>NC_067479.1:70792372-71104872 GCF_947179515.1 Apodemus sylvaticus | reverse complement strand
TTGAAAATAACTTTGACTCTCTATAAAAGGTATTAAATAGATGTATTATCTGATGGTTATTCTAATAATGATGATTACAGATCATGCCAGAAGAATTTTCCAAGTTAAATAGACAAAGAACACAATATGATAAGATACAAAACTGTAAAGAAAAGGAAGTGGGACAAGAAGCACGGCAGTTTTGTTTTAAAGACTGGCTGTTCTGAGGAGACGGCTCAATGGTTACAGCTCTCGCCATGCCAGAATGACGACTGGAATCTGGGGCTCCAGCCTCCCCTTAAGTTGGGTGGAAATGGTGACAACCCTAATAATTCTAGCCTCAGGAGGCAGAGAGATGAGCCTCAGAGAAGGACTGGCCACACTGGAGAATCTGACTGTGACCGAGACCACCTCAAGAGTAATGGGATGATTCCCAACATCAACACTGGGCTTCCATATGTACATGCATGCACACATGCATGGACATTAAAATGGGGGGTGGGGTAAAGTTCAGCTACACTGGGGTAGAGCAGTGATCTAGCATGTGTAATGTTCTAAATTCTATCCCCAGCCTGCCTGTCTGCCCCGTTTCTGTCTGTCTCTGTTTCTCTCTGTCTCTTTTATGCACATGCACATGCACACAGTGACCACACATATATATAGAAGAGAGAGGGTAGGGAAAATACATCAGAAAAGTCAAGTGAGCTCTGGAGTGTGTTACCATCAAACAACAAGACCATTTCTCTGGCAGGAATGTCTCGTTGCTTGGAACACAGAAGTACTATGAAGACAAACGTTTTTCACATGTCACAGTTGACCTGCAGCTGGTCAGTTCTCACCTGCCAAAGCTATTGCGAAGATTTTTTTTATCAGCCCCAAATTCTCCAAAACACATGATGCAGAACTCACTGCCTCCATCTTTGAAGCCCCCGTGCTATCTGTGAAGACTGAGGTAGGAGTGAGGATCAAGGCCCAGCTTAGGGTCAGGTCAGTGCTGTGAAGCATGGGGACCTTATAATGAAAGCAGCAGAGGAAGGGGTACAATCGGAAGGATGACCCTGGTCTTAGGACAACCTGATAACTCAGTTATGTGACTCACCTGAAGGGAGGTCAGGGCTTTCCTCCTTTAAATCATTTCTGTTCTCATGTGCTTCTTGATACTGTGACTCGTAGAACAAACCAGAAGCATTTTTTGAAGTCAGAACAGAATCTTGTTGAGTAGCTCTACAGAAATTACTTTTTTCATCAGGTAAAATATTAGAAGCACGGGAGTTTTCTTGGGTTAGATTTGGGTAACTGTGTGGTGGCAGAGTGGCCTTCTCGTCTGAGGTTAAATCTCCTGGGGATCGATGCTTCTGGCTCTGATCATCAGGCAGCAATGTGCCTTATAAATGAAAAAAAAAAAAAATCAACAAATCTCAGAGCATCCTACAATGCTTTGACTTTTATGCAGTAGTGGCCCTTCACCCCACAAAGTAATTTTTAAAATAAAAGAAGCATTTTTCTCCATATTAGTACGTCATTTAACGAAAGTACAAAACCTTAAAATCCAAAATAAACAGATGCCACATACTTTAAGGTAGGCTACCGTGTTCCATTAGATAGCCCCATGCTCTTGCACATATAAGCAGCACTAATTGAACTCATGAGTCATGAAGGGTGTGTCAGATGCAGCCAGATGGAGTATGGGAGTAGATATAATCAAAATACACTAAATTCTCAAATGATAAGCAATTTAAGACCTGTCTGGTTATCACAGCAACTTACAAGTCAGATAAGGCTATAGAATGAGATCCTGTCTCAAAAATAGATGTATGTTTGAGTATATATATGTGTGTGTGTGCTTATATATACACACACATATATATATGTATGTATGTGTATATATATACATATATATGTATGCATGTGTATAGTATATATACATGTATATATATATATGTGTGTGTGTAGATATGTGTGTATGTATATATACATATATATGATGCAGGAAAGAGGAACAGAGAGAATCGCCATGATGCAGTGGGAGATCAGATTAGAGCTGCAGGACAGAGAACCAACAAGCCTTGTGAGAATCTGGGTGGGTGGCCACAGGCCACTTCCCCAACTGGGCCTGTGTCTCTATGTGTGTGTGTGCGCAGAAGAAAGCAGTGTGGCCCAAATTTACTGCTGCAGGCAGCTTTACAATACTTAGAGACATTTAAAGTTGGGTTCACAGTAGTATTATAGCATGCGATTTTTTGTTGTTGTTGCTTTGAGACAGCATCTCACTATGCATCACTGACCTGGCACTCACGATATAGACCAGGCTGGCCTTGAAGTCACAGAGATCTGCCTTCCTCTACCTATCAAAGGCTGGCATTAAAGGCTTGAGCTACTATGTGCAGCTACATGCAAATTTTTTTTTTAAGACAAGGTTTCTCTGTGTAGCCCTGGCTGTCCTGGAACTCACTCTGTAGACCAGGCTGGCCTCGAACTCAGAAATCCACCTGCCTCTGCGTCCCAAGTGCTGGGATTAAAAGCATGTGCCACCACTGCCCTGCTTTTGTTTGTTTGTTTTGTTTTTTGGGGGGTTTTTTGTTTTATTTTTTTTTTGCAACTTTTTGTATTGTGTGAGAACTGTCACTGTTCTGAAAACCTACAGAACTCATCAAATCACTATTTTCTAGATGGCCAATGCATTAAATCATAAATATAAAAAACAATTTATTCAAAATGTCTAGATACTCAACTCATTGTGAAAAGTTCATCCATATGGTTTTAGATTCCATAATGTCAACTGCCACTTAAGAAAAGGCCACTTGTTTATCACACAATGAGGAATAGTCACAATTACCTGAAAAGATATTAAAGTAATCCTTTTCCCTAATAATGTAGCCATATAAAAGTAGAAATTCTTTTCAAATACTTTAGTAAAACAGCATCATTCCAGAGACCAGACAGAGAAGTACAGGAACCAGCTGACTTCTTGTGGGTAGATGCCCAGAAGTGGGACACCTACATCTTGTCAAGCTTTCAACTCTTTGAGGAACCTCCATACTGCTTTCCAGAATGCAGCCCCATAAACCCTCAGACTAACAGCCTGCTGGTAGTATGCTGGGACATGACACACCTCTTAGGAGGTGGAGCCAAGGAGGAAGGAATAGATTATGGAGGGTGTCCCTCTCAGCCGTCAGGAAGTGAGCAGCTCCTGTTACCTACTCCTACCACAGCAAGTGAAGCTGCCACAGAGCCACAGCAACAGGACCTGGCCATATGGGCTAAAGCCTCAGAGCATGAGGCAGACCGGCAGTGCTCTGTCTGCATTGTTTATCCCATCCCACAATGAAGGGCTGACTAACACTCCACCCACTCATACACACATCCACTGCACAAAAGATCCTTGTGGTCATCAATAATTTAGGAGTACAGTTGGGAGTAGAAGGATGGGTCTGTGGTTAAGAGCACTGACTGCTCTTCCAGAGGTCTGAGTTCAATTCCCAGCAACCACGAGGTGGCTCAAAACCATCTGTAATGGGACCAGATGCCTTCTTCTGGAGTGTCTGAAGACAGCTACAGTGTACTTACATATAATAAATAAATCTTTTTTTTTTTAAAAAAAGAGTGCAGTTGGGGGGATGGGGGAAGACAGACAGACAAACAGACTGTGACCATAGTACAGTGAATATACATATGTGAAATACTGCAATGAAACCCACTATCTTAAATGAAAAATGAAAAAGAAAATAAATTAGACCTTGTCATTGAAAAAAGAAAGAAAGGAAAAGAGAAGGAGGTAGACAGATTTGGGGTCTTGAAAGCATAAAGTCTGAAAACCAATTCCCTATGCCACTTCCCAACAGAGCAGATGCCTGGCAGGTACAGGGCTATAGGTCCACTTTCCAGCACCAAAAAAGTCAGATTAAGAAAATTCAAACTCCCGTTGTGTGTAAGCTAAGTGTCCAGAACTCAGTGTGGCCAGTTCTCACGTTAGTAACTCCAATCCGACCCTGCTACTCTATCATATCTGTACCTTATGATAAGAAGACACAGCCTTGTATTCAAATCATCTTTAGTGTTCATGGACTCCTCAAAGCAATTCAATCATAAACTATTCAATTATTTTAAGATAAGCTAAGTGTGATGGTGCACCTGGGAGATAAAGGTAGGCAGAGCTCTGAGTTTGAGGCCCGTCTGGTCTACATAAAGAGTTCCAGGGCAGGCAGAGACCCTGTCCCTGTCTATAGTGTGTGTGTGTGTGTGTGTGTGTGTGTGTGTGTGTGTGTGTGTGTGTGTGTAGATATAGATATATAGATATAATTTTATATAGATATAAAGACTTTCTATATTTTCCAAAAAAGCATCCACATTTCTTATTCCCCCAACCCTCTTCTACCCAGCCACCCTTGGCACACTCATTTAAAATATTCATGCCAATGTCTTCTCTGTATTCTCAGTGTCCAGCATAGTAAAGGAAGAACAGGCCTTTCCTGAACCTCTAAAGTATGTCTCTTACAGGGTAGTACTAAAAAGCAAACACTGCTCCAGACCACTGCTTGTAATTTATGAAATATGATCATTGACAATGTTATCCTCAGATGAAAATTTTCACAACTAGAGCTGGAGATATAGCCCAGTTGGTACAGTATTTGCCTAGCACGCACAAAGCCCAAGGTTCAGTCTCCCACACTGAATAAACTGAGCACGGTGGTACACACCTGTAACCTCAGCACTCTGGAGGCACAAATGGAAAATATCCTACTGCGCACACCAGGCACACTCAACAAGCACTGATGTGGAGCTTGCTTGTCCTGAATCAGGACTGAGAATGTTTTTGTTACAATGGAGTGTGGTTAGAAAGGCTTTCACACCACTACTCCAGATCAAATTTCAACACTCTTTTCTCTGGTAAACTCCTGATGCTTTCTGTTAACAGATGCAGCATACAAGAGAATACTGCTACCCACTAACCTACAAAACACAGCTCTTCAGTCAGGCAAAATGGTTTCTACAGTGTTACCATTGTAGCCCTGAAGTTCCCATACATCATCAGCCAGGAGCTGGGCACCAGTAACTACACACATAACTTAGCTTCTATTCTACTACGTTTGTTTACCCCAAATCAACGACTGCTAGCTGGGCATGTGGTTCAGTGAGCACATGCTTAGCACGTGTGAGGCCTGGGTCCAGTCCTCAGTACCACGTGTGTACGAGAATGTCTGGAGGTACAGCACATACACTCCAGAACACTAGAGCACCCCAGTCCAGGCATTATTACATCATCATTTCACTTATCTACCTGGCCCTGAAGAAGTTGGACTTTGCAGCCTGTGACAGAGGAATGTAGAAATGTTCTGCCAGGCAGTTAAGATCCGGAGCCCAGGTGACTCCCATCACCCGGTGGCCAGGTATCAGGAAAGCGTACCTGGAAACCTGTGCTGCGCAGACATCATGGTGAGCAGCTTCTCTTGCTCCTCCATGAGCATCTGCAGCTGTTCCAGCTGCTGCCTCTTGAGCTGCTCCTGCTTCTTCTGCTGCATTTCTTTCAGCTTTTTGAATGTAAAATCAAGGTAGTGTTATACTTCTTGACATCCCTTTTTTCATTCTCCCTTTCCAGATTGTCCCTGACAAATAATTTCAGAGAAAGACTCCCCAAAATGTCTATCTTTGCTACAAGAACAAATCTGCCTTACAAATGTTTCTACCAGCTTCCCAGTTAAAGCCTCCCATTTGGGGTATTTATCCATTGTGGTAAACATTTGCCACAAGAACACTAAAATCTAATTTCTTCTAAAGGAAATCATATCAATATTTCAAATAACAAATGGAGGCGGGGAACAACCATTTTGAGTTTTGTAAGAGGATGGGTGTACCAGGACATCAACTATTTTCTGATATTTGATCAACCATTTCTAACTTCATTCTTATCAAACGAGGTATCAATTCAAAAACATGAATTTATCTTAACTGCTTCATTTTGTGCTTATATATTTACATGTATACCAAACACATCTTAACATTTCACATTAGTCAAAAAAAATGGAATTTTGAGGATTCTGAGTAAAGGAGAATCAAGATGACCCATCATAGACTGCCTCTAACAATACAAGTAAATATCTGTAAGGCCAAACCCTACCTGTTCCAGTTTCTTTAAAAGTGGGTTTCTATTAGTCACTTCTTTGAATTCGCTCGAGAGATCAGGCATAAAGTCACTTCTGGTATCCTCCTGGCATCCCGAGGCGTCCTGACATGATGCTATTGGCTCCTTTCTAACTGAAGGAAAGACCAGGCGAGCCTCAGGGCTTTCTGACCGTGGTTTATAAGGTCCTCCAGCCTCCAACTGCTGTTCTTCATGAAATGAATCCTCTTCACTACTAATACTGAAGCTGTTTGAAAAATGGGTAGCTTTAGTAGAGAAGCTGGTAGGGACATTTGTAGCTGCTTGCCTCTCATCTGCTTCCAAACTAGGAAATCCTCGATTTAGTATGACCCCAGCCCGGGAAGGACTGGTCATCCACTGGGTTAGGAAGTTCTGTCTACTGTTTAATTCTGAAGAAGTTGGCATCAGGAACATTTTACTCTAATGACCCAATTTAAACAGAGAAATCCAGAACACCTATTGACTTCCAACACCTGTAAAAAAGAAAGCCAACAATAAGTGTTTGTTAAAATATATGCTTTATTCCAAAGTAGCCCAAACCTCAACCCAACACAAAAACTATTATTAAATACACAAAAAACTTTAGCAGGGAATGACAAGTTAGCTCAATGGGTAAAGGTGCTTGACACCAAACCAGACAACATGAGTTCAATCCCCAGATCCCACACAGTAGAAGAAGAGAACAACTACAGGTTGTCCTCTGAACTCAGCATCCATGCACAGCATACATGCAAACATGTGTAAACATAACACACACATAAGCATTTAAAAAGACTTTTAATGAAAATGCAATTGAGCAATAAACTGCTTGGCTGGCTTGAGTTCTGCCTTCAAAAATCTAAAGTGAGTGGATCAAAAACCTCAGGACACTACTGATACAGTCATTCAATCGCTAGATACACAAGTGCTAGATCACTTAGGAAGGCACAATCAATGTCAGGTACACGCTTGTTTCTTTGCCCTGTTGGAGACCAAATGTCATCAGCCTAACACCCCCCACTGAGCCCCGCCTGCCCTGTAACATTCCTCCGACCTGCACAACTCCCCAGCCACTGGCAGGTTAGCCCTAACCTCAGTAGTAGTGATATTTTGCTATCATGATCATTCACACTCTACCAAACTGTGGAGATCCTGGAAGAACCTATATATCCTCCACTGCCAAGCCCCCCACAAATAGAAGGAAGGTGGTACATTTGCTAAAATTGTTTGAAAAAATAAGCCAGAAGTTTGCATTTAAAATAAATTCCATACTGCAAAGTATTATTTGTGCTCACTCAATGTTGAACAATACAAATGACATTGGCCGAGTTATAGGAACATCCTGTATGAATCCTCAAACTTTAGTGTTGAACTACACTACTGTTTAAGTCAGAAAACACACAGGGAAAGTGTGCTCCCTCCTTTAGTATATTTGATTTTCCTCCACTAACATTTCTAATTTTCTGGGGGATGGAGAGATGGCTCAGTGGTTAAGAGCACTGACTGTTCTTCCAGAGGTCCTGAGTTCAATTCCCAGCAACCACATGGTAGTTCACAGCCATCCGTAATGGGATCTGATGCCCTTTCGTGACAGCTACAGTGTGATCATATAAATAAAAATAAATAAATCCTTTAAAAAACCATTTCTGATTTCCTGTTTTATTGTTTTAGGCCCCCTACTGCTGTGATAAACACCATGACCAAGAGTAGCTTGAGAGGAAGGCGTTATTTCACCTTGCAGCTTTAAGTCCACCACTTAGAGAAGCCAGGGCAAGAACCCAAAGGCAAGGTCTGATGTCGAGGCCATGAAGGAGTGTGCTGCTTACTGGTCTGCTCCTCATGGCTTGCTCAGGCTGCTTTCTTATAGCACCCAGGACCACTGGTCCAAGGGTATCCCAGTGAACTGGCCCCTCCCTCATCAGTCACTAAACAAGAAAATACACCACAGGTCTTGCCTCCAAAGTGGTCCCCAACTGTACAATCACCCTGTCTCCAAGACATCAGAGATGAAAAATCATTTTCTGGATTAAACTCTTGAGAAAGACCTCCACAGTCCCAGCGGCCATCAGAGATCACGTTGAAACCCATGTCCAGGGCTGCTGTGGATGTCTGCAGCCCATGCTGCAGCTGGAAGCCATGTGGGGGTCACGGCCCATGCTGCCATGAGCTGCAATGGCAAGGAAGCTGCTTCTGCAGTGGTACTGACGACTGCAGACTCATAACTGAGAATGAGAGGCATTAAGGCTGCTGTGACAGGAAGCTAGTGAAGAGAGCCCTTTCTTAGAAACTGTGATAAGGATGCTGGAGCATAGCTCTTCACAGTTTATGGCTTCTGGTGGGCAGCGTGGGGAAGGACTCTGTTTGAAGTGGCCGGCCACCAGGAGCTGACCATGCTCCTGTGAGTACACAGGCAACACGAGTTGGACTTGGTATATTTCTCTTTTTGGTGGGGATGGGGTGGCACAATGGTGGGAGAGTGGGCCTGGAAACGATGGGAAGCAAACGGCATGGGGTGCAGTGTATGAAATCCCCACATGACTAAAAAAAATTATGTCTGGGAGGGGACAAATAAGGGGAAGTTAGGAAGGAAGTTAGGAAGGAAGGAAGGAAGGAAGTTAAGAAGGAAGGAAGGAAGGAAGGAAGGAAGGAAGGAAGGAAAGAAGTTAGGAAGGAAGGAAGTTAGGAAGGAAGGAAAAGAGGGAGGGAGGGAGGCAGGCAGGTGGGCACCAGAGGCTTGCCCACAGACCGGATAGTGAAGGTATTTTCTCAAATAAGGTTTCCTCTTCCAAAATGACTCTAGCTTATGTCAAGCTGACATAAAAGTAGTCAACACAAGTAAGAATCTAGTGTGGAAAGATATTCAAATAAGTTACATTATATAAGATATAAAAGTTAAACAGAGGAAAGAAGCCATAAGCTTAGGCAGGGTAGACATAGAGGCCTCACTCAGAGAGGAGCTGATGGACTTAAACAAATGTATAGAGCTTATGAGGGGAGGAGGAAGGCAAACCACGCCTAGACTCTCCAGTCTCACCAACGATTGGTTCCACTGGAAACTGCAGTCTCAGCTCTTTCTGCAAGGAAACCTCCGTCCAACAAAAGGCCTCACTCAGCTCCCAGCCACCCCTCACCTTGTCCATGAAACCCTCTTTTTCTCTCACCTACTCTGCACTCTAGTGACTGATTCTCTCCACTCCCAAGTGTCTTCAAAGCCGACACATTCACCAGCAAAATGCCCTATGCACCTTTCCCGCTCTGTCTGTCCTGAGAACATGTGTTCTAATGAAGCCCACATTCCTGAACCAATGGTCTTGAAGGCAGAACATGAATTCTTACATTCTTAGTTAGTCCTTTTTCCTGGACTCTCCTTCAATACCCTTGCATGTGTGCACACACACGTGCACACATACACAAACACACACAGAGAGGGAGGAGGAGGAGGGAAAGATAGAGAGAGGGAGAAATATAGGAAGGGAGGGAAGGAGGGAGAAATATAGGAAGGGAGGGAGGGAGGGAGGGAAGAAGGGAGGGAGGGAGGGAGGGAGAGCTCAAGCTTTGAATCTCATACAGTAAAAACTATATAACCCAGTGCTCTCTCTCCTTTACCATCTTCCTCTCACTTCCTGAGATCTCTAGGATCCTCTCACTTAGTTCTTAAACTTCTCTGGCTAAGATACTGTAAGAACAGACTTGCCATTCACTGAAATGAGAAAACTGGGATCACACACATTTGGGGAGTAAGGACCAACTGCAGGGCCTCCCGGGTTAAATAAACACTTTTCCCACAGAGCTGCATCTAGAGGAGCTAGATCCACAGTGCAAGGATGTTCACGGTGCACTGCAATTGCAGACTTCAATTTATCACACCTATGCTCACTAAGTGTTCTCAGGAAATCAAAGACATGTACAAAGAAGCGAGGATACACAGGACAGTAGGAGACAGTGGATGTGCTGGCTTTGCAGATGCTTAGGAGGCAGGGAGGGCCAGGTATTAAGGGTAGACTGGAGGAGGCGAAGGGCAGCCTGGGAGCCTGGGGTTTCTTGTGAACATAGATTTGATATCACACACACACACACACACACACACACACACAAAGAAAAACACAAAGGTAAATAAACATATCTCTAGCTTTCCAAGTGGCATATAAAAATATACAAAAGACATAAACAAGCAGGGCAGTGGTGGCACATGCCTTTAATCCCAGCACTTGGGAGGCAGAGGCAAGCAGATTTCTCAGTTTGAGGCCAGCCTGGTCTATCAGCCAGGGCTATATAGAGAAACCCTGCCCCCCCCCCCAAAAGGCATAAACAGAAAAACAGATATACACCAAATTATGTTCACTCTCATGCCACTTGAAAAACCAGAAATTATGAGTAACAATATACCTTTTCTTCTGCCCCCCCCCCCCGGACCGCCATACACTGGGTTGGCAAAGACTAAAGACTGCTAATATTCAATATGAAAAAAACAGAAATTATTTTATTAAGTTGTCCTTAGAGATATAACATATTTTGGGGAGTAAGGCAGTTAACTATCCAAACCATAAAATGCACAAAAGCCTTGATCTATCAATTTTGCCTTCGACATTGTGTACCACTGTTATATGGGGAGGAGCTCACACTTGCAATGAAGGGAAAGTAAGCCAAGTACTGTAACCCATACCTGTTATGCCAACACTTAAGAGACTAAGGCAGAAGGAGTTCCAGGCCAGCCTGAGATACAGTATAAACCCCTGCCCTCAAGATGTGGCTTTCTGATGTTTGCTTACCATCTGTGAGGCCCTAGATTCAGTATCCTATATTAAAATAAATAAGCAAGCCAAGTACAGTAGCCCACATCTATAACTCCAGCACTTCGGAAGCTGAGGCAAACATTACCATGAGGTCCAGACCAACCTGGCTAGCTGCAGTGTCTCAAAAAAAACCCACAAGGAACTGGAAAGATGACTCAGTGCTTAAGAGTTCTTCTATAAAGCTCTTCTATAAAGCCCAAGTTGAGTTCTTGGCACCCACACAGAACAGTTCACAACCACCTGTGACTCCAGGGAATCTGATGCCCAGCTCTGAACTCTGCCAGCACCTGTACCCATGTGGCATACATTCATTACATATACACACATAACGATTAAAAACCTTAAAGAAGTGATCCAAGACATACCATTAATCATAAAGTATAGAGCAAGAGCAAATGCATTATAAGAAATATAGACAGGAGCTAGAGAGTTGGCTCAATGGTTAAAAGCATTTGCTACTCTTGCAGAGAATCTGAGTTAAGTCTCAGAACCAACACAATGCATCAAAGCCATCCAAAACTCCAGTTGGGGATTCAATAACCCTCCCCTGACCTCTGAGGGCACTGGGCACACAAGTGGTACACATGCATAAAGTTAAGTAGTGAACCTGACAAAAGTGGAATTATAAAAGGGAGAATGACAGATACCCAGTGTGGGGTTTAGTTCTTGTCACTTAAGATAATGGAACCTCACCTGAGGAATTACCTCCATCAGAGTGGCCATCAAGTTGCTTCCATTAGGCATGCCATTGAGGACATTTTCTTGATTAGTGACTAGTATGAGAGGGCCCAGCCACTGTGGGCGATGCCTCTTGTAAGCAGGTGGTTCTGGGTTATATAAGAAAACAAGCCAGGAAGCAAGCTAGTAAGCATTACTCTTCCATGGTTTCTGCATCAGTTCCTGCTTTAAGCTCCTGCCCTGGCTTCTCTGGATGATAGACCATAGCATGCAAGCTGAAATAAGCTCTTTCCAAGTTGCTTTCGGTCAGTATTTTACCACAACACAGAGAGCCAAACTAGAACACCCAGAAAGATAGGGGCTGATTCTTACTGGGGAAGGGCTCCAGCCTACTGGGACTATATTATACCCACTGTATTATACACTTAAGAGTAGCATATATGAACTAGCTAGCCAGTAACTGTTAATTCCTGAATAGTAATTTCCTTTAAATCTGTTCTAAGAAGATAATCCTAATTGTTTTTACATTAGGAACCTACTTATAAAGGCAAGGTAGGGATTTTTCAGTTAACCTTGGTTAAAGTTTAACATCCTTAGTAAGAAATTTTTTAAATCAAACTTAGGGGCTAACAAGTGTAATCCCAACACTGAGGAAGAAAGATCATCACGGGGGTGAGGCCAGTCTGGATACATACAGACAAGTTCCACAGGACAGTGCAGGTCTAAACTGATAACTGCCTTAAAAACAAGACAAAACAAGCAAAGCCAGAGCTGAAGAGGTGGCTCAGAGTGGGCATTGTGCTTACTGTACAAGCCTGACTATTTGAGCTGGTCCCAGGACCCACAAAAAGGTGAAAGGAGAAACCGATTCCATAAAGTTGTCCCCTGACCCCCATACATGCATGACATACATGAAACCAACACATATCATATACACAATAATATTTTTAAAAGATAATCTTTAAACTAAATAAATAAAAAAATACTAATTTAGAAAGTAAACAAGTTGCAAAGTCACTCTGTAATATGAAAATTATCAACAATTCCTTATTAGGCTGACCAAAGTGTAATAGTTTAGGGCAGCATCTTAACATTGTCTTGACACATACATACATACATATACATACACACACACACACACACACACACTCCTTTTTTTAAAGCACTAAAACTTCCGTACCTTTGCTACAAGTCCATTACTAAGATCCTAAAACTATACTTACTGCCAATTTTAAGTATAGAAATACTGATTCACACACAGTTGGGCATTGGTGATGCACACCTGTAATGCAGTGTTCGAGGTGGGGGGCCAGCCTGGACTACATAGCAAGCCCTTGTCTCAAGAACGCCAAAAATGTTCCCCTAAATCTGTTTTTTATTACTTATATGAAGGCCTAGGTAAACTACAAATAATAGGCTGTCTAGGACAGTATGTAAACTCAGATATTAAAATCTGAGGTACAACACAACCTGCTTATCAAGATGTGGGCATTACAGTAAGTTAATAGTAAATCGATAAAGCTGCCTTTAAAAAAAATTCGACTAATTGAAAGCTTTGACATCTCTAAAGCTATCTGTTCAAAACATAAATTATCTGCACTGAAGGAGAAGAAAGATGCGAGGAGACAATTCAGACCCTGAAAACGTTCAGCTGACAGGTCTGCCTCCCCTGAAACAACTCTTCTTGAAAGCAACAAAGCTTCGGAGAAGCCGGGATAAGACAAGGCGAGATGGACCTTGAAGGACGGCAAGCGGCGCCACTGCACCCGGCCCGGCGAGACTGTGTCCGGAGCCTGTCACCCGGAACAGAAACACGCACCCCGGCCCACCCCCTTCAGGACCGATCTCCCGGGTGCTCCGAAGAACAAAGCGGGCTTAAACCCCGGAACCACCGCTGCCCGCGGGCGCCCTGCCCTCCGCGCCGTGCCAGCCCCAAGCCCAAACTGGCCTCTTAGGAACCTGGCGGCGGATGGGCTTCTCTGCTCCTTTCGCCCACCAGTTACAGTTCCACGAAGACACAGCGGTTCAGACCTCTTCGACCAGTGATACAGTCACCATTGAGCAGGCCTGGCATTTACGAATGAGCCGCCACAACCACCGCGACAGCCAGAGCCCCGCCTCCTGCACTGCCCCCGCCCATCCCTGCTCCAATGACTCCTGGGAAATGTAGTTCCTACAGCCCCTGTGAGCTTGCGCGCAGGCGTCTCGGGCACATGTAAACTACAACTCCCAGCAACACCGCCATAAACGTTGCTAGGGGGATGGGCTTTGCGCGCTCTTTTGCGGCGGGTCCTGGTCAACAGCTGTTGTTCTGAAGTCAACCTACTGAGACCTGACACCTGTGATAACAGAAGGGCGTACTCCACTGTGCCAGGAACACTGAGACTCAAACCATAGCTAAAAGACCACAGGTTTGGAAGAGTTTCGTTACCTTCGATTTTCTCTTTGGATGGGTTTGATTTAATAAAGACCTGTTTAAAACAAAAAAGTGACATTGTTTGTTAGGACGAATAAGTGAAGATAACAGCAGAAAAATTTACCCTGGAAATAATCATCTATTATGTGGCTAGTCGGTGGCTTCACAAAGTGCATTCATTCAGTGTTTAAATTTTATATGGAATACTGAAAGTGCAGATATTAAAATTATATGTGGAATGCTGAGCACAGGTTTCACTGTTTATCTGTTTTGCCACCTGAGGGCTTCCTTAATACAGATATGACCCTTTAATCTAGGATGCTACAACACTTCATGTTACCACAGTTTTTAAAACAAGTTTGAACAACATTGTAAACTAAATAACATCTATTTTTAAAATTTTACTATTTTTTTTTTTACTGTCTATGCACCCATGCTTTGCCTGCATGTTAGTTTGTGCCTGACATGTGCCTGGTGCCTGTGGCAGTCAGAAGTCGGCATCGGATCCCATGATGCCATGGAGCTGGAGCTACAGATGTTTGTGAGCTACCATGTAGGAGCTGGAAACTGAACTCAGTCTTGGGAGAGAGAACAGCAAATGCCCACTCATAACCACTGTGCCATCCCACCTTCTCCTCTCCAGCTGATCGAATGCTTGCCTATGTTCTATCCCCAGCACCATATAATACAGAATTGGTGGCAGTCTCTCCGGTGGGGGGGGGGGGCGGTTTGAAGCATAAGTTCAAGGTCATCCTCCAATATAGAGTGAGTTAAAGGCCAGTGTATAACATGAAATTCTATATAAAAAGGACATCAAAAAGAAGAATTGCCATTTATACTAATTAGTTCAAATAAGTCACTATTATTAAGGATAATTAAAAATTTGTACAGAGGCCTCAAACCTGGACACTTGGGGGAAGGTTTTGAGAGTTTTGATTTGTTAGGTCACATCATAGATGAAAAAAACCAAAGTGCAAAACTTCCAGGATTGGGGCTGGAGAGATGGCTCAATGGTTAAGAGCACTGACTGCTCTTCCAGAGGTCCTGAGTTCAATTCCCAGCAACCATTTGATGGCTTACAACCATCTATAATGGGATCAGATGCCCCCTTCTGGTGTGTCTGAGGACAACAACGATGTACTCATATACAAAATAAATATTTAAAAAACAAAAAACTTCCAAGATCACACACTAAAGATGTTGAAAAGAGAACGGAGCTCGGTGTGTAGCAAATGATTTATAAAATCTTGAGACCAGAGGCCCTGAGTTCCAGCCACTGCCCTACAGCATTTCAGTCAGTACATTAATAATTGGAACCGGATGAGGTTCAAATGGTCTCTTGGCCTGAAAGCATGCCTAAAAATCATTATCTTAGCCAGGTGGTCGTGGCACACGCCTGTAATCCCAGCACTCTGGGAGGCAGAGGCAGGCGAATTTCTGAGTTCGAGGCCATCCTGGTCTACAGAGTGAGTTCCAGGACAGCCAGGGCTATCCAGAGAACCCTGTCTTCAAAACAAAACAAAAAACAAAAACAAAAAAAAATCATCTTAAAATATGTGTCTTTCACAGTGATCACAATATCCTCTATTTCTGTCTACATTTTATTCTGTATAGTGGATTATGCTACAATGCTTGTTGAATGAATTTTATCACACTCATTCTATCTATCTATCTATCTATCTATCTATCTATCTATCTATCTATCTCCTGGTCCTCTTGCCTTCACTTCCCAAGGGATGTGCCACAAAGCATGTCTCCACATTCAAGTTTAAAGTAGCTATTAAGACTTTGATATGCAAGTCATTATCTGAGGCTACATTTAAACTTAGTAGTGTATAATGCAGGCAACTGCCATCCCACCACTTGGGCAAAGGAGGCAGGAGGAACCTTGAACCAGCTGCTTAAAGTCAAAGGGCAGCCTGGCTACATAGCAAGGCCCTGACTCAAAAAGCAAATGAGCCAGGCATGGTGGTGCACAACTTTAATCCCAGCACTCCAGAGGCGAAGACAGGGGGATTTCCATGAGTTTGAGACCAGTCTAGTTCACAGGGTGAGTTCCAGGACACCCAGGGCTGTTATACAGAGAAACTCTACCCTGAGCAAAAAAGAATTAAAAGTAAAATAAATAGCACACTATTCAACTGTTGACCGTGTAACCCCCTCCTGTTGATACGTTATGCCAAGCCATGAGTGACATCATCGGGCTAGGGACCTGAAAGGAATTAAAGGGAAAGTAGACAATACTCGCTTCACTCATTACTTCCTGACTGTGGACAAGATGTGATCAGACACCTCCTTCTCCTGCAGTTAGACCTTCCCCTTCCATGCCATGAAGGACTCTAGAACAGTAAGCCAGCACACCCTCTCCTTCCAAAAGCTGCTTTTATCAGAGCAATAAGACAAGAAACAAGTATAGTAAAAATGTTTCCTTTTCTGCTTTGCTTTTTAAGGACTCACTAAAGATCTGATGATAACCTTCCACTTCTGATCTTCCTGTCACTACCTCCAGACTGCAGGGATTACAGACATATACCACCACACCTGTTCTTTTTAATTCAGAGCTAGGGACTGAACCCAGGGCTTCACACAAGCACTTGAACCTGCTGAAACATGTCCCCAGTCCAGTAAGGAAGTGTCTAGGCATGGGAGGTGGCTCAGTCCCTAGAGTGCTCGCCGTGCATAAAGCATAAGCATAAAGACCAGAGTGTAGCACACAGCACCAACACTTTGAAAAGAAAAAAGCTGGAACTGGCTAGGTGGCTCAGTGGGTGGGGCATTTGCCCTACAAGCCTGATGATGTGAGTCCTGTTCCCAGAATCATGTCAAAGCAGAAGCAAAATATGTGTGGCCATGCAAACAATATATATATATTAAGCCATGCATCATGGTATGTGCTTGTAATCCCAGTGCTGGGAGGCATAGACTGGAAGATCCCAAGAGCTCACTGGCTAGCTAGCCTAGCATACTTAATGAGTTCCAGATCAGTTGGCACCTGAGGACAGCAGCCTATAAATCACGTGGCCAAATAAAGCTCCACCTTTTACAGTCTCTAGATTTTATATTCTCATTTCATTCATCATATTCTGAGAAGTCAGAATATTTCTAAATCAGTCCCTATTCAGTACATTTCTGATTCTAGCAACCAGGGCTTATTCACATGTGAAACCAATTAACAACTGAGCTATAACAGCCCTAGTCTCGTCGTCTGAGTGTCTCCAATTGATGGATGCTACTGTGCGCGTCAAACTCAGTTCTCATTTTCTTGCACCGTTGATGCTGTAAATCGAACCCAGGGGTCTACAAATGTTAGCCAAGCGCTCTACCAAACACCTAGCTTAGCTCTTCAGCCCCAAATTCTCTGTGATGCTCTAAGCCTTTGGGAAATTTGTTTCTTACCTGCCCTGGGACTCCAGCACGCTACTTAGCCCCAATCCATAATCATTTCTCTGTTAAAAGTCACCATCCATCACGTCTCCCAGATTCAAATTTTGGATTTACCCCTACTGGCAATTTATAGCCTGAAAGAGAAACTGAAAGTCCTGAGCGCTAAGCTGATCTTGGAAACTGAGGCGGTGCCTTCTCCCCAGCTGGCAAAGTGATAAAGACAGGCGCAGGCCACCCCGCTAACGGGCGCTGGCAACTGCGCTTAGGTCCGGGGTTACAGCCCCGGTCCCGCCCCGCCCCGCCCCACCTCTCCCTGCTGCGAGGAGAGCGGAAGCATCGAGACTGGAACGCTGGCTACGGGGCTCCGAGGAGGAGACTGTCCGACACCAGGAAGGGCCAGGCCGGATCTCCAAGCAGGTATGTGGGTGCCCCCAGGAGACACTGACAGCCGAGACACCCCCCCCCCCCGTAGTCCCCGGTGACCGTGACCTTCTCTGAGGCCTTGCTCAGGGGTCGCGGCCCTAGGCAGGGTGCGCCCAGGAGGTCAACCTTATCATGGCGATCAGACCCACTGCTGTTCTGAGAAAATAACTTCTGCAGAACACAACATTACTTTCTGAAAGTTGAATTTCCAAGGAAATTTATACAAAAGTACAGTTGTTCGGTGAATGCTGTGGAAACCGGAATCCGGTCGCCTAGGAAGCCTAGAGAGTGATAGAAGTTAACTCACTGAAGTCTGGAGTTGAAATTTAGCCAAACCTGACTGACTGTGAGTCTTAGTTCCGGGTACTATTAAGACAAAAATAAATAAATAAAACGGTGGGAGTGGGTGAGTTAATTTGCAGTTTTAGCCAAGACTGGGAATAGAGAACTTCATCTGTCTAGGCCTTACCTATGGTAGTTACAATGTATTTTAATGAAAAATTGAAAGGTCAGGAAATAAGCCCCACGTAGGTTTGTCCTTGTGCTGGATTTATGCCTCTGCCCTACAAACAGTTACTTCCAGTCCTTTCGCTAGTCTTAGCTGTTAAATTGACACACCTGGGAAAAGTGAAACTCAACTGAGAAATCGCCTCCATCAAATTGTTCTCTGGGGCTCGTCTGCAGAGCATTTTCTTGGTTGCTAACTGAAGGAAGAGAGCTCATCCCCACTGCCCACCTTCGGGGCAGGTGGACCTGGATTCGTATAAGCGAACCAGGTGAACAGAAGCAGAAAGCAAGCCAGTAAGCAGTGTTCTTCCTTGACCACTAACATATTCATTCACTTTAGGTCCCAACCCCAGCCTTTAATACAGTCAGTTCCAGCCGGGCGTGGTGGCGCACACCTGTAATCCCAGCACTTGGGAGGCAGAGGCAGGTGGATTTCTGAGTTCGAGGCCAGCTGGTCTACAGAGTGAATTCCAGGACAGCCAGGACTACACAGAGAAACCCTGTCTCAAAAAACCAAAAAAAAAAAAAAAAACCAAAAAAAAAAAAAAACAAAAACAAAAAAAAACCAGTCAGTTCCTTAAACTTTGCTACTGTTATGAATAGTAATGTAAAAATATGTTTTCCGTGGTCTTAGGAGACCCGGTCAAAGGGGTCGAGACCCACACATTGAGAACTATTGACTTCCAAGTTCCTGTGTGCAATTCATGCCCTGACTCTCAGGTTTGACTCCTCAAGTTGCTTCTGGCGATGATCTCTACAGTAGAAACAATTAAAATAAGGCTCTTGCATGAGCCTCTTCATTCACAGCAGGGTGTTTCTTGCAGGCATCCTATTTCCTAATGCCCCTTACAGAAGATGCAGGTCTGTAAAATAGTTCTTGCGAGGATACAGAATGATTCATTAGGGGACGAAGCGGGTAGACATCAGCGTTCTGTGGACGCTGGACCGCTAAATGACAGCCCACAGATAGCAGCAACCCAAGTGTGCTTTTTCAAGGGAGAAAGTCACTCTGAGTATGAGTGTGTTGCAGAACTGTTCATCACATTTGACTCCATCTTTATTCAAGAAGTACTTACTAGGTAAACAGGTTTAACACCCTGTGCCATGAAGATACATCGGCTTTCCAGGGGGTTAAGCATTAAGGTCTGTCACAGATGCCATTTAGTCTGGCCATGCTAATAGCGTCAGAAGGCTTTTCTATAATCATGGACTTTATGTGTGAGAGTTTTAAAGTGATCTGGATTCTAGCTAGGCATGTAAAGAAAGCATAGCTCCAAAGTAGAAGTCGCCCTCATGTATAAATGATGACAAGAGTGGAGAACAGCCAATGAGAAAAGAGTTACTGCGATCAAAGCTGGGACCTGTGTCAGGGCAGCCAATAGGAAGACAGTTCCTGATGGGCAACCCTAGGGCATCCTAAAGGAAGAACCGTGCTGGCTTGTTCCCAGTTCCTCTCGGTTGCATCCATCTATATATCTGTTTCTACGTCAGCGCCAGAGTGTTTGTTACTGCAACTCTGCAGTGTGGATCTGAGATGAGCATTATGAGTCCTTTGTGCTTCCGTGTGAATTTTTTTTCCTCCGTCTATGAAGAATATCTTTGGGATTTTGATGGTAGATCAAAATCTTTGAATTTGAATCTGTAGATCATTTTCAATAACACTGCAATTTTTGTACTATCCTGTCAATACATTTACATGGGAGGCTTTCCTTGTAGTTTCTTCTTTTGTGTTTTAAAGTCTTCATGAGAGAGGTATTTTACCTCCTTTGTTAGGGGTATTTCTAATTTGATTTTTGTTGGGTTTTTGTTGTTGTTATTTTGTTTTTCGAGACAGGCTTTCTCTATTGTATCCCTGGCTGCCCTAGAACTTGCTCTATAGACCAGGATGGTCTTAAGCTCAGAGATCCTGAGTGCTGGGATCAAAGGCACGTGCCACTGTCACCACCACCACCAAGCTCTAATTTGATTTTTAAAAGCTATGGAAAATGACTTTTTTTTTCTTCTGGTCTTTTTGACAAGTTTATAATTGGTTTAGTGACAGGATGCCCATGTTTTGTTTGTTGGTTTTTCCTGCTACTTTTCTAAAAGCGTTTTTCAAGTCTAAGTATTTTCTGGTAGAAGCCAGTCATGGGGGCACACACCAGTAATCCTAATACTCTGGAAGCTACAACAGGAGGATCACCATGAGTTTGAGACCTGAGCTTCACAGTGAGCTCTACGCCAGCGGGTACAGATTGGATATCACCATTAAACCAGGTGGGTGAGGTATAGTCATGCATATCTTTAATCCTAAGACCTGGATGAGAGAAACTGATTTCTGAGATCGAGACCAGCCTGGGCTACATAGCAAGTTCTAGGCTAGCCAAGGCTACAAAAATGTAAAGCAAGCCAAACAAATTCAATAAAAACCAACAACACATAGCTTCTGGTGGGGTCTTAAGGATCTTTTGAGGATTGCATCTTGTCATGCAGAAGAAATAGGGATGAGTTAGCTGTCCCCTTTCCCATGTGTATTTCTCTCATTTTTCTCTCTTACTAGTCCAGTAAGACTTCTAGCACCATAGTGAAAAGTGGAGAATGGCCACCCTTGTCTCCTTTCTAACTTTAGAGGAAATCCCCCATGTAGTGTGATGTTGGTTACAGACTTGTGGTCTTTCGCTCGTCTTGCATTGAGGCCTACATTTCTTCTGTCTCTAGTTGTGCAGGGCTGGCTTTGCCATGAAGGATGTTGGACTTTGCCTAAGACCTTATTGTGTCTACAGATGCGGCCATGTGATTTTTGTCAGCCACTGTACTACATTCATAGTTGTGGATGTGTTGAGCCACTCTTCCATCCCTGGGGTGAAACTAACTTTATCACAGTGTTCTTGAAATCATTTACAGTATTCTTAAGAAATTTAGTGGTTGTCAGAAAATTTGGGCTGTAATTTCCTTTTTGTTGCTGTCGTGTCCTCTCTGGTCTGATGTGCTGTGGCTTTCTGGATGAGTGTAGTAGTGTCCCTTCTCTTTCTACTTTGTGGAGCATTCTGAGAAGTGCTGCTGTTGTGTTACCTTCCTCTTAACGGCATGGGAGGATATGGCGTGGACCGTCCCACACTGTGTGAGAATTGGTGGGCACATTCCACTACTGTTTCAACTTAGCTGCCTGTTGTACCTGCTTAAATTGTTCATGTCTTCTTGATTTAATTCTGGCAGGTTAAGAATATCTAGGGATGTATTCATTTCTTCCAGATTTTCTAAGGATTATTTTGTTTTGTTGTAATGCAAGTTAAAGTATTATCTAAGATACTCAGCATATTATTTCAAGATATTGTAATATCTCTAATTTCTTAACTGTGCTTTCTATCCGTATCTATCTACCTACATCTATCTATATCTATCTATCTACCTACATCTATCTATCTATCTCCATTCTCTCTTTATGGCCTTATGTAGCCCAGGCTGGTCTCAGACTTACTATATAGCTGAGGATAACCCTGACTGACTGACCCCTCTACCTCCACCATAAACATGCACCACCATGACCAGTTTTAGCTAACAGTGAGGGACAGGCCCACCACTCTGCTAACCACTCTGCCAATCAAGTGGCACCTTAGCCCTTCTCTCTTTACTTTGGTCATCTTGGCTAGGCCTTTGTCAGTCTTGCTTAGCTTTTCCCGGAACCAGCTTTGTGACTGGCTGATCCCAGGCCTTGCTGCTTTACCCCCATGTCATTCATTGCTGCTCCACTCCCTGCTATTTTTTCTTTCAGCTTTTTCTTGCTTTTCTAAAAACTTGGGAGTGAATCATTAGGCGTTTAAATTTCAGATTGCATTGATTTTTTTTTATTTTATTAAACACATCTTTAAAAAACATTATATATATATATATATATATATATATATATATATATATATATATATATGTACTTTGTCTGCATATATGCCTACACAACAGAAGACAGCATCAGATGGTTATGAGCTGCTATGTGGGTGCTAGGAATTGAACTCAGGACTGTCACAAGAGCAATGAGTGCTCTTAACCACTGAAACATATCTCCAGCTGCTTGATTTTTGTTTTGTTTTTATTATTTATTTTATTTATTTATTTATCACATGTAAGTACACTGTAGCTATCTTCAGACACCCCAAAAGATGGGGTCAGAGCTCAGTATGGATGGTTGTGAACCACCATGTGGTTGCTGGGATTTGAACACAGGACCTTTGGAAGAGCAGTCAGTGATCTTAGCCACTGAGCCATCTCTCCAGCCCCCAGCTCCTTGTTTTATTTTATTTTTGAGATAGTGTTTCACTATGTAGCCTTGACTGACCTGGATCTCTCTATGTAGACCAGGCAGGCCTCAAAGTCACAGAACCACGTGCCTCTGCCTCCAGAGCTCTGGGTTTAAAGATGTTCACCACCATCCCCAGTCTTGGTCTGTTTTTTTAATGTAAACACTAAGAGCTGTGGTTTCCTCTTAGACCTGCCTTTGCAGTCTGTATCTGTTTATTAATGAGTTGAGCCATTTACATTTAAGGTTATCATTGAGAGATGGTTACTAATTCCTGCCACTCTGTCAGTTGTTTTTCTGGTTGGGTGGATAACTGTTCTTCTTTCCTATTCCTGTTGGTCGTAGCTTTGTTCATTAGTCCTTCCAGAAATGTAGGATTTCCTCTGCTCTTCTGGTTGAGGATCCGTTTCCCTCCTCCGTGGATTAAGTAGGCATCGTCCGCAGCACCGACCTGCTGGCCATGAACTGCCTTGGGTTCTGCTTTTCTTGAAGTGCCCTTATGTAACAACCCACTTTAACAGATGCTTGCTGGGCACAATAGTCTTGGTCATCAGTTGTGTACTGTCAGCAATTGCAGTGCAGTCTGCCCTTTCCAGGATTTTCCCGGATGGTGACAGTCTGGTGCAATGTCTCTTCTCGCTGAGTGTCCGTAGTCGAGTTGGCACTCTCCAGGACATTGCGTTTCTATTCTTTGCTTGCATTTTTGACATTGTTTTGTTTGTTTGTTTGTTTGTTTGTTTGTTTGTTTTCCAAGATAGGTTTTTTCTGTGTAGTCCTGGCTGTCCCAGAACTCACTCTGTAGACCAGGCTGGCCTGGTCTCGAACTCAGAAATCTGCCTGCCTCTGCCTCCCAAGTGCTGGGATTAAAGGCATGTGTCACCACTGCCCTAGCGCATTTTTGACCTCTTAACTAGTCTACGTAATGGAAAGTACCCTGTCTGTCTATAATTCTAAATGCCTCTTGGCTGTCTTTTCTTTCTCTAGAAAGAGAAATAAGTTATAAGTGAATAAGTAAATAAGTTATAAGTCTGGTATGGGGAATTGACTAGACAACAGAACAGTAAAAATACTAGGAAAGTCTAACAGTGAAGGAATAGGTAGAGAAAGAAAGAAGCTAAGGGTAGTAGTTCACACCTGTAATCCCAGCACTTGGGAAGCTATGCAATCTCATGAGTTCAAGGCCAGCCTGGGGTAGATAATGAGAAAGGAAAAATAAAAAAAATTAAAAAACAAGCAAAGAAAACAAAAAGAGGATTTGCTTCAATGACAAAACAACTATCGATAAAACTAGATGAATAAAACCATAAGAACATATCCATTTGGGGACTTTTTGCATATGATACAAATGAAAATATTCCTTAAAGTGTGGAAAGAAGGGAGGCAGAGCACACACAAACAAGGAGAAGGGAGGAAGATCAAGTGTGGGAGCGGCCTCTCTCCGGGCCTTCGAAACCTGGAGACTGAGGCTGCAGAGGTGGCTCAGTGACAGAGGCCTTGCCTTCCTAGTCAAGGACTGAGTTTGGTCCTCAGCACCACCTCAGATGGCTCACAACCACCTGTAACTCCAGCTGTAGGGGATCTGACACCCATCACATGAAATAAATAAATCTTTAAAAAGAAGAAGAAAACCTGGGCATTGCCTCTTTTTTTCCTTTTTTTTTATTTGATATATTCTTTATTTACATTTCATGTGAATTTTCCCTTTCCTGGATCCCCCTCCCTGAAAGTCCCATAAGCCCTCTTCCCTCCCCCTGTTCCCCCATCCACCCCTTCCCACTTCCCTGTCCTGGTATTCCCCTATACTGCTGCACTGAGCCTTTCCAGGACCAGGGGCCACTCCTTCCTTCTTCTTGGGCATCATTTGATATGTGCATTGTGTCTTGGGTATTCCAAGCTTCTAGGCTAATATCTATTTATCAGTGAGTGCATACCATGAGTGTTCTTTTGAGACTGGGTTACCTCACTTAGGATGATGTTCTCCAGTTCCATCCATTTGTCTAAGAATTTCATAAATTCATTGTTTCTAATGGCTGAATAGTACTCCATTGTGTATATATACCACATTTTCTGTATCCATTCCTCTGTTGAGGGACATCTGGGTTCTTTCCAGCTTCTGACTATTATAAATAGGGCTGCTGTGAACATAGTGGAACATGTATCCTTATTACATGCCGGGGAATCCTCTGGGTATATGCCTAGGAGTGGTATAGGGGAGTCCTCCGGAAGTATCATACCCAGTTTTCTGAGGAACCGACAGACTGATTTCCAGAGTAGAGCCAGCTTGCAACCCCACCAGCAGTGCAGGAGTGGACACTGCCTCTTGTGTATTAGGGAAGCCAATTGAATTTAGGGCCTCTCCCCATGTTTATGTTAGTGTTGACTGTTATGCCTGATTCATGAGACTCCCAAGAAGACCACCTAGGACCGAGGGTTTATTTGCAAGAGCGGAGCTCAGACCTCTATCTGCCAGAGTAGGAGAGCGCAGGTGAGGCTTGGGGGAATAGGCCAAACCGCAAGGGGTGTTTCTAAATTAAAATAGTTACATAATTGGGTATTGTTTTTCCACCTGATTGATCTCCACTACAAGTGCTGCTGGGGCAGTTGATTCAATTGGGAGCATACATCTTGTGATTGTTCTTTGTACTGGGAAGTCCCTGAACCTGAAAGGGGGTGGGGTGGGGGAGGGGGAGGACTGGAGGGACAAGACAAGGAGGGGGGCAGCCTCCACTTTGTTCTTTGAACTGACACTTCCTTGTATCTGGGAGGGTAGGGAACTGGAGGACTGTGACAGTTCCTCTTTCATTGACCCTGTACTGCACAGGTGGCCAGCACCCCACATTGGCCAGCACCCCACAAACTATTCTTTGCTTCAGTAGCTTCTCTATGCACACCAGGGGCTTCTGCTGCTCCTGCTTAGTTTTACAGTCTGTGGGCGGTTGGGACAGGTTCTCTCACCCTCTTAAAGTTCCCCAGATTGTACTCACTTAAAGATGGCTCCCAGGTGGGACGTGGGTAGGACCACAGCACTGAGATCTGTTCACGTGGAGGACCTGATTTTGTACCTTGAAGACTCTTAATCACCTTTTTCTCAACCCTAGCTGGGAAGGGCAGGGAGGTGACCCCAGAGCCTGAGTCACACACTGTCCTCAGGCTCTGGGATATCCAAACCCAGCACAAGGACATACACTTTTCTGCTTGACAGCACCTAGCCCTACCGTCCTGAAGAACTTCCTCCCCAGGGCTTCAGACTGTGACAGGTTAGATACAGACTCTCTGACATACAGCAGTCCTCTGTTCCATCAGCCAGGGATTGATAGTCCCAACTGGATTAACTCTTATGTTTTGGGTAGCTTGAAATGTTGGGTCTCCATCCAGGCCAGAGAAATTGCTTTACTCAAGGAGCCCCACAGAGCCTTGATCAAAGCTATTATAGCATTGACAGAAAAAAAAAAAAAAAAAGATACTGTTTGACATCATTTAGCCTGGCTCTTAAACCAGTCCCTTCCATGGCAAGCTGATCTTTAGAGGTCAAGGACTGAGCTTTTCCCTGCCGTCCCCCCAGACTTGGAGGGACAGTCACTGCATATCCTACGATTTCAGCTAACTGAGCATGTCTTACTAGTTTTGAGGTATATGCCGTGAAGTCTGCTCTCCGGCTGCTCCTACTTAGGCCATCTCTTGGCAGAGAGAACCCACCTCGCCTCCTTGTTGCAGCTAAGCAATCCAAGCTAGTTTGGAAGGGCACAGCACCAGGAAAGGTTACAAGTCCATACCCCTGCAGCATCACTACCCTCTGAGCAGGTAGCAGGCTGGCCCGTTCCTTTGTGATACACACGGCCACATCCTCAAAAGTCACTGACTAGTGAGGCCTGGCAGATAAAGAAACAGCTGATGGATCAGATCTTTGACAAATGACCTCAAGAGCTTTTTGGCAAATGGGCAGTAGTGTGAACTGTGTTGGTGGCTGTCAGGGCCAAGGCTTTGAACCTCATGTCATTTAACTTTTACTTTAGAAGTAAAGGCTTCTGTTCTGGGGAATGCAGAGAAAAAGGCTTTACGTATAAGCCCTGTGTTAGATTGCTGGCATTTCAAGAAAAAAAAAAGAGAGAGAAAAAGAAAGAAACGGCCGGGCAGTGGCGGCGCACGCCTGTAATCCCAGCACTCTGGGAGGCAGAGGCAGGCAGATTTCTGAGTTCGAGGCCAGCCTGGTCTACAGAGTGAGTTCCAGGACAGCCAGGGCTATACAGAGAAACCAAATCCAAAAAACCAAAAACAAAAAAAAAAAGGAAAGAAACATGAAAACAAAGGAGGGAAAGAGAGGAAGAAGGAAGGGGCAGGGAGGAAGAGAGAAAATGTTTTCATATTCCTGAGCCACAGGTCTGATGCCTAACTGAAATCAGACGTATTTCTGATGAGGCCTTCATAGTCTACGTTAGAGCGTACATCTGCCCTTCGTTCTGAAGGAAGGAAGCCTCGCACACATTCTGCCTGTGGTATGTTCTGAGTCAGCCCTCACTGTAGATGTCGTGGACAGGGCGCCTCGGGAGGCACATGAGAGCCAGTGACCTTGGTGTCTGTGAACCCTCCTCTGCCACACGGGAAGAAGAAGACATGAAGCAGAGCTCCACCATCATCAACCACGTGACCAGAGGGGCAAGATGGACTGTGAAATAAGAGGCCGCCTTCATTACAGTCTGCCTAAAGATGGCATAGAAGACAGAACTTTAGGTGCCAGGCATTACCAAATTCCCAAAAAGACTGCCAAATTTCTGAATTAAGCCAAGAATAAAAGATTCAATTCCTGGTTTGGGCCTGTGTGTCAGACAGCACAGATCAGTTACATTTTCATTAACATTGCATTAACATATGAACCTGTAGAAAGAATTCTTAGAGTCATAGGATCAGCCATAAAAACTAAAATAAATATTTTGAAAACACATTAATATTGCTGCAGGTTGGGATAGTCATGTTAGTGCTGGATTTTTGGGTGGAGCCGGGGCTCAGGAAGACACGGACAAATTACAATGGACTGAGGAGTTTGGTATCAGAGTTATTAACTCTGTGAGCAGAGAGTTGAATGGGCAGCACCGTATGCGGGGCTCTGAGGAGAGCTCAGGCCCCAGCATCAGACAGAGACCCTGTGCCTTCTTTTTATATGTTTGTCTGGGAGATGGCGCACAGCAAGAACCTGCAGCCAGTCCTTGGTTTGTGGCAGGGGGCAGGGAAGGGGGCAGGGAACAGGGCGTGGCACCACTCAGGTGGACACTCAGTTCCCTGTCAGGGATATTCACTGAGAAGTGGCTTCTTAAAAAGTCTGACTTGAGTTCCCTATATTCCCAGGACACAGAGATTGAGGCAAAAAGGGCATCACAAGCACAAAACTGGGCTCTAAAATGTGTCCCAGGCCAGCCAGAGCTACATGAGAAAACACTCTGTCTCAAAAATTCTGTGTGTGTGTGTGTGTGTGTGTGTGTGTGTGTGTCTTTGTATGACTTAGGAAATGTCATATTGAAACCCATTATAATGCATAATTAGGATATACTCATAAAAAGCATTTTAGAGACCTGGAGAAATAGCTTTGCAGTTAGGAGTATACCCTACTCTTGTGGAGGACACAATTTAATTTCATAGCTCCAATGACAGGGGGCTCACAAATACCTGTAACTCCAGTTGTACTTGGATGTAATATCTCTGACCTCCAAGGTCAACTGCACTCGTATGTGCAGACCTAACCTGTGAATACACATATACATAAATAAAAAATTTTAAAAATATTTCCTAAATGGAAAAATAACTCAAAAGCAAACAGACTAACCCCACAAAGGGCTCTAAGAGTGTCACCCAATGGCAGAATGTTTGAGTCTTCTGGTTCCAACCTCAGCGCTATATACAAAGAATGGAAATAAGTGCATTTAAAATGTTCTTATAAAACATATCCTGGAGCTCCAGGTGCAGCCCGGCACTAGAACATGTGCGTGGCTTGCCCCAAAGTGGATGCGACTGGATTAAACCAACCACTGAAAGACAAGTATGTTTTCTCTCATTTGTGTCTCCTAAATTTCATATAAATATATAAAATCACACATGTATGTGTATGTTTGTAATATATACATGTATGTATATAGAATAAAACTATCAGGACAAAAAGGGAATAAGGATATGAGAGGGAATGTGTTTAATGTATAATATATACACATATATGAAGCTTAAAGATCAAATAATTACAATAAGCCTATGACACAAAACTATTTTTTTCTTTCAGGATGACTTTGGGAATCTTTGCAAATTGTATATTCTGCTTGAAAGTCAAGTACTTACCTCGTCAGGAGAAGAAAAAGCTGCAAACTGATATTAAGGAAAATGGCGGGAAGTTTTCCTTCTTATTAAACCCTCAGGTATTTCCAAATCTCCCCGTCACTTCCGATTAATAGGATGTGTTCAGGGAGCACTGCTCATGACTAGAGAGTGAGAGTGAACCAAGAAGACTGGGCAGAGGCCGTGTGAGAAGGCTGGAGACAGAGAGACACGGCCCCCTTGGGGACAGGCCAGAAGAAGCAGAGGTTGTCAGAGCCCAGCCCAACCCAGACTGTTCTACTCTGGGTGTTTTGTAACATTGTCTCTACCTTGTGACTCTAATCTTTTGAGCTTAGCCATAGATGTAAATAGAATTTCAGAACAGTGCCAGTTCTCAAAAGAGAAAAGTCACATTGTACCTGTTTGTGAGAGGCACACTGTCACTGACCAGTAGCCAGCTGGGCTCACAGCTGGGGACAGAAGTGCAGTGTGAACTAATCTTTCCGTGGTAGCTTATGTCATAGGAGCTGAAAGAAGCTATTGCTTCTCAAGAGAATTGCAGCTCTAACATGTTTAGATGCAGAGTTTCACAAGTAGATGTAATCCTAAGAAATGGTAAGGCAATGTCCTCTTTTATTAAAAAATAATAATAATAAAAATAAAAAAAGAAAAGGCAATACCGCAGTGTAAAGGCATTATGTCTCTGACCTTGTCCTTAGTTGTTCCTTCTGTTGATAGGTCTGACCCTGGCCACCTCTCCCTGGGTCCATCCCAGGCACTAGCCCCAGTGTCTCATCTATTCTGAGAGGCACAGTTGGCTCCAGCAGGGCACCATAAGGGACTGTCCCCACTCACCTCCAGTTCAGGCAGAGCAGTAGATGCTTCCGTCACACAGGAGACTCACCTCCAGTTCAGGCAGTGCAGTACATGCCTCCGTCACACAGGAGACTTCCCAGCCTCACCATATTCATGGGTGGATAAAGAATCCACTTAAAAGTAATAAGTAAGTTGCCTTCTGGGTACTGAGTTGCCTGTGGTCTATGGTGTTCAGGAAACTCATACATACTGTGTATGAGACATTTTGGACTCCTCCTCCTCTTCCTCCTCCTCCTCCTCCTCCTCCTCCTCCTCCTCCTCCTCCTATCCTCCCTCTCTATCTCCCCCTCCCTCTCCATCTCTCTCTTCTTTTTCTTCTTCCTCTTTCTCCTCTTCTTCCTCCTCCTCCTTCTCTTCTTCTCCTTCTTGGCAATGTAAATAAATGTTTGAAATATGCAAAGAAGACACAAAGCCAGGTGTGGTGGCACATGTCTATAATTCTAGCACTTGGAAAGCTGAGGCTGAAGGATTAAGTTCCAGACCAGGGTGGACTATATAGTGAGAATGCAATAAAACATAACAACAAGTAAGTATCTGTATATATGTATGTGTGTGTATGTGTGGATATATATTTATATGGAATATGGAATGAACTTAAAGATGAGCTTTTTTAAGATTTATTTATTTATTATATGTGAGTACACTGTAACTGTCTTCAGACACCAGAAGAAAGCATCAGATGTCTTTTCTCTTTTTGGATGGTTGCGAGCCACCATGTGGGTGCTAGGATTTGAACTCATGACCTATTGGAAGAACAGTCGGTGCTCTTAGCCACTGAGCCATCTCTCCAGCCCCAAAGATGAGCTTTTTTATATTTATTTAATTTTTTATTTATTTTGGTTTTTCGAGACAGGGTTTCTCTGTGTAGTCCTGGCTGTCCTGGAACTCACTCTGTAGACCAGGCTGGCCTCGAACTTAGAAATCCACTTGCCTCTGCCTCCCAATTGCTGGGATTAAAGGCGTGCGCCACCACTGCCCAGCAAGATGAGCTTTTTTAAGTGGAAAAGCAAGCTCAAATAGTAAGAAAGCTGGCTAGCTACCTTTTGTATGATTATACCTGTTGTCTATAAAAAAGAGCTCTAGAAAGATCTATGAGCACCTCTCAGGAGGGCACTGGGATCAGTAGGCAGGAAGGATCAGCAAATGCCTATTACTGCTTTATAAATGCTTACAATATACACGCACTCTTTAGCCACACTAAAAAAAATGGAGGCTGGGGTGATGGCTCAGTGAGTAAAGTCTGGCCATGCCATCGTGGAGACCTGAGTCTGGGTGCCCAGAACCCCTGTAAATGAAGTATCGTGCTCTGTAACCCCTGAGCCCCCACAGTGAAACGGGAGGTAGAAACAGAGGATTCCTGCAACCTCTTGTAATATCTGTGGCAAGTGACAAAGAAGAGACCCTATCACAAACAAGGTAGATGGTGAGGACTGACATCCTCTGTCGTCCTCTGACTTCCTCATGCACAGTGTGGCTTCTGTGCCACACTCACACAGATGAACAAACATGCTACACATATGTGCACCCTCAGTTTTTCAAAAACTAACTAGAACTACAAAGTAACAAAATAAATACCTTTTGTACCTCCCTCCTTGACTAAAGAAAAAACAGACAAGTATATAAAGATATGTACATGATACTGTTCACAGCACAGAGAACTTGGAAGCAACCTGTAATGTAGAACACCCAGATGCGTGATCTAATTGCTGTGGCTTAGAGATTAGCTCAGTGGTAGAGTGCTTTCTAGCAGGTCACAGCCGTGGGTTTGATCTAGAACTTGAAGATATGGATGGAACAACCTGTTTATTTGTTTTTAAGTTTTTCTAGAACTGTAAATTATAATGTTTTTTCCAAAATCTAGAAAAATCTCTATGAATTACCTTAAAATAAGACCTTTCAGGGTACAGATTCAAATGTTGCTTTTACTGCTGTATGATAGACCTGCTGTCTATCTGTAGTGCACACACGTCATCGTAGACAGTGCTGACATCCTGAGTCGTTGTCATCTGAACTCCATCCAAAAGAATGATGTCCAGATTGCCAACCCAGCATTCATCCAGGACTCTGTCAGACAGCGGAGACTCCTGGATGTGAAGAATTATGATCCCGTGTCACTGGCTATGACAGCAGCTCCAGCTGAGAAGAGCGGTTCAGGTGAGCGCGTCCTGCCAAGCACTTACTATGCCGTACAGACCGTGGTAGACATTTTGACATGACAGAGCTGTTACAGGGAGAAAGTGTCCAGAAATAACTACAAATTAATTATGGTTCATTTTACCTCAGAAACAAGAAACAAAATCCTAAAGAATGACAGGCCCACTTAGCAACAGATTGAGATTTTTCTACTCTGATCAGACTGAAAATGACTAGTCAACCCTGGTGGTTTCAGAAAATTTGCTGGGCAATTTTGAAATCTATTACATTTTAATTTATTTATTTTGTTTATGTGTGTGAATGCACATCCCATGGTACACTTGTGGAGGTCAGAGGTCAACCTTGGGTATCATCCTGAGGAATGCTGTCCACCTCCTTTCCCATAGGGCCTCTCAGTGGCATGGCGCTCACTTATTAGCATAAAATGGCTGTCAAAGAAGCCCCATCTCCCCAGCACTGGGATTACAAGGTCACCCATTGGGATTCCGCACCATTGGGTGCAGAAATGAAACTCAGGTCCTCGGGCCTGAGAAGTAAATGCTTTGCCAGACTCTGCATATGATTTTAACTGGGAATAGAATAATACTTGATTTTTTTAGAGGTATTACTGGGCTGGTGAGACGATACAGGAGATCCACTGGAGGCTAGGAGCCTATGGCCAGCTTGGGCAACGTGCTAAAACTCTCAACCAAAGCCCACAAAACAAAAACATCTGGGGCTGAGAGTGTGGCTCTTAGAAGGCATAAGACCCCACAGTTGAGTCCCCAGAACAGTGAGTGGGAGGGAAATTATATAGCAAAATCTATATTTAAGAATCATAACAAGTCTGGCTGTGTTGGCACACACCTTTAATCCTAGTACTTGGGAGGCAGGCAGATCTCTGGGTTCCAGGCCAGCCTAGTCTGCATAGTGAAATCTAGGGCAGTCAGGGATATACAGAGAAAACCTGTCTTGAAAAACCAAGAAACAAACAAACAAACAAAAAATAGCAGTTAGTTTAACAATAATTAATTATAAGCCTTTGAATAGTCAGCAAGTTCTCCTTTTAATTCTAGAAGTACAGTCAGAAGCTCTGCCTTCGGACAACACCCCAGAGAAGGAAAACACTGAAGTCACTGAGTAAGCACAATACTTTGTTCCCTTCCATCATAAAACGTCAAATTCCATTAAAACGTCAAATGATGCAAGGCTGCGTGGGGTACATGCCTGTGAGCCAGCAGTCGGGAGGCGGAGGCAGGACTAAAGCTCACGAAAACCAAACCAGACAAGCAAAGGACAGGTGACACGTTGGGCTTCTTTGTATTGTAAAAGGACTTGAAATAGCCCAGAAAGTTCTGATGCCATCACTAGGAGCCAGAGCCCCTATCAAACACAGTGACCAGAGAAGATGACAGTGTCTTTGCCATCTCTGCATCTGTCCTGCCCTCACCTCCCTGTGCATCCAAGGTTCTGGGCATGCGTGCTTAGGAATCATGAAGAGGAGGGTAGAGATTTCCCCCTTCATTCCTTACTGAGTGCACAAGGTCACATTCCACCCACAAATGTGTAAAATCAGAAAATAATAATTGATAAATTAGTTATGCACAAGATGAATCCAGCTAATTCTCAGAGTTGTTTTAGAACACCTAAGGAGGCACCCGGGACTTATTGTGTACATAAGGAATCTGGGGGGAAGGGGGGAGCTCTTGGAAGGTTCTGTGTGCTCTAAGGTTCCATTTCAATCATAAATGTTTAATTATTCAAATTTCAGAGTTTCTACAGAAAATGTTGAAATTCCTCCCTTTCTTCAAGACTTTGAAGTTGTGAAATATAATATCTTGGAAAAAGTAAGAGTCTGATTTTCACTTAAAGAAAAAAAACTGAATGATTTCTGAAAACATGTCCTTTTTGGTGATTTTCTCATTTCTTTGAAAAATTGTTCATATTCTGAATATTATATATTCTGTAGCACAAATATATAATAGGTTTACTATTCAGAAAACGTTTGTTTAAATTTTTTCCTGGTGTGGTGGCTCATGCCTTTTGTCCCAGCATTTAAGAGTTGGAGCGAGAGGTTTCTGAGTTCAGAGACATCCCTAGCCACACAACAAAACCCCTTCTCAACTAAAACTCAAAAGCTAAGTGAATTGTAACAGAAGGAAAACAAATTGTTAGTATTCTTAACAAAAGTAACTTGTGCTTATGGGCTTTTTTGAGACAGGATCTCGTGTATCCCAGACTAGCCTTACTACTTAGTTACTACTAGTGGAAGATGACTTTGAACCCCTGATCCTCCTGCCTCTGCCTCCCAGATGCTGGGACTGCCGGGTGTACACCCAATTTATGCGGCACTTGGGATCAGGGCTTCAGGCATGCTAAGCAGGCTACAATCCAGCCACTCGTGACACATACTTAACAATATAAAACGTTAATATGGCGTTAGAGATGAACCTCTACCCTGTCACTTACAGTTTCTCATATTTGGACAGGATAGATTGACACAAAATATCTGTGCCATGTTGAGTTGTTCCTTTTACATTAAAGGAAAACAGGAAATTTTACTGGACAATCACACAAATTAAAATCAATATTTGCCTTTGAAGTGGTGTTTCACTTAATTTCTAGATGTTTAAATAAAATATAAATTCTAAAGGTGTTTTCTTCTATGAAAAGAAAAATGTGAAAAGTAACATAAACACAGAGAAAATAACGCACCAAAATATTTATTATATCACTGTGATAGAGTTTTGAGTGATTTTTACTCTCTTGATACTTCTGTGTTTTCTAAGATACTTCTCCAGACATTAGACCAGCATATTATCAGGCTGGGGTGTGGCTGAGGTGTGGCTGAACTCCATAGCTCTTTGTCTAAAATGTACCCTGTATTGCAGGTGGGAGCAGACCGAGGCCTGGAGACGGTGGTGCTGGAGCTGCAGAGCTCCCGAGACCCAGGGAGCTGCCCCTTTGTGATAGCAGCACACTTCCTCCTGGCTGACCAAAAGGTAGCGAGGAGTCCCCTCTTCTTTCTTTCCTTCCTCCTCCATCTTTTCATCCTTTATTCCTTTTCTTTTCTTCTTTTTCTTAATGAGACAAAGGTTCTCACCCTATATTCCAGGCTTACCTCAAACATGGCAGTCCTCCATTGGCCTCCCTAGTGTTACATTACGTGCATGAGCCACACACCTGTCTTACACCCTGTGACACCACCACCCCACCCCCGCCCCATGACAGTTCTGACACTGCTGTGCATTGGAAGTACTCGGGGCTCATGGTCATAGCATGCTGGAGATCACAAGGATGGCTTTGCAGAAGCCATAGCCTTTGACCTATTTCAGTGTCAAGTACAAGCCCCGTTGTGATCTAAAAACAATTCTGAAATAAAATGAATCCAAAGCAACTGCCTAAGTGTTAAAGTAGGCAACAGGCAACACCCACCAGGATGTCTTCTCACATAGATGTTCAGCCTGAAAGATCTACTGTGACCAGAAACACTGCAGCTGGTAGGACGCTGAGTCTATTCTTCATGAGGGAGGTCCTCACACAGGCCCACACAGCCTCTGGAAGGTTCTCGTCTCGCCCCTAGCCCAGATGTCACTCACTTGCACGGGACACACACTTCAAATGGAGATCTGAGAAGCCCTGACCCTCAGGAGCTCAGATCCTTCACAACACGGGTTCCCGATGACCGTGGAGATGTACCCAGTTCTACGCTGCTCTCAAGAAAGGCCAACGCTTCAGTTTCCAGCATGCATGGCTGAAGTCCTAACTTCTGTGCAGGTCATCAGATAACTGTGTTTGGAGGAGTGGAAGGCCTGCGTTCTGAAACTGGTCTCACTCTCACCTCAGCCTCTCATGTTGGGATTTCAAGTCTACACTACTGGGCCAGCCTTTATAGCTGACTTGTATCAGGTTTCCATGGGAACAGAGCTAGCAACTTAGTCCAGGGACAGATGTTCCCAGGTACCAGATATTTAACCTTGGGCCCCAAAATATGTGACTATTTCATTATTTAAATAAAAAGTAATTCAAAATCAAGTCGAAAACCATGGTAGGCTGTGCTATATGTTTAAAACAGAGTAGCAGTGCATCGTCCATCCTGCTGCCCTTAGCTACCTCCTATCCTGACAAAGCTCACGTCTGAGCACGGCAGCAGAGTCCGCCTCACCCAGCAGCAGTGACAAGGGTTCTACAAAGAGTTTCCTCCTGCTTGCCCTTAGCACACTCTCCATCACTTACCAAAATACCCGAAATTATAAACTTATAAAAACAAAAAACTGGGGCCGGAGAGAGGGCTCAGAGTCAGCTGCTTAATTCTTATCCAGAGGAACGGAGTTCTGCTCTCAGCATTCATTTTTAAGAATTGAAAAAAAAGAAGAAGAAGAAAAGTTTTCTTCTTAGAGATAGAAATCTTGTGTAGCAGGTTTGATGCCTCTGTGGTTCTCTTTGGCCGTGGGACAATTAAAATCCAAACTCTAGAATCTACCTCTTAAATGGAGTGACTCAGGCATATCCTTCATTTCTATAAGTTTCAGAGATACCCTGCAGTGAACAGTCTAGGAGTGTGACATCTTCCTTAACTGTACACCGCAGAGTCAGGACTAGCCAACATCTAGGAGACACCAAGACTCTCTCTCTTTTTTTGGGGGGGGGGGGGGGAGTTCAAGACAGGGTTTCTCTGTGTAGCCCTGGCTGTCCTGGAACTCACTCTGTAGACCAGGCTGGCCTCGAACTCAGAAATCCGCCGGCCTTGCCTCCCAAGTGCTGGGATTAAAGGCGTGTGCCACCACCGCCCAGCTGACACCAAGACTCTCAGGTGGACAACTCTTCCTCTGTTGTCTGGGGTCAATGAGTAGAGTTGCTCACTGTCTGAGATAGGTTTCCAAGAAAAGCTGAAAGTGTCCGCTGTAGGAGGAGCCTGTGCCTTATGCATCATTTCCTGACCACGGAGCTCTTCTGGCCTCTTCCTCAATGAAAGCTTATTTTGTTTTGACAGATTCCTGTCCCCAGCAATATCATCCTTTAGATGGTATTTTTCCCTCCGTCCTAACCTTGATTGACCTACATTTCCAAAAAGGAGTAGAATACCAGTCTTCAAAGTCCATTAAACCAGCGTACAAAGACTCCATAGGCCCTGACCCAGAGCCGGGATGAGTGCTTTGCTCCCCCACGAGGAGTCTTTTCTCTCTGCTCTGCCCACTCTGGCTGCTGTTTCCTCCCTTAACTCCAGCTTTAAAGGCTGTCTTTGCAAAAAGAAAAAAAGAAAAAAAAGGAAAAAGAAAACGAATAATTTAATTGTTCTCAATGTGATAAAAACATGACCAAGGGCAACATATAGAAGGAAGGGGTCTTGTCACAATGGCGGGGAAGTGTGGCAGCTCCTGTCTTCAAAGACAGTGAGGAGGAACTGGGAATGAGTAAATAGGACATTTGAAAGTGGAGACAAAGCCTGCCCTGCCCCATGATGCACTTTTCCCAGCTAGGCCACACCCCTAAGCCACCTCAAAAAATAAAAATAGGGCTTGAGAGATGGCTGAGCAGTTAAGAGCACTTACTCCTCTCCCTCTGAGGTCCTGAGTTCAAATCCCAGCAACCACAGGGTGGCTCACAACCATCTATAAAATGGATCCCATGCTCTCTTCTGGTGTGTCTGAAGACAGCTGCAGTGTACTCATATAAGTAAAATAAATAAATCTTTAAAATAAAAATAAAAATAAACAACCGCGTGGGAGACATTTTCATTCACACCATCATAGTAATCCTTAAGAAAAGTCTGAACACCTTCATGACAGGATGCAGGTATTCCCTGAAGATAAGTAAGTCACTAAGTTAACTGTGTCTTTTCCATGTGCTGCAATTCCCAGACTAGAAGAGAGAGCACTGGACAGCAAACCTCCGAAGGGGCAATTGACTGTTATGAAAGTTATGTGGAAGACCTGCAGAGACGAGGATTTCTGCTCCAGGAACACTTGACGGCCGAAGCAGCACAGTTAGCGTCTGAGAAGCTGCAGGCGGTAAGCTGCCTCCTATACGGTGGTATGATGCTGGCTGAGCTGGGAGCTGTGCTGTGTGAGTGCCGTTTGCTTTGGTTTGTTATTTTAGACATTCTCTCTTGTCAGGATGGCATCAAACTCAGACAAATGTCCTGCTTCAGCCTCCTAAATGCTGAGATTCTAGATGGGCATCACCATACCCAGATGGTGGATTTGTTTTCTTTCCTTTTTTTTTTTTTTTTTTTTTTTTAAAAAAAAGCAAGATCTTACCATGTAACTCTGGCTGGCTTAGAACTCATTATGTAGACCAGGTAAATTCATAGCCTTAGATTCACCTGCCTCTATTTCCTGGATGCTGTGGTTAAACGCATGTACTCCAATGCCCATCAATTTGAATATATTTTTAGTTACTTTATGTGAATGGATTTTTTGCCTGTATGCCTGTCTGTGCATTATATGTACTGACAGGGGCCAAAAGAGGGACCCTCTCTGGAACTGGAGCTACAAATGGTTATGAGTCGATGTGTAGGTGCTGGGAATCAAACCTAGGTTTCCCCCACACACACACTTCACCACTGAGCCATCTCTCTACTCTTCTTTCAACATTTTTGATAGAAATATTTTTTTGGTCAGTCGTGGTGGCTTACACTTATAATCCAAGCACCTGGAAGGTCAAGTTGAGAGGATCCGGGGTTCAAGTTTATCCAAAGTTAGACAGTATCTGTGAAGCCAGCTTGAGTTTCATGAAGCCCTGTCTCAAAGAAAGAAATAGTGTCTTTATTAAAAGCAAAACAACAAAAAACCACAGGAAAAGGAAAGCTAAGGAAAAAACATGAAGACATGACATTGGACAGTGAGATGTATTACAAGCCACAGGTGTATTATTTATCTCAGCAACAAACTCAGAGTTTTGAAAGATTTCCCCATGGTCCTGGCTGATTCCAGGTTCCTTAACTCATACTGCATGTGCGTAATGCCACTGATGGGCCCACATCTTACAGGGTGAAGAAAAGGTCAAGAGAAGGAATAAAATGGGAGAAAGGGATAGGAGAGGGGTATTTCCTGGGGTAGGCGGCAGACAGAGGAGGACAAGGAAGCCCAGAGGAGAACGGAGGCCCAAGTGCACCAGCTGCCTGGAGTCTCCGTGTCGCTGACACAGACACACAAGGCTAAAAACCTTATCACGTTTATTTGGTTCCCATCTGATGGCTTGAAGGTATAAGTCCCATGGCACTGACGTCTGGTTGGAGGTCTACGATGGGGCCAAGCCGCCAGCATTTGAACCTGGAGGGACATTCCAGCCATTCCTAGCCACAGTGCCTGGGCTATTTTTTTCCTCATGCTTTTGTTTCTTGGTCTATTCTCTTGTGTTTGTTTGGTTAGTTGGCTAGTTGAATAGTTGGTTAGTTGGTTAGTTGATTAGTTGTTTGCTTGCTTGGTTGGTTGGTTGGTTGCTTGCTTGCTTGCTTGCGAGGTTGGAAATGGAACCCAGGGTCTCAGATACACTACACAAGTGCTCCACTGTTGACCTATACCTGACCAGATCCTGTGTCAGTTTTACATAGAGCTCTCATGAGGACTTGTCTCAGTGATGATTCATTGTCACTTCACATTTCAGTTGCTTTTGGAGGAGGTCATAAGTTCAGGCACCCTGAGCCAGGAGGTGAGCGATTTGCTGGAGGTGATCTGGACAGAAGCTCTGGGCCACCTGGAACACACACTCCTCAAGCCAGTGGACAGCATGAGCCTCAATGACGTAAGTTAAGTGTGTTGCTGAGGCACCGCAACAAGCCTGCTTCCTGGTGGGTTAGCACGGGCGCTAACATTCACTCATGTGCTGCCTGGTCTGCTCTGAAGTCCACCCCTCACTGTTCCTTCCTCTGTCCCTGAAGAACCAGATGTCCCTGTCATGTCAGTTCATAGTGGTGTTCAACATAGGCCCCAGCCTATGAATGGGGTGCCAAGGAATACCAAGGAATGGGAGCTAGTGGCACTTAGATACCCAACTCCTGACCTGCTTCATAGCATCTCCTTCAGCCTCTCACCTTCTCGCTGTCTTAGGGAAGGCAGGCCTGCTTCTAGAACACCAGGACATGCTATTCTCTTTTCCAATATGTATAATGGTGATTAAAGAAGATGTGATTGACAGAAGCTATTCCCAATTGTACAATTCATTCAACTGAGTAGTCTTATGACGATAATGCAGGGAGTATTCCCCTATGGGGTAAACTGATTGTTTCAGGGAGAAACAGACTTCTTGCAATTAGGTCCATAATGCACTCGCATAATTAGGAACATGACCCTGGTTTGATGTTGACATCACTCAATGATTCCCTGTGAAAAGCACACCTCCTACAGTTCCATTTGTATTCCTGTCGTCTTGTGGATCTATGTGTTCATGTGCATACAAGTATAGGACTATGATGCTACATTTTTCTTCAGTGTGTGGCCACTGACAAATGCCCATGATCCAGTGAATAACCCTGCATTTAGACAAATGGAAGCAACCCTCAGTAAACTTAGTGAGCTAAGAAATAACCTAACGGTCCCTCCGCTTCCCTGAAGCACCTCCATAGGGAGTAAGCCTTCAATAAGGGCCTTAGAAACACTGTCAAGAACCAAACTAACCAGATTGAAAGGGTGAAAGAATTAATAAAAGATATTCTATTTCTTTTAAAGGCCCAAACTATAGCAGCATCAACAATCTATTGAAAACTCACAGTTCCAATGTCTTCAGCAGCTGTTTTTAGATATTTTTATGGCTGTCTCTTCAGTCTGTTTGTTTGTTTGTTTGTTTGTTTGTTTGTTTGTTTTGGGGGGCTGTTTTGAGATAGGGTTTCTCTGTGTAGCCCTGGCTGTCCTGGAACTCACTCTGTAGACCAGGCTATCTCTTCAGTTTTGTGACTACCAGGATTCAGATTTTAAGAAGTATATTTGCTTTCCTGTCTGCAGCTGAGTAAAGCAGAAGGGATTCTCCTTCTGGTAAAGACAGCGCTCAAGAATGGAGACTCCCAGGAACAACTGCAGAAGACCATGGCCGAGTTCTACCGGCTGCTGCCTCACAGGCATCCAGCATCAGAGGAAGTTAACCTGAAGCTGTTGGCTCAGAAAGAGGACCTTTGTCAGGTATGGTTCTGCAGGAAAGAATTCAGTTTAAAATGTCTGGCTGTGTCATCCCTTAAAATATGGTGAATTAGGGCTGGAGAGATGGCCCGGTAGTCAAGGGCACTGGCCACTCTTGGAGAGCACCTGAGTTTAGTTCCTAGCACCCACAAAATGGCTCATAACTGTCTATAACTCAGTTCCATGGGACTCAGTGTCCTCCTCTGGTATCTGTGGGCACCAGGCATACAAGTGGTATACAAACATGTATGCGGGCAAATATACAGAGAAATTAAAATAAGTCTCTAAAAAATAAAATAAGGCTGAGCATGGTGGCCCAGCTTTAATCCCAGCACTTGGGAAGCAGAAGCAGGCACATATGTCCCTGTGAACCTGAGGCCAGCCTAGTCTACATAGTGGGTTCAAAGATGGCCAGAGCTATGTAGAAAGACTCTGTCTCAAAAGAACAAACGAAAATATAATAACAGGAACAATGATATAAAAAATAAGATCTGTATGGTGAATAAAGCCAGGCATGGTTATATGCACCTGCAGTCCCAGCACTGACAGGAGGCAGAGGCAGAAGGACCAGGAGTTCAAGGGCGGTCTCAGCTACATAGCAAGTCTTAGGCTAATCAGGACTACATGAGGGCCTGTCTTCCAAAACAAACAAACAAACAAACAAACAGGCGGGGTGTAGAGATGGCTTGCTGATTAAGAGCACTTGTTGCTCTTGGGTTCAGCTCCTAGCACCCACGCGGTGGCTCACAGCCACCCTTAACTCCAGTTCCAGGGGGTCCCATGTCCTCTCCTGACCTTTGCCGGCACCAGATATGTACAAGTTACACATATATACATGCAGGCAAAACATTCATACATATAAAATAAAAAATAAGTCTTTAAAAATGATGTGCCAGGAGAGGTGGCACATACCTCTAATCCCAACACTCAGGAGGCAGAGACAGATGCATTTCCTTGAGTTCCAGGCCAGCCTGGTCTACATAGTGAGTTCTAGGACAGCCAGGGCTATATAGGTAAACCTTGTCTCAAAAAAATAAATAAATAAATAAAAATAAACAAACAAAAGGTGATGCTTGGGCTGGGGTCCAAGACTGAATAAAAAGGAGAGAGTGAGCTGACTATGGAAAGTTCATCTCTCTGCTTCCTGAGAGCAGAGATATGTGGCCAGAGGTCTCACAGCCCTGCCACCATGCCTCTCTGCCATGGTGGGCTGAATCCCCCTTAAACCAGGAACCAAAACAAGCCTGCCTCCCTGCCTGCCTGCCTGCCTGCCTGCCTGCCTCCCTGCCTGCCTGCCTGCCTGCCTGCCTGCCTGCCTTCCTGTCTGCCTTCCTGCCTTCCTGCCTTCCTGCCTGCCTGCCTTCCTTCCTTCCTTCCTTTCTGCCTGCCTGCCTGCCTTCCTTCTTTCCTTCCTGCCTGCATGCCTGTCTTCCTGCCTGCCTGCCTTCCTGCCTTCCTGCCTTCCTTCCTGCCTTCCTGCCTGCCTGCCTTCCTTCCTTCTTTCCTTCCTGCCTGCATGCCTGTCTTCCTGCCTGCCTGCCTTCCTGCCTTCCTGCCTTCCTTCCTGCTTGCCTGCCTTCCTGCCTTCCTACCTTCCTGCCTTCCTTCCTTCCTGCCTGCCTGCCTTCCTGCCTGCCTGCCTGCCTGCCTTCTTTCCTTCCTGCTTGCCTTCCTTCCTTCCTGCCTTCCTGCCTTCTTTCCTTCCTGCCTGCCTTCCTTCCTTCCTTCCTTCCTTCCTGCCTTCCTTCCTGACTTCCTACCTGCCTTCCTTTCTGCCTGCCTGCCTTCTTTCCTTCCTGCCTGCCTTCCTTCCTTCCTGCCTTCCTGCCTTCTTTCCTTCCTGCCTGCCTTCCTTCCTTCCTTCCTTCCTTCCTGCCTTCCTTCCTTCCTTCCTTCCTGCCTGCCTGCCTGCCTGCCTGCCTTTCTTCCTGCCTGCCTGCCTTCTTTAAGTTGCCTTTGTCAGGTATTTTGACACAGGAATGAGAAATTTAAATTACTACACTAATGTGCACTTCTAGTGTGCTATCAGTGAGGCAATTCTTTCTATCTATCTATCTGTCTATCTATCTATCTATCTATCTATCTATCTATCTATCATCTTTTTATCTATATTGGGGATTTTGCTATGCAGTCAAGGCTAGCCTTGAACTAAGCCTGAGTAATCCTGTCTCAGTCTTCCAAGCAGCCAGGAAAATTGCATTGTACCAACCCTTCTAATGTTTAATCTGTAGTTTTACTTTTGAGACATAGTCTTACACTGCAACTTGACCTGGCTGGAACTTACTATATAACCTAGGCTAACCTTGAACTTACAGCAGTCTTCCTGCCTCCTCTCCCCATAGGCTAAGGTTACAGGTGTGAGCCACCATGCCCAGCACTGTGACCAGCATGTATCCAGTTTAGTATACTACCAATATCAAGTACTAATCAAAAACTCTGTGGAAAAGAAAATTAATTTTTATCTTTTTTTGAAAATGTTCATTTAAATACATACTAACTTAGATATGTGATGTCTCTAACATCTCTGTATCATTTCCATCCACAGCTAGTAAGAGACATGGTGAATGTTTGTGAAACTAATTTATCCAAACCCAACCCACCATCTCTTGCCAAATACCGAGCTTTGAGATGCAAAATCGAACATGTTGAACAAAATACTGAAGAATTTTCCAGGGTTAGAAAAGAAGTGTTGCAGAATAATCGAAGGTGAGAATGAGCAAGCCTTGGGTAACAATGCAGTGCTCTCAGGCATCAGTGCTCTCGAGATCCTGTTGGCAAGTCAACCCAGACATTTAGAGAACGAAGTCTTCTACATTCCAACAAGACATCTGCGGATGATGACAAAGAGTTACATTGTCTTGAGGGACTGAGGAGATGATGCAGTGGGTCAAAGCACTTGCTGCTAACCCCAATAACCTGAGTTCGATCCCCAGGATCCCCAGGGTGGAAACAGAACCAACTCCCACAAGTTGTTCTCTAACCTTCACAGGAGTGCCATGACACCTGTGGGCACATACGCACATTTCTGTGTGCACACACACACCAAATAAACAAATGCAATTTTAAAAGTCAGTCTTATCCAGGGGAGTATCCTATGCTAACAAATATAGCCCGATCACCAACCCTGCTTTCTGAGTGACCTAATCTTTTATTGCTATTATTATAAAGGTTGTATGCATATTTATTTTGATAATGATTGCATGCATATGTGATGTGTGCATGTGAGTGTGGTGCATATATACCACAGCATACATGTAGCAGTCAGAGGACAACTTTCTGGAGTTGGTTCTCTTCTTCACTGGGCTCTGGTTTACCTAAAAGGCACTTGACCAACTGGGTCATCCTGGTAGCCTGCTGACCTAATCTTGTTGAAGATTAGGTTTAAACTTCCAGAGGCTAAAAGCGTAGCTCAGCAAAAGGTGGTCCGGCTTCTTGAGTATGTGCAGGACCTTGGGTCCCATCCCAGCATCCCAGGAGCACATATGCAGTGCCAGAACATTACAAAAGTCTATTCTATTTAAGATTTAAACATACAGTAGCATGGGTGTGCGCTCTTCTGACTTGTCCATCTGTGGCATGAGAAATGTGCTGAAAACCTTGGGAAACATATTATGCTTTTTCATAGTTTTTATTATTAATGTATTTGACTTAAGTGATGTGGGAGTGTGCTGTGACATACATGTGGAGGCATAGGACAACGTTGGGAGTCAGATCTCTCCTTCTACCATGTGGGTCTTGGAATTGGAACATTTGGTGCCTGCCAACCCTGTGATGGTCATTTTTGAATAGGACTCAACACATCCTGTCACCTGAGAGTGTCTATAGGGGACTGTCTTGATTATTAACTGAGCTAGGAAGACTGGGCAGCACCACTCCCTAGTTTGGGGTCCTGAATAGTGTAAGAGAGGGAAAATGTAGCTGAGAGAAAGAGTAAACAAGTAAGGGTCTGTGCTTTGGTTCTCTCTCCGGGTTCTTGGTTGTGGGTGTGGGGTGACTCGCTGCTCTGAGTTCTGCCTGTACCTCTCATCAGTAATAGACAATAGTCCGGAATTGTAAACCAAATAAACCCTCTCCTCCCCTAAGTTGTTCTTGGTCAGGGCACTTCACAGTAGCAACCGAGATGACACCAGGACAGTTGCCATCAAATACGAGTTGCATTTGCATCCCCAGCCTGTGATTGATTATTCATCCACAGTACATTTTTCCAATGTAGCCCAGGCTAACCTAGAACTTACTATGTAGACCATGCTGGCCTTGAACTTGTGTCAATCCTCCTGCCTGTTTCCCAACTGCTAGAACAACAGGTGTGCACCACCATGCACAACCTTGATTGGCATTAATCATTTCTGTATACCCACCCATGACCAATGTCAAGTTATAGTGGGATGCTTCTGACCATGGTGTCCCTCAGCAGTGTCCCAGTGTGTCATGCCTCCCTGTCTTGGCCACTCATTCACCGCTGTCATGAACCTCCCTCCCGCCACATCCTGTCCCTTCAGTTGTCAGCCTCTCTCTACTTGCACTGCCATCACCTTTGGTGAAGATGACACCATCACATTCAGAGTCTGCCTCATCCTTCCTGATGTGGTTTCCTCTCCTACTCACCCTGTCCACTTGAGTTCCTCTAGAAGCCTGTTAGGTCATATCATGTTCATTGTATCATGCTGTGTTGCAGTAAATGTCTCCTCAGAACACTGGCCTTTCTGCCACGCTGTTTTCTGGATCTAGTTGGTTCCCTTAGTAATGCATAAACAATTTGGTAACTTGTTCATTCTTGCCTCTCTCTTTAGAATCTAAACTTCATGAAGCCAGAGATCTGTTGTCTTATTTCTATTCCTGAGGAAGTATTCAGCACACATTATGATAGTGAATGTGTAAATGAATGCAATTCTAACCCATGTTCATAGCGAACCCACCATAGCTTGACACAGCCCATGGATAGACTAGTTATAGCACGGTTCATATTATATATGTGAGCTGCTTGATTTCGGTCAACTAGACACAAAGTAGAGTTATCTGGGAAGAGGGAACCTCAACTGAGGGGCGGCCTCCATAAGACTGACCTGTAGACTAACCTGTAGACAAGTCTCTGGGTCACTGTCTAGAATAATGATTGGTAAAGAAGGCCCAGCCCACTGTGGATAGTGGTAGCCCTGGACATGTGATCCTGGCTTATATAAGAAACAGGCCATAGAGAACAAATCAGTGAGCAGCATTTCTCTGTGATCTCTGCTTCTGTTCCTGCCTCCAGGTTTCAACTGCTTGAGTTTTGCTTCCCTTCATCATCATGGACTGTAACCTATAATCCAAAACGCAAAACAAAAACAAAAACAAAACAAAACAAAAAACCTTTCCTCTTACTTTTGGTCATGGCAACAACAGAAAGAAAAATGTGTGTGTGTGTGTGTGCGTGCAATTACCACAATGTGCATATGCATGTAAGGATCAGAGAATAGGGGCTAGAAAGATGGCTCAGGGATTAAGAGTACCGACTGATCTTCCAAAGGTCCTGAGTTCAAATCCTAGCAACCACATGGTGGCTCACAACCATCTGAAATGAGATCTGATGCCCTCTTCTGGGGTGTCTGAAGACAGCTACAGTATACTTACACATAATGAATAAATAAATCATTGAAAATAAAAATATTTAAGGATCAGAGAATGGTTTGTGGGGGCTTGTTCTCCCTTTCACCACATGACTCTCAAGACTTAGTGGCAGACTTAGCGCCAAGCACCTTTAACTACTGAACCACAGACATCTGAGTTTTCTTGAGGTTTCTCCTATTAATGATTTCTATTTTTCTTCTAATTGTGTGACCTCAGTGTTTTCCTCCTAATTCTTCCAGCGAATGCCCAGCAGATATCATGCAGATATTTAGAGTTGGCAGAGTGAATGAAGCTAGGGAGTTTCTGAGCGAACTGGGCAACGTGCGACCCCTGCTGCACGGATCTCCTGTGAGGAACATTCTTGGAATCTTGTCCCGGTAAGAAGCACCACAGTCTTTACCTTTTAGTTTTCAGGCTTACGGGTGTAAAATGTTCCCCCTTCTTGTGTACCTTTGTCTTTGATCTTAAACCATATCATAGTAAATGGACAAACCCCATGGGCTTTTCAGTTAAAAGCAGCAAATCTAGTCATAGGAAAATTATGTCATTTAAATTCTGTATTCGTGATTATATATTTTGTATTTGTGGTCTTTCATAAGGTATTCTGTGTAAGTGTGAATTGCTCCTTGAGATTTGGGCATAGTGATGCCTGTAATCCCAGCACTTGGCAGACTGAGGCAGGACAATTGCATCTGGTTCAAGCCCAGCCTTGGCTACAGAATGAATTCAAAGCTAGCCTGGCCTTATATAGCAAGACCGTGGCTCAGAAAAACCAAACTGCAAATTAACACACACACACACACACATACATACACACACACACATACACACACACACACATACACACACTCACTCACACACACACACACACATACACACACACCCTAAAACCTAAAACAATCAATTACAAACAAATAAAGTAATTGTATAGAAATGACCTTTCTATATAGGACCAAATCCCAAAAGCCATCTTATAAAATCAATTTGTTGCAAAATTCAAACAACTGGTATTTCTGTAATCAAGAGCAGAAGCCTGCCTTTGCCTGTCTGTGTAGAGAACATCATGGTCTCATGCTGAGAGAATCCTGAATGTTGAGAGTGCAGCAGGAGCCTGTGTATGCTAAGAAGTAAAGAGACTCAGTCAGCACTCGGCAGACCCACTCTGGGTCCTTGCCTAGAGGAGGCAGGAGAATGACCAAGAGCCTCTGTGGTCCAGACAATGGCGAGGAAACAACCATAGCCTGTAACATGTTAATGGCATGTTAATGACATGTTAATGTAACATGTTAATGTAACATGTTAATGGCATGCGCTGCTCTGGGAGATTACAGTGAGGCTTGGTATCTAAGCAGTTGCTTCCAGACTTTCTCAGATGCCAAAACCCTAACAGTCGTTTATAAAAGGTTTTACATAGAATGGAGCTGGCTTTTCCCATAGACTTTAGGTTATATCTAGGTGATTTAATGGTTTCTAACACAGTATGAATGCTATGGAAACTGTTGGCAGGAAGTGTTGTGTAGAAACTAATGACAAAGGCTAGAGAGGGGGCTCAGTGCTTAAGACTGCTCTTCCAGAGCCAATCCCCAGCAACTGCATGGTGTCTCAAGACTGTCTATAATGGGATCTAATGTCCTCTTCTGTTCTGCAGATATACAGGGAGTCAGAGTGCTCATATATGCATAATTAGATAAATCTAAAAAAAATAATGACAAGAAAATCTGTACATATTCAGTAGAGATGGATTTTTTTTCTGAATATTTTGAATTCATGGCTGGTTGACTGTAGGTATAGCGGAGGGCAAGTTGAACTCTGACCTGAAGTTTGTAAAGACAGTGACTTTCCTGTTGCTCACTGAGTTTGAAGGCTGTGTGGTAAGTCAGGATCCTACCGTCTCTTTCAGAGGGCTGCTCTTACCTAAGGTGGCTGAAGACCGCGGAGTGCAGAGAACAGATGTGGGACATCTGGGGAGCGGCATCTACTTCAGCGACTCACTCAGGTTAGAGTCTTCTGTCCCAGAGCCCACCACAGAGGGCTCCTTGCAAACTTTCCTCTCTGCCTTTAGTGAGGAAGTCTCTCACCCACTGAAGCGTCGTTGAAAGCAGCCGCTGCTACAGCATATTGTAAAAACATGGCTTCTGTAGTAAATATTTAGGAAAACTATGTTTGAAGTCTTAGTGGTTTTCTTTTGCTCAGAGCCTTTAAATTTTTTTATTACTTTTATCTATTTAGTGGGGGAGGGAGGCATGGCATAGTGCATTTGTGGAGGTCAAATGACGACTCACGGAGTCAGGTCTTTCCTTCTTTGGTAGCAGGCACCTTCACTCACTGGGCCGTCTTGCCGCTCTGCCTCAGCCTCATTCTATCCTAAAACAAAAGAATATACCTTTTATTCAGCACCTCATGGTACCTTCTCCAAATCGACCATATAATTGGTCACAAGACAGACCTCAACAAATATAAGAAGATCGAACTAATCCCATGCCTCCTATCTGATCACTATGGAGTAAAAGTGGTCTTCAATAGCAACAGAAACAATAGAAAACCCACATACACGTGGAAATTGAACAATACTCTACTCAATGATACCTTGGTCAAGGAAGAAATAAAGAAAGAAATTAAAGACTTTTTAGAACACAATGAAAATGAAAACACAACATACCCAAATCTATGGGACACAATGAAAGCAGTGCTAAGAGGAAAACTCATAGACCTGAGTGCCTCCAAAAAGAAAATGGAGAGAGCATACATTACCAGCTTAATGACACACCTGAAAGCCCTAGAACAAAAAGAAGCTATTTCACCCAGGAGGAGGAGAAGGCAGGAAATCATCAAACTCAGGGCCGAAATCAATCAAGTAGAAACAAAGAGAACCATACAAAAAAATCAACAAAACCAGGAGCTGGTTCTTTGAGAAAATCAACAAGATAGATAAACCCTTAGCCAGACTGACCAAAGGGCACAGAGAAAGTATCCAAATTAACAAACTTAGAAATGAAAAGGGAGATATAACAACGGAAACTGAGGAAATCCAAAAAATCATCAGATCCTACTACAAGAGCCTGTACTCAACACAACTGGAGAATCTGGAGGAAATGGACAATTTCCTTGACAGATACCAAATACCAAAATTAAATCAGGACCAACTAGACCATCTAAACAGTCCCATAAAGCCTAAAGAAATAGAAGGAGTCATAGAAAGTCTTCCAACCAAAAAAAGCACAGGACCAGATGGTTTCAGTGCAGAATTCTACCAGACCTTCAAAGAAGAGTTAACACCAATACTCTTCAAACTATTCCACAAAATAGAAACAGAAGGAACACTACCCAATTCCTTCTACGAAGCCACAATTACGCTGATACCAAAGCCACACAAAGATCCAACAAAGAAAGAGAACTTCAGACCAATTTCCCTTATGAACATCGATGCAAAAATACTCAATAAAATTCTTGCCAACCGAATCCAAGAACACATCAAAACGATCATCCACCATGATCAAGTAGGCTTTATCCCGGGAATGCAGGGTTGGTTCAATATACGGAAATCCATCAATACAATCCACTACATAAACAAACTCAAAGAAAAAAACCACATGGTCATTTCATTGGATGCTGAAAAAGCATTTGACAAAATTCAGCATCCTTTCATGCTTAAAGTCTTGGAGAGAACAGGAATTCAAGGCCCATACCTAAACATAGTAAAAGCAATATACAGCAAACCGGTAGCCAGCATCAAACTAAATGGAGAGAAACTTGAAGCAATCCCACTGAAATCAGGGACCAGACAAGGCTGCCCCTTTCTCCTTATCTTTTCAATATTGTACTTGAGGTACTAGCTCGGGCAATTCGACAACATAAGGAGGTCAAAGGGATACAAATTGGAAAGGAGGAAGTCAAACTATCATTATTTGCAGACGACATGATAGTCTACCTAAGTGCCTCAGCCTCTATAATTGTTTTCCAGTGCCCCTCACCTCCTCTACTCTCAGACCCCACCCACAGATGGGAGCCTTAAGGCCACCAGAGGGCGCTAGCCTCAGAACTTGCGACTAACATGGGTCACACGGGGAGCAGGCCTGTTCCGTTCTTTCTCCAAGACAGTGCTGTTGGTTGCTTTCCTGATGCTGCAATAACGCACCTCAGCCAGGGCAGTTGGTAGAAGGAGGAGTTTGTTCGTTTGGGGCTTGTGGTTCCAGGAAGTTAGAGTACAAGATGGTGGAGCAGAGGCAGGACTTCCAGAGCATGTAGCCATGCTCTAGGCACTGCTTTGATTTTACCAAAACTGAAGTCCTCGGTGGCTTTTGGCAGCATCAGTGAGGAAGGCTGAAGAGAGAGCTAATGCTCCCTGTCCTAGGCACACAACAAATTTTATATGCCTTTTCTCTGTTCAACAAAAGAAGAATTCTCAGTAGACCAAGTTACAGTCATCTGAGGAGTGGTCCGTAGGCCCGAGAGAGGAGATAGTCCTTGCACTTTCTGTCAAGAGTGTGAGACAGAAGCTAGGACTGAAGATGCTAAGAGCAAACAGGAAGGATGGAGTGTGGTTGCAAGTTACAGGGAAGTACCAGGAAAGGGGAGAGGTTTATGCTGAGATGGGTGAATTCTGTTCTGTTTCTTCTTGAATCAAAGTAAGCCAGGTGTGGTGCCTCACCATTGTAACCTCAGCCCTTGCCAGCGGAGGCAAGCAGAGTGCTATGAATTTGAGACAAATCTCAGCTACATAGATTTCCAGGCCAGCCCAGGCATAGCAAGACCCTGTCTCAAACAATAGTGGGACTGGAGAGATGACTCCGTGGTTAAGGCAACAGGCTGTTCTCCCATAGGACCTGATTCCCAGGTCCTAAATGGCAACTGTCCCACAACTACCTGTATGTAACACCAGTTATGGGATCCAACGCCCCCTTCTGGTCTTTGTGATCACTAGGTGTACATATAGTTCACAGACGTACATGCAGACAAAACATTCATACAAGGAAAAAATAAATAAGTATTTTTAAAGATTTAAAAAAAAAACAACAGGATAGGACTGTACCTCAGTTGGTAGGGCACTTGGCTAATATATGAGGCCTCATGTCTGTCTCCAGCACCACATAAACCCAGTCTGAGAGCTGTGAGACCCTGTCTTAGAGTGGAGTAAAAGTGGGTGGGCCCTCAGGCATGGTAGCATACCCCTATAATCCTCACCATAGGGAGGCGGAGAGAGTATTCAGAGTTCATGGTCAGCCCCAGCCCTGGAGTTGAGTTCAAGACCAATCTAAGTACAATGAGACCCTGTCTTTGAAAAAAAATTAAAATTAAAAACAAGAGGAGGAGGAGGAGGAAGAAAGAGAAGCTGCCGATTCCTGATCTTTGATCTGACGTGCTGGCTCTCCACGTGACTGGGAGAAGCTGTGAGGATAGAATGTCTCTGGCTCTCCATGTGACTGGGAAAGGCTGTGAGGATAGGATGTCTCTCTTCCCTTTGGCCAGCATTTACTTGCTTAGCATTTAATCATCTTCGTGAGCTTCAGTGCAATAAATTCAGTACAGCTCTCTTCTAGCAAAATGGTTTTTCTTTAAGGGGAGGAAGGATTCTGGGAGCCAGAGGGGTCAAGAACCCCAGAAGAACATGGCCCACAGAACTAGGCAGACTCACAGGGGCTCACAGAGACTGAAGCAGCATCAGGGAGGAGCCTGCACGGGTCTGTGCCAGGTCCTCTGCATGCATGCTGTGGTTGTTTAGCTGAGGTGTTTGTAAGACTCCTAAGAGTGGGGGTGGGACTCCGACTCTTTAGCCTGCCCCCGGGTCCCTTTTCCTCCTCCTGGGTTGCCTCGTCCAGCCCTGGATTGAGGGAATGCGCCTGGTCTTGTAACTTGTTATGCCATGTTCTGTTGATACCCCAGGGAGGCCTGCTCTTTTTTCTCTTTTTAAAGTGATCTGGGCACACAGGAAGGTTGGGGGCAGAGACTGGGAGGAGAGGAGGATGGAGGGAAGACTGGGATTGGGATATAATCTATTCGAGAAAAAAATGCCTGCAGCTTTGATTTTCCACAATCTCATACATTTATGGTCTGCTTTTTAAGATAGGATTGTAAAACACAGGAGCTATTTTTATGCAAAAAAATGTTTTCCTTTTAATCCATCACTCCGCCATTCCTTGCAGCACAATATAGGTATTTTTAGCAGCTGACAGAGAACAAAGTACTCTGAGTGCTTCCTGCTGTGAAGAAGGGCACTATACACACCTTTACATAATTGTTTGTTTTTATTCTTTTTGAGAGAGGGTCTCACTATCTAGCCCAGGCTAACTTAGAACTCATTATGTATCCTAGTCTAGCCTGGAAATTGCAGAAATCCTCCTGCCTCAGCCTTCTAAGAGCTAGAGTTATAGGTGTGTGCCTGTAACTGAATTTTTTAAGTAAATAAGTACATAATGAACAATTCCTCCTCCTTTTTTCTTCTCTCCTTCTCCCCTCCTTCTCATCCTCTGATTCTGGCCTTGAACTCATGATCCTTCTGCCTCACTTTCCCAAGTATTAGGTTTTAGGTGTGCACCAACCCAACTTCTCACCATGAAGGTCTAACTGGTATCTTCAGAGTTATTGCAATGGTGGTTAAATTGTGGGATGCTCTCCCTAGATAGTCTTTCACCAATGCAGGCTGAGCATCCTTGTCTGAAGTACTAAAATAAATTAAAAAAAATTGGACTTGGGATTATATGTGTATACATAAAGATATATCTTTAGGAACACACAAATCCAAATGTGAAATTCATTTAAGTTTCATCCATTCCTGATAAATGTAGCCTGGTGGTGACTTTACACGGTGTGTTTAGTGTGCCTACCTGGGGCTGCTACCATCGCAAGGTTAGGGGTAGAATTTTCCATCTGTGCGTCACACCAATCAATGCTCAAAGTTTTCTGTTTGGTCTGTTTCAGATTTTGATTCCCAGTTTTGAGGTAGAGATGCCCAAGCTGTTTCTTATCTGTACAGTGAAGTGCGACTGTGACTTGTGTGTGACTTGTGTGTGACTTGATTGTGACTTGTGTGTATTTCTTCCCTTTCTTATGCAGTACAAGCATCAAGTACGCACATGCAGGAGAGACAGATGGCTCCAGACTCCTGGTCGTCTGTGATGTTGCCCTGGGAAAGTGTGTGGACTTTTTCAAGAAGGACTTTTCTTTAACTGAGGCGCCACCAGGCTATGACAGTGTGCATGGCGTTTTGGAAACAGCCTCTGTCCCCACAGACTTTCAGGTATTTTGTTTGGGGAGACACACAGACCCAGGGTTATGGGTCAGTGGTCAAGCCCTCACCTAGCACTTAAAAAGAAAACCAAACAGTAAACAAACAAGAAAAAAAGTCAAAAACAGGGCAAATGGGCCCAAGTGTGCAAAGGCCAGTCTCAGAGCTGGCTTCCTCTTTCGTTAAATATGTTTTATGTAAGGCATGCTGCCATCTTGCTAAGTTAGCAAACATGAGTGTCTGCTTCTCGGGAGCCTGCGGCTGCTCTTTCCTTCCCTTGTTATCTCCTGTCAATTCCCACTTTCTCTAGGACGATGAGTTTGTTGTATATAAAACCAGTCAAGTTAAAATGAAATACATTGTTAAATTTTGCGTTCCTGGAGATCAAATAAAGGAATTCCATCCTCATGAAAATGCTGAATTAGAGGAGCAGAGAACTGAGCTTTCCCATGGTGCACAGGCTGAAGGTAAGACAGCTTCTTTTCTTTTTTTGGTCTCCTGAGACAAGTTTTACCTGTGTAGCCCAAGCTGTTCCTGAAACTCTATAGACCAGGCTGGGCCTTGAACTTACAGAAATCCACCTGCCTCTGCCTCCCAAGTGCTGGGATTAAAGGTATGCACCACTGACTAGCAGGACAAGTCTTGAGTGCTATTTTATGAGATAAAAACTGAAATTTTTTTCAAAAGCATTTACATTCATTCATGTTGGTAGTAGTATAACCTCCTATTTCATATTTCTTTTATCTTGAACATATAAAAACTAAAAAGCTTAAGAAAGATGATCTCCAAATCTTGTGCTTTGTCACCAGCTCCATAAGGTGACTTGTTCATTAGATGGCTTAATAATGCAATTCATTTTGGGAATCTCTATTTTTTTGTTCCTATAGCAAAATACTAGAAATGTTATAAAGAAAAAACTGTTGGTAATACTTTCTTGTTTATGTGTGCGCGTGCGTGCATGTATGTGTGCATGTGTGTATGTGTGTATGCAGGTGAGAGAACAACTTGCAAGAGATTTTCTCTTTTCACCTGTGGGCCCCAGGGATTTGAACTCGGGTCTTTAAATTTGGTGGCAAGTACCTTCAGCGGCTGAGCCATCTTGCTAGTCTGAGAATCACATTTTTAAAGTGTGTGTGGTAGTGTTGGCCTGTGATCCAAGCACTTAGGAGACCAACGCAGGGGGAATCTTGAGTTCCAGACTCTCTCAAAACAAACCAAAACAGAGAAAAGGGCTTGTCTGGCTTCTAATTTCAGAGGTTCAGGGGCCTGACACTGCCATCAGTTTGGCTCTGACGTGGACCTCAAGGTAGATGGTATCACAGCAAAACTGTGGGCAAGAAGGAAAGATCACAGCATGAGACAGTCAGCAGAGTACAAGCAAACTCCCACAAGTCCTACTTTGTAACTGTCCTCTGAGAGGCTCCACCCAGCAACTGACTGAAACAGATGCAGAGACCCACAGTCAAACGTTGGCTGGAGCTTGGGGATTCTTAGAGATTGAGGACCCTGGAGGGGAAGACAAACATAGTCTGCTAACCTGGACCCTTGGGGCTCTCAGAGACTGAACCACCTACCAAAGAGCATACTCGGGGTGGACCTGGTGCCCCCACCCCTATACTAATGTAGCAGATGTGCAGCTTGGTCTTCATGTGGGCCCTAAACAGCTGGAGTGGGGGCTGTCCCTAAAGCTGTTACCTGTCTGTAGAATATGTTCTCCTAACTGGGTTGCCTTGTCTGGCCTCAGTGGGAGAGGACACGCCTAGCCCTGCAGAGACTTGATGTGCCAGGGTGGGGAGGATATACAGAGGGGGAGGCCTCTACCCTCTCAGAGGAAAGAGGGAAGTGGGATGGAGAGCGGGACTGGGGGGGGGGTACTGGGAGAGGGGGTCAGTGATCGAGATGTAAAGTGGATAAATTAATTAATGGGAAGGTTCCATCCACTCTTCAACATCACCATCCTGGTGACGAAGCTTCTAACACATGAACCTTTGGGAGATGAACTATGTCCCAGCCATGGCACCCGTGGAACTAGGTCAGAGTTCAGCAGTACTATAAAGGTGGGTGGAATAAATGTAAGGCGAGGCTGTAGTCGGGAAGCTTGTGTGGCTAGCTCAGCAGGCTGTCATCGTGGACGCTGACCCCTCCGGCAGACATGAAAATGTGTCCTTGTTTTGGTTTTGGTTTTTTTGGGTTTTTTTTTTTTGGGTTTTTTTTTTTGGTTTTTTTTTTTTTTTGGACTTGGTTTTTTCCGAGACAGGGTTTCTCAGTGGAGCCCTGGCTGTCCTGGAACTCACTCTGTAGACCAGGCTGTCCTTGAACTCAGAAATTCACCTGCCTCTGCCTCCCAGAGTGCTGGGATTATAGGTGTGCGCCACCACCACCTGGCATGTCCTAGTTTTTAAGTGTTGCTGTAAGGACTGAGAGAAAAAAAGAGAGAGGGTCCCACAAACGGAAATGCACACTAATGTCAAATAGCAGAAAACACAGGCTTCCTGGCAGGCCTGGCTCCAGCCGTGACATATAATATCACCTGATAAGACAGTAATACTGTATCCCAGGGCAACCTTGACAGCGCATGCTTATAATCCCAGTGCTTGGGAGGACACTTGCTGTAAATATGAGCCTGCCAGGGCTACATAGCAAGACCCCATGACAGTGCACCTCCCCCAAAAGCTAGCACTTTTACTGATGACCAATTTTGTGTTGGTGTGTTCCTGTTGTGATGCTAGGGACTGCTCTGGGTTCTCGCACCTGCGAGTACACCACCACCACTGAGCCACAGCCATGGTGCTTTTTTATTTTTATTTATTTTTTTTTCTGTTGAGGATTGAGTAAAAAGCCTCACAGAGGCTAGGCAAGTGCTCTGTTACTGAGTTACAGCCCAGCCCCCACTTTTTTTTTTTTTTTTAATTTTGACACAAAGTTTCTCTTGTTTCCCAGGCTGCCTTTGCACTCTCTGTGCAATCCCACCGGCTTTGAACTTCCTCGGGCTCACGGACATCTTAGATAACAGGCGTATACTGTCTTAATTAGAGTTCCTACTGCTGTGATGAACTGCTATAACCAAAGTGACTTGGGGAGGAGATGAACTATGGGTTCACTTCATGCACACTCCATCATCAAAAGCAGTGAGGGCAGGAGCGGACAGGGCAGGAGGCTGGAGGCGGGAGCTGACATGGAGGCTGCTGCTGCTTCCTGACTTGCTCCTCATGGCTTGCTCAGCCTGATTTTTTATTTTTTATTTATTTATTTATTTGGTTTTTTCGAGACAGTGTTTCTCTGTGTAGTCCTGGCTGTCCTGAAACTCACCCTGTAAACCAAGATGGCCTTGAACTCAGAAATCCGCCTGCCTCTGCCTCCCAAGTGCTGGGATTACAGGCGTGCTCCACCACTGCCCGGTTCAGCCTGATTTCTTTTAGAACCCAGAACATATGTTGAATCATCCCTGCAAGTATTTTACTAAGAATTTTCCTGTGACTATATCCATTAGGGAGATGGGTTTACAAATTTCTTTGTTGTTGTTGGGTGGTTTTGGTATCAGGATAGATAATACAGTTCATGAGAAGAATTTGGTAATATTTTCCCTTTCCTAGTTTTATAGAATAGTTTGAGAGGCATGGCTGTTTGTTTTTCTTTGAAGGTCTGGTAAATTCAGCAGTGAATACCACTATCCCTGAGCTTTTTTAGTTATAAGATTTTTTTTAAAATTACTTTATCATTCTTTACTTCTTTTTAGAGATCGGCTTAAATTATTTATCTTGTTTTTTTTTTATTCGATATATTTTTTATTTACAATTCAAATGATTTCCCCTTTTCTAGCCCCCCTTATCTTGGTTTTAATTTGGAAAATGAGGGGCTGGAGAGATGGTTCAGTGGTTAAGAGCACCAGCTATTCTTCCAAGGGACCCAGGTTCTCCTCTAAGCACCTCCACATGGCAGCTCAGAACCCCCTGTAGCTCTAGTCCAGAGGATTCAAGGTTCTTTCTGGCCTCTTCCCACCAGGGACACAAATGGACAGGCACAGACACACAAACAGACAAAATACCCATACACATAAGATATAGTTTTCTTAAAAATTTGGTAGATTATATACATCTAGAAATTCATCCATTTCTTTTAGGGTTCTTCAACTTTAGTGGCCTGTATTTTAAGGTATATCCTAGTGACTCTGAATTCTGTTGGTGGCTGTCATAATGGCTTTTTTATCACTGACTTTATTAATTTGAGTGTTTCTAATCTTTCTTCTGCTTAGTTTGTCTATCTTAACAAAGATAGGGAAAATGAAAGGACTCCTTGTTTCCGACCTTATCACAGTGGAGAGAATTGTAAGTCAGGGCTGGAGAGACGCCTGAGTGCTTTTGAGCATTGGCTACTCCTCCAGAGGATCTAGATTCCATTCCCAACATCTACGTAGCAGCTCACAACCATCTGTAACTCCAGTTTCAGGGGATCCTACACCTTCTTCTGGCTTCTTTGGCTTCAGGCACATAGTTGGTACATAGACATAAATGCAGGCAAAAAATGCATATAAATAAAAAATTAAATAATTTAAAAATGGAAACAACACAAAGAACCAATGAAACAAAGAGTTGGTTCTTTGAAAAGAAATAAGATCCAGGTACTATTTTGATCTCTAACACAAATAAATAAATAAGTAAATAAATAAATAAATAAATCACTCTTTTAAAAGTTATTTTATGTGCACACTTGTGTAGATCAGAAGACAGCCTATGATAAGTAGTTCTTTCCTTCCCATATGGAACCTAGGGATCAAATTCAAGTTATAGGTTTGAGAGTAAGTGCCTTTATTCACTAAGAATATTAATTCTTAATGAAATAAATATTAATTTTTAACGAAATAAAAAAGTAGAAATGATTTTCAGAATGTTTTTCTCATGGGTTTACTTTTCATAATTGGGTATTAAAATTTACAGTGGCTCTGAGTGTGGTTCAGTTGGTGGAGTTGAGTGTGGCTCAGTTGGTAGAGTTGAGTGGGTCTTGGTTGGTAGAGTTGAGTGGGTTTGGTTGGTAGAGTTGAGTGGGGCTCAGTTGGTAGAGTTGAGTAGGGCTTGGTTGGTAGAGTTGAGTGTGGCTCGGTTGGTAGAGTTGAGTGTGGCTCGGTTGGTAGAGTTGAGTGTGGCTCGGTTGGTAGAGTTGAGTAGGGCTTGGTTGGTAGAGTTGAGTAGGGCTTGGTTGGGAGAGTTGAGTGTGGCTCGGTTGGTAGAGTTGAGTGTGGCTCGGTTGGTAAAGTTGAGTAGGGCTCGGTTGGTAGAGTTGAGTGGGGCTCGGTTGGTAGAGTTGAGTGGGGCTTGGTTGGTAGAGTTTGCCTGGTGTGCATAAAGTCCCAGGTTCAATCATTAACTGCTACAACAAAAGCAAAAAGACAAAAAAAAAAAAAAAAAAACAAATTCTAAAGCAGCTAAATGCGGTGGCAACACGGCTCTGATCCCAGCTCTGTGCTGCAGAGACAGACGGCTTTCCATCTGAGAGTAGATGAGGCTGGCTGCATAGAGAGACATTATCTTAAACAAAAACTTATCAAATGCTATGAGTATAATATTATCTTTCCATCTTTGTCAAAATATAACGTCTAAATAATAGAGCAAGTAGTAAGGATGATGATGATGTTGAAGACAGAGCTATGGTTGTGTTAAAGCTGACGTTGTGTTTGTCACTTGCAGATTTCCAGTTATCAGACATCAAACCCCTTACAAATGTCAAAGCTGGCCTTCAGGATGCATCTGCAAATTCCATTCCTCTTGACAGTGTGCACATCAAGGGAAGAATAATAGACTTTGTAGCCCAGGTATATACTTTTTGTGGATTTATGATACACAATTAAATGAATATAAGGCAAAAATAAGAATTTGGTTGCAGTCATATCAACTAAATGAAATACATGTCACATGTCTAAATAATGGCAGGGAAAATTTTTTTAAATTACTTTTTTAAATTTTATTTATATGTGCACGTGGTAGCTGTCTTCAGACACACCAGAAGAGGGCATCAGATCCCATACCAGATGGTTGTGAGCCACCATGTGGGTGCTGGGAATTGAACTCAGAACCTCTGGAAGAACAGTCTGTGCTCTTAACCGCTGAGCCATCTTTCCAGCCTGGGAAAATTTTTTTGTTTGTTTTGTTTTTGTTGTTGTTTTTTGGATTTTGGTTTTTTTTTTCTGAGACAGGGTTTCTCTGTATAGCCCTGGCTGTCCTGGAGCCCACTCTGTAGACCAGGCTGGCCTCGAACTCAGAAATCTGCTGTGCCTTTGCCTCCCAAGTGCTGGGATTAAAGGCATGCGCCACCACTGCCTGGCGGGAAAATTTTTTAAATTAAGTATTTAATACAAACACATGTTATTTTCCCCAAATATTCTGTCTAGAGTCGGTTGACTCCATCATAGAATTGGCATCCACAGATATAGAAGACCAATTGAATATTATTCTAAAATCTACTCATTAAAATCATTTCTCACTTACATTTTTAGCTTATCATGGATTTACTGAGACATGGCCCCATTATGGGGCTAGGAATGTCTGTATTCCAGAAGTTCCCAACCATGGAACACCTGGGAGGCAGCAAATCCTTAGCATGAGAGGCTGTTTTGACTCCTACTCTAGTCAGGCACATATAACTGCACGGAGCTGGTGCACTGGGTCCCATGACATGAACCCAGTCATGAACTGGTCGTAGAGAACATGGACCCCAGAAGCCCTGCTTGTGAATTTGGAGGACATATTGGAATGTAAGGGGTTAAACTGTCATCCGTGGTTCTCACCTGTAATCCCAGCACTTGGGAAGTGAAAGAAGGCAAGAGAATCCAGAGTTCAAGGTCAACTTCCATACAGGTTCACTTGGCCCTGTCTCTAAAAAGCAAAACAAAACAAAACAAAAATGTTAGGATTCTGAAGTGAGTATGTATAATTCTTTTTGTTAGCTGTTCTCCTAAATGTTCCATGTCATTTTGTCAATTATATGTGATTTTCCCCTCCTCTTTCAGGTCATTGTTTTTCAGACATACACAAACCAAAGCCTCGTGCCTATTGAGGCCAAATATATCTTCCCTTTGGATGACAAGGCAGCCGTGTGTGGCTTTGAGGCGTTCATCAATGGGAAGCACATCGTGGGAGAGGTGAGAGGAGGGGGAGCGTGGAATCCTCATCCAAGCAAACTGACATTGCCCGAGTACACAGCAGCCTCCACTGCAGGCCCTCCCTAGCCTGCTGCAGCCTCTCCTCAAGAGGCAAACCTCACACAGTCGGCCTCCGTCAATGGGTCCCTCTACAGTCTTCTTCACTTTTGTCCAAAGTCCTTGTTTAGGTGATTTAAACATAGAAGGTTATTTCCTTTTGTCTTTCTTTTCACAGAGTTTTGTTGTGGTTTTACTTGTGTGCGCATGTGTGCAGGCGCATCAGCCACGGCCTGTTGTGTGGACAACTTCAGGAGTCAGTTCTCTCCTTCACATGTGGATCCCTGGGATCAAATTGATGCCAGTAGGCTGATGGCCCATGCCTTTACCTGCTGAGCCATCTCACTGGCCACAAAAGAAGTTATTTCAAGTCCAAAGTTTAAGAGACAGAGGAGGGCACAGTGATGGGCCTGCTGTACTAGCACCCAGAAGGCCACGGCAAGTCAGTCTTGCTGTATAGAGAGTTATAGCCTGCCTGGGTAACACAGTTGAAAACAGGCACAGTTGATAGTTGATGAAGTGGGCATATATGTTGCATTTATATAACATACACACATACTTATATTTTTTGAAGATCAGAGTTTGTTCTGTGGCCCAGGCTGACCTTTTGAACTTACAACTGTCCTGCCCCAGCCTCTGAATGTTGGAATTAAAAACATGAGGTACCGCATCCAGCTTCATAGCTCTAATATAAGTTTACAAAATGAATCCTGCCTCTCTGAAGTGTGTTCTCTCAGGAAAAAAAAAACAAAACAAAACAAAAAAATAAACAAAAAGCCCCACCCAAAAAAGTAATAGAAGCTAGCTGTGAAGTGAGAGGTATAGAGCCCTCACTTAGCATGTGCAGGCCCCAACTCTACCCTAAAGACTAGCCTGCAGTTGCTGTTACAACCCATGACTTACTAATTTTAAAATAGACTTTCGAGATGGAGAATGGTCCAGTGGACGAAAGCATTTGTTGCTCTTGTAGAGGACCCTGGTTCAGTTCCCAGCACCCATGCGGAAGCTCACAACTGTAACTCCAGTCCAGGGGATCCAACTCCCTCTCCGGCTGGCTAGACATACACGCAGGCAAACTACTCATTCATGTAAAATAGAAGTAAATATTTTAAAAAGAAATTACAGTTTAATAAATTGGATTGGTAAAGAATAAGAGGAAGCTCATGTGATGGGACACAACTTTAATCCTTGCTCTTAGGAGGCAGGGGCAGGCAGCTCTCTGTGAATTCAAGGCCAGACTGTTATACACAGTGAGTTCCAGGTCTACCAAGGCTACATAGTAAAATCCTGTCTCAACAACAACAATAATAATGAGAAGAATCATTACTTTAAAAATAATAAATTAAAACCATTTTTGTTGTATCTAACATAAAGTTCCAAACTTTTTGTTTTCAACTGCTGACCAACATCTGGTCCTAGCATAAGGAGGATTCTCTCTAGTCAGCCTTTTCTAGTCCAGATTCTTATTTGGTAGGACACTTTGGTGATCCACTAATGTAAATTTTTGTTCATCTAGACTTAGTTTCCTGGATTTTTCTAGGCTTTAATAAATACTGCTGTCGGGCTGGAGAGATGGCTCAGCGGTTAAGAGCACTTACTGCTCTTCCAGAGGTCCTGAGTTCAATTCCCAGCAATCACATGGTGGCTTACAACCATCTGTAATGGGCATCTGATGCCCTCTTTTGGTGTGTCTGAAGACAGCAACAGTGTACTACCCACATACATGAAATAAATAAATAAATCTTAAAAAAAAAAAAAGAAAAGAATAAATACTGTGTCACTTCCTTTATTAAAGTCTGAAGTCACTCTTGCTGTAATGAGCATTTTAAAAATCTTTCCCAAAGTTGGGCATGGCACTTCGCCCCTGCCCTCTCAGCAGAGGCAGGAGGATTGTTGAAAGCTCAAGGCCGGTCTCGGGTACATGGTGAGTTCCAGACCAGTCTAGGATAGAGTGAGACCTTGCCTCAAAAAATCAAAACCAAAAAATCATCCTGATAATTGTCTTTTTCAGATAAAGGAGAAGGAAGAGGCCCGGCAGAAATACCGAGAGGCTGTCAGCCACGGCCATGGTGCTTACTTGATGGACCAGGACGCTCCGGTACAGCTTGCCACTCATCCTGTAGCCTGTGCATTATGGGAAATGATTTGCAATAGGAATCCATAATAGAAGCTAAGATCATTTACAGTACTCTGGGCTTATGAGATTTCTCATAATTGTCACACGTGATGGCATACATCATAATCTCAGCACTTGAGAGGTAGAGGCAGGCCGGGGGTAGTGGTGGTGGCACACGCCTGTAATCCCAGTACTTGGGAGGCAGAGGTAGGTGGATTTCTGAGTTTGAGGCCAGCCTGGTCTACAGAGAGGACAGCCAGGGCTACACAGAGAAACCCTGTCTCAAAAAAACCAAATCAAAAAAACCAAAAAGAGAGAGAGAGAGAGAGAGAGAGAGAGAGAGAGAGAGAGAGAGGCAGGAGAATTGCTGCAAGTGCAAGGCCCATTGTTGTTCTACATAGTGAGCTCTAGGCTGCAGAGCTTCCTAGTAAGAGCTTGTCTCAAACATACTAATGAAATCCCCTTAGGAATCCAGGAGATCAAACCAGCCACACCCATGTGCATTGTCTGAAGTCAGTGTTGTAGGAAACAGGAAGTCACCAGGCATTGGGCTGCCAGAGCTGATAAGAGAACACACACATTTGCGAGTACACAGTCTTCAGTTGTAAATTGTAATATATTTGTATCTTTCCCAGAACTAACCTCACCTATCAATAAGTCCATCTTTTACCAAGTCGTAACACAGAAAACATCCCTGTAAGGTCTTTTAGAAATCCAGTGTTTGGTTGAAGGAAGAACACACTAAAAGTTAATGCAGATATAAGGGATGACTTGCTTTAATTGTTTACATTTAGTTAGTGTGTATATGCACACACAGCACAGTATGCATGTAGAAGTCAAAGCACAACTTTCTAGAGTTGATTCTCACCTAGCTATGGGTCCAGGAAACTGAACTCAGGTCATCAGCCTGGTGGCTTGTGCCTTTACCTGCTGAGCCATTCCAGGGCTCCTATCCACACACTTAAAGGTTGGCACTATGAATTCTTTAATAATTGCCCCTTCATTGTTTTAGTGTATTTTTACAGATAGATATACTTAATATCAGAAACAATCATTTAAGGCTGGTAATATGGCTTAGCAGGTCAAAGTGCTTGTCACGTAAGCTTGATACCCTTAATTAGAGCCCCAGAACCCATGTAAAGGTAACGTGAGAAAATGGATTTCACAAGTTGTCCTCTGGCCTCCACATGCATACACAGAAGACAATGCTCACACTTACATCCACATCCACACCACAGCACACACATGCTCACATTCACACACCTCATACACATACATTATACACACACACCTCATGCCACATACACACACACCTCCTGCACACTCATGCTTCATGTACACACATATTCAGTAGGTTTAAAAACAAACAGAATATCAATAACTTAACACTTAAGCCTAAGTTAATCATTAATCACCTACTCTTCAAATCCAAATGTGCTACATTTTCATCATAGAGGTAGAATAGCCAGTGTAGTTGGAGATGTTGAGATGAACTCTGTACATAGCAGGAAAGAGATAGATCTAAATATTCTAGATACATCTAGAACTGAGCGCATAATTTACAGAATTAACACACCTTCCCAATGAGAAATCAGTCCAGCATAAGAGATAAGTAAGGAAAAACTCTTCAATAATAGTGCACAACCGGTTGTGGCTAATGCCCAAAAGGGAGCCAGCCCTGAACAGAAGCCTGCATTAGCTCATGTAGTTTCACAGAAACAGAAACTCCAAGATTTGGTTGTTTGGACAAATGGGGAGATTTGCAATAGAAAATACTGTCTTCAGGCTGTTTCTCCCAGGCAGACTAACCAGGGTTGTCCAGTTTGCCTGGCAGAATTATGTCTTCCTGATAATAAGAGGGCCAGGGGTACTGCTTTAGCTAGTACCTTCAACTTTATGGGACTTCATATTTCCTGAACAGTCTTAGCAGATGCTTTATGAGTCAATTTGTTAGTCTCAGTCTGTCCTGTATCAGTAGCTCAGGCAGCAGAGTGCTGGCACGAAGCCCTGAGCTCTGGTTAGCACCAGACAAACCAGGCGTGGATCTCAGCACTCATGGAGCAGAAGCAGGGGATCAGAAGTTCTTGGTCATCCTTGGCTGTATAGTAAGAGTGAGGCTAGGATCTCCGAGTCGCTGTGTGAAAGGAGGGAAGGAAAGATAGGAGAGGAAGAGGGGAAAGGGGAAGGAATGAAAGATGTAATTTCTCTTATTTTTCTGTCTTAGCTGCTCATTAGATTGCCAGCTTCTACAACAATTATCAATATTCCATTCAAAGAATGTTAAGCACTTTTAAAAGTACAATTTTAAATTTGCATTTAAAGGGTTTTAATGAGCAGATTAATCATAGTGCAAGCTTAGAGAATGCTGCTTTCTGGGGAGCGAGTGCCAACTGGATTAAGACCAGAGAGGCCACAGGTCCTTCCAGGAAGGGGTTACATAGAGTCACCCATGTGTCACAGTGTTTGCACCTACTGCGTGGAGTTCCTTGAGCAACTTTCTCGATGGCCAGCCTCTCCTCTGCCTCACACAGATGTCACCCTGTCCCTATTACTAGTGAATGGCTCCAGAGTTCCCCTTTACACTAGTTATGGTTTATCACCATTTTCTGGGAGAAAACTTGGCTAATTGTCATTGATCACCTTAGTAATGCAAGGAGTTAGCCAGCAGAGAGTGGACATGCTTTGGAGCAGCTGTTTGTATTGCAGGATGTTTTCACTGTAAGTGTTGGAAATTTACCCCCTCGGGCTAAAGTTCTCATCAAAATCACCTACATCACGGAACTCAGCATCCAAAGTCCTGTGGCCATCTTCTTCATCCCTGCCACTGTAGCACCCTGGCAACAGGACAAGGCGTTGAATGAGAACCTTCAGGTGGGTGTGCTTAATATAGATTTGATGGAATCCAGGTGGCACATGCCTTTAGTCCCAGCACTTGGGAGGTTGAGGTAGGCAGATCTCTGTGAGTTCAAGGCCGAACTGGACTATATAGTGAGTTCCAGGACATCCAGGACACCATAGTAAAATTCTGTCCCAAAAAGCCAAAAATAAAATAAAGGGGAGGGTGCTGGAGAGATGGCTCAGATATTAAGAGCACTTGCTCTTACAGAGGACCCAGCACCCTCTAACTCCAGCTCAGGAAGATTCAGTGCCCACTTCTGGCCTGCTCAGGGCCTGCACACATGCACCTATACACACATACATGCATGCAAAATATTCATACACATAAAAGTAAAAAAAAAAATCTTTAGTAAAAGAAAAGTAAAGAAATCTTTATGCTAATTATCAGAGGTGTCCCTAACATTAGTTGAATTTCAGAAACTAATGTCATCTCCTGGCCCAATGCTATGTGTCTCACTGCATGGAAACAAGACTGCCTGTCTTGATGCTGTCAGCTGTGCCTGGTTGAGATCACCATAGTACCCTAAGGCTTAGTGAAAATTATATTATTCACATACACTTTTCTTTTAACAGGATACAGTGGAGACAATTCGTATAAAGGAAATTGGAGCAGAGCAAAGGTTAGTACCTAAAATATAAATCCTGAATTAACTCCTCCAGTGGGCATTGGCTTTATAGCTTAAATTTTCATTTGCAATTGTTAGAAATGCTGGCAATAGTTCAGTGCTAGAATGCTTACTTGTATGCATGGACCTCTGGCTTCGATTCTCAGGGCTGCAAAAAAGGAAGATTATTTGAAACAGCTGCAAGTGGAGATTTAAGACCTTGTACTAATATGGCCTCTTCATTGTTGGTAGCTTTTCCCTGGCTGTGTCCATTGAGATGCCCTACATGATTGAATTCGTTTCCAGTGACACACATGAGCTGAGACAGAAGGTCAGTGAATGCTTTGCTCTCTGGAGAGCTCTTAGCTACCCCTTGATTTTATTGTAACAAATATATATGCACATGGTAGAAAGGTGAGCGAATGTGTAATGCCAACCAGCTTCAGCAAGCAGCAGTCAAGGTCCCTTGCTGCTCCACAGCTCAGAGTCTGTCTGTCACTTTGGACCTTTGAGCTGTTTCTCTGCTGTTGTCCCTGGGTTTTAAATAATCATTTCCACCACTGTTTTGTCTTGATTCGCCTGTTCCATGTAGGGATGGATGTAGCTCAATTGTGTAGTGTTTGTCCAGTGTGTCCGAAGCCCTGGCTTTACTCCTCATTGGGAGAAGAGGAGGTTGCCCTTTGCCAACCTGTTTTGATAGGAGTATGTAAAAAATGTTCAATTAAGCCAATGAAAAGACTTATTTTGGTACTGGAGAGATGGCTCAGTGGTTAATAGCACTGACTGTTCTTCCAGAAGTGCTGAGTTTAATTCCCAGCAACCACCTGGTGGCTCACAACCATTCATAATGGGATTTGAGGCCCTTTTCTGGTGTGTCTGAAAACAGCTACAGTGTATACTGACGTACATAAAATAAATAAATACATCTTTAAAAATAAAAAGAAAAGACTTATTTTTATTTTCATGTGATGGGTGTTTGCCTCCATGCATGTAGGTGCACCACCTGTGTGTCTGGTGCCCGTTCTGGCCCAAAGATAGCATCAGATCCCCTAGAACTGGATTTACAGATCACTGGGAGCCTCCACCCTCCACGTGGGTGCTGGAAACCAAGCCCAGGCCCTCTGCAAGAGTGGCAACCGCTCTTAACAACTGAGCCATCTTTCCAACACTGATGCTTTGATTTTTAACCTCTATATGGTATTCACTTTAAAAAGTTAGGGTTTCGTTGCTGTGAAGAGACACCAAGACCAAGGCAACTCTTTTAAGGGACAACATTTAATTGGGACTGGCTTACAGGTTCAGAGATTCAGTCCATTATCATCAAAGCAGGAGCATGACAGCAGCTAGGCAGGCATGGTGCTGGAGGAGCTGAGAATTCTACATCTTGTTCTGAAGACTATCTTGTAAGCAGCTAGGAGGAGGGTCTCAAAGCCCACCCATACAGTGACATACTTCCTCCAACAAGGCCACACCTAATAGTGCCACTCCCTGGGCCAACCACATTTAAACCCTTACACCTGGGGATAGAACCTTGAACTTGATATGTACCCAAGGCTAGGGCTGGAGAGATGAGCGGTTAAGAGCACTGACTGCTCTTCCAGAGGTCCCGAGTTCAATTCCCAGCAACCACGTGGTGTTTCAAACCACCTGCAATGGGATCTGGTGCCCTCTTCTGGTGTGTCTGAAGATAGCAACAATGTACTCACATAAAATAAATAAATGATTTTTTAAAATTCCATTCAGATATATACCCCAGGGCTAACCTTGAACTCCTAAGCCTCCTGCCTCTGCTTCCCAATGTTTTATCTTGTTTCCCATGTCCTGTCTCCTGAGTTTCTCTCCCCACACTGGCTTTTTCTGTTTGTTCATAGCACATTTTATATGTTTTCCCCCAAATGTCAGAAGTGTGGGTGGATCTTTGTATTCATCCTTCAGATTAAGATGCAAGAATACTATCAGTTGGGACCAGGGCGCTTGCGGAAGATGAATGCTTAGATGTTGACTTACCTTTTTCTCCCCTAAATGAAGCAACCCTGTACTCTAGGCTTCGTCAGCCTAGAGCTTTCAAGTCTGGGCTCTATTTGGCAGAGTCTCTTCAGTAATTAAGTGTAGTTTCAAGGTGCTCTTGTAGAACCTCCTTTTGGGGAGACCCCCCACTCCATTCTTGGGATAGCGTACACCCAAGGAAACACGAGAGACCAACTTGATGCAAATGCATGAGGTAGTTTATTATCAGAGCTCTGAATCGACACGTATCTCACACAGGAGACAGAGGAGTCGACCCTGAGGCTCAAAAGTTAGGGGTTTATATAGGAAAAGTCAGGGCTGTCAGGCAGGTTTGGTGCGGTTACACATGATTTGCTGATTCAAACATTGGCGGGGGATTCTGGCGCACAGGATAGGTTTTATTGGCTTACATGCAGATCGGGCCATCAGCAATGTAGGAGGGTGGTTTATTTTTGTTAGCAGGAAGGTCATTTTAAACTGCATCCAAGGACAGGAGACAGGAGACTCCAGTCCAGATAGTGTCTGACCCATAGGAGTTTTCCCCGGCATGCCCCTTATCTTTTATGGCTGGTCTGTTTGTGGAATGGCTCAACCACAACCTTGCTTCAAGCTTGTCCAGCGTGCCCCGGCTCTAGTCTGCATCTTGCCTCAACTATGGATTCTGAAAAGTCCCAACTCCCTTCACTCTTCCTCCCTGTTAAGATGAACCAGAGTCTGGAATGGGTGGAGTCTGCAGGATCCTGTTCCGGCTGTGAGTGAGGTGGTGGTGGAGCAGATTTTAGCTTTACAGCTCTTTGAGACGATACTCAATGAATCAGCTCTTGGACAGTCTTCAATGAAAGAGTTTATGCGCATACACTTCATTTGGGGTGAACAAAGGCTGTATGTGAACCTTGGAGCATGGAAGTTTTCTGGGCGATTGTAAATCACTGGCTGGAGTTCGAATTCCAAGAATCCCAGGTAGTTGGGCAGGATCTTATCCTAAAAGAAGAAGCTATAGGATTGCCAAGGACTGTGTGATCTTCATGTAGGTGTTAGTCTCCCTAGATAAGTCAGAGAAGGGGATGCCTGCAGGAAAAGGGAGTCCTCCATTTTGTGTTGAGCTCAGAGGAGCTATCCAACATGGCAGACTTCAACCTTAAGTAGCAGGGCTTCCCAACAATAACCTCCGACCTTGATTAGGGGAGATGAGGCATAGCTGGCACTCACTGCTTGGTCTTCCTGGGTTGGGAGGCTCCTGGGACCTGAGCACTTGGCACACGATTACCTTGTTTTCTTGTCATTTGTGCCTCCAGGCTGTGAACCTTCCTTCCCCTGCTCTTCAGCACTAATGAGCACACTGCTGTCTGCCTCACTTGGGTAGCAGTCGTTGGCTTAGTGTCCTACAACTTCACAATTATTCATCCTCCTAAGACATTAACAGCTTTCCGCACTGCTGCTCCCAGTCTGCTTGTGGCCTCATGATTCTCTGTCATTTGTGAGATCTTAGTTTTCCTCTCGGGAGTGGAAGTCAGTGCGTGGGTTTAATTGTTTCCTTGCGGGCTCCCTTCCTCACAAACAAAAATCCCACAACTCCCTGGCTAAAAATATCAAGCCATTTTTATTCTCAGGTTGATGTGGCTTGGTTGGGACAAGATGGTCCAAGACCAGCTGCTCACACAGAGTTGCTGGCCTGTGTGAGTTTGTATGGCCACTGTGTGCTTGGATAGCCCAGGGACATTGATGTAAGAAGAAGTTTAGTTTCTTTAAAAACGAAGAAATATTATAAGAGTAGGTTTTTGTTTTAATCCCAGTTGTGTGATAGGGGGCTGCTTCAGACTGTCCACAGCAGCTGGTTATGATTTGCTTCCTGCTCTAGCAGGAGCATGTTTTTGCCAGCTGCAGATAGTTTCTGAGATTATGTGATATTTGGAATTCTGGGACTTTTCAGAGGGGATATAAATGCTAGGGCCCTGAGTGGTCTGCGTTGTTGGTTGTAGCTTATTGGTTGTAGGTCATTGGTTGTAGGCCATTGGTTGTAGGTTATTGGTTGTTGTTGGTTGTCGCTTATTGGTTGTAGCTTATTGGTTGTAGGTCATTGGTTGTAGGTCATTGGTTGTAGGTTATTGGTTGTTAGTTGTAGCTTATTGATTGTAGCTTATTGGTTATAGGTCATTGGTTGTAGGCCATTGGTTGTAGGTTATTGGTTGTAGGTTATTGATTGCAGGTTATTGGTTGCCATTGGTCTCACTTGATAAAAAAAAAAAAAATAAGAAATTAGATATCCTGAAAGCAAAGAGAAAACTTGCATCAAGGAACTCAATCCCCCTAGTCATCAGGAAGTAGTCAACAATAATACTACCCCCTTTCCTACTCTGACTTTATTTGGAAATTTCTTTCCCTCTATCCTGCTTTTTTTCCTACCTAAAAATGTCTCCTACCTAAAGCCTGGCTACATATTCCTGACATGGTTGGAGAGTCCCTGGAAGCAGTAAGTCAGGGCAGCCCTATGGCATGTTGTTCTGTCTCCTGCTTTTCCCTGTAGTGTTGATCAAAGGAAGTCACATGGTCAACCCCAATGGTGAAGTCATAGATGCCGTTCCCAAGTGAGGCATGCTCCTTAAGACCCTGCAAAAGGGTTAGTGTCCTGGAGCACAGAGCCTTGTGGTCACTTTACAGTGTTGTCATCATTATTTTAAATTACATCTTCAAAAGCCACTTTATATTTATGAATACATACCTTAAAAACAAAGTGTAATCCCAAGGCATCTCATAGATGTTAGGTTTTTATTATTTATAGGTTCTGCTTATATAGTGTGCTTTCTGCTGTATCCAGATAAACATACAGATCTATAATCTATAATCATACTTAACTAGATTTGTAGTACACATCAACTGTAGAGTTTCAGGAGGGTAACCAATGATAGTGGTCATTCATATTTTTGAATGCATTACTGCAGTGTTGATTCATAATGGAGTTATGTAAATAATGCAATAATGTACTTATCACTCAGCAGACCAGCACAGATGGACAGGATGCAATTATTCCCTTGCTTACTTTGTTGCATGTTTGTTTTGTGTTGCAGAGAACAGACTGTAAAGCTGTGGTTAGCACCGTGGAAGGCAGCTCCTTGGACAGCAGTGGATTTTCTCTCCACATTGGTTTGCGTGATGCATATCTCCCAAGAATGTGGGTTGAAAAACATCCAGAAAAAGAAAGTGAGGTATGTTCCTTCTTACTTAGGAGTAAAAACACTGCCAGATGTGGCAGTTAACTTAGGGAAGCTGAGGCAGGAGAATTACCACTAGTTCAAGGCATACCTTGGTGACATAGCAAGAAAATACCAGCATATGTATATGAAGTAGCTGGGCATAGTTAGTGCCAGGGTATGCATCTCAACCAGCCAGCTTCCAGTCATGACACAAGGCTTATTATTTATTTATGTATTCTTTGGCTGATACTGGCTGCCTCCTCTCAGTTAGCTCATATATCTTCAATTAACCCATTTATTCTAATCTATGTTCTGTCACGTGGCCCATTACCTCTCATTCAGTGCCAGCACCTCTTCCTTCCTCTGTGTCTGGCTGGTGACTCCCCCACCTGATTCTTTCCCAGAGCTCCTATCTCTGCCCTGAAGCTCCGCCTTTCATTTCCTACTTCATTTCCTGTCAGCTTGTTATTAAATCAATCAGAGGTGATAGAGAAGAACATTTATGAAACACTGAGACAGGTGATCCTTCCCAAAAATAACAATACTAAAGTCTGGACAGTTCTCGGCACCTGTGGCATGCTGGTACAGAAATCAACATTTGAGACAATACAAAGACAACCTTTACACAGTGCACAGGAAGACTGTCCTGACACACACTGCCTCGCGCCGGTCATTCCCAGATCTTGGGAAGCAGATGCAAGGGGAAATCAGTTATCCTTACAGCATGTGCTATATGAGAACCTGTCTCAAAAATATAATAATAAGCACACGCCTTTAATCCCAGCACTCTGGGAGTCAGAGGCAGGCGAATTTCTGAGTTTGAGGCCAGCCTGGTCTACAGAGTGAGCTCCAGGACAGCCAGGGCTATACAGAGAAACTCTGTCTCGAAAAAACCAAATCCAAAAAACCAAAAACCAAAATAATAATAATAATAATAATAATAATAGGAAACACTTATCTATTTGGAAAAAGTATGAATAAATATACTACTAAAGTTGGAATTTCATTTTTTGAAACAGGGCCTTTCCCTGTCGTTTAGCCTGGTCTCAAACTTTCTTTGTGTCCTACCCTGGCCTTGAACTTGTGACCTCCCAGGTACTAGAAATACAGGCTTATGCCACCCCATTCAGTGATGGAAAAAAGACGGTATGATGGTGCACACAGTTTAGCCAGTTTGTTTAGCACAGCAAAGAAAGCAAACACTCAGAGACTGAAGTGGGCTGCCCATCGGCAAGCAGTCCTGTGCCTTTGTTCATGGATTTTTCAAAGTTTCATGACCACTTACAGAGTGAGGTAAGGTGACCCTTCCCCTCCCAAATCCTGGTAGCTCATACCTTCCTCTAGGTTATTTCTTCCTATGACCTAGAAAAGCCCCCAGGGGAGTGTCACAATCACAGCCTAAGTGACACTGCAGGGACAGCGGGTCTTGTCAGGACACAGACTGTGCTTTAGTACACACACATGTGAAGGTGCCCTAGTTACTGATGTAGCAAGAACAACCTGACTGTCGCTTCTGGAGGGTTTCACAGCAGCAGGCGTCTCACAGGCCAGGAGACACAGCTACCAAGACGTGGCTGAAGTATTCCTCGGTTACCTGGAACCCACTCAGTGGAAAGGAAACTGACTTCTGCAACTTTCCCACTGACCTGCACATGTACACATGTCGTGCACACACAGACAGATGTATAAATGCAAGAACATAAATAACGGCAGAGAGGTTGCTCAGCACTTAAAGGTGCTGGCCTCCAAGCCTGACAGCCTGGGTTTACATCCTCGGAACCCATGTGGTGGAAGGGGAAAAATGGCTCCTAAAAATTTTCCTCAGACTTCTATGTGTACACTCTACACACACACACACACACACCAAATAAATAAATGAATAAATAAATAATCAAAATAGGTTTTAAGTAAATAAAATTACTTATGGCCATAATACAGTTGTGTGTGTTTGTAACGAAGAATTGCTACTACATTTACGATTAACCTGAGCCTTGCGGCCCGCTGGGTGGCTGCGCAGGTAGAGGCAGGCACGCGGAAGCCAGAAGACCTGAGCTTCCTCTGGAAGACTCGTGGGGCAGAAGAGACCAGGCTCCTCCACAGCGCCCTCGCACCTCACACACATGTGACCGTATTACGTAGTACACACCCACAGCACCCTCGCACCTCACACACATGTGACCGTATTACGTAGTACACACCCACAGCACCCTCGCATCTCACACACATGTGACCATACGTATGTACACACCCACAGCGCCCTCGCACCTCACACACGTGACCATATGTACTTACACACCCACGGCGCCCTCGCACCTCACACACATATGACCATACATACGTACACACCAAATAAACAAACAGTAAAGTAATTTAGAAATAAGGGGAAATGAGCCAGGCGGTGGTGATCCTATAATCCCAGCATTCTGGGAGACAGAGGCAGGCGGATTTCTGAGTTTGAGGCCAGCCTGCTCTACAGAGTTAGTTCCAGGACAGCCACGGTTATACCGAGAAACCCTGTCTCGAAAAAACTAAATCCAAAAAAACCAAAAAGAAAGAAAGAAAGAAAGAAAGAAAGAAAGAAAGAAAGAAAGAAAGAAAGAAAGAAAGAAAGAAAGAAAGAAAGAAAGAAAGAAAGAAAGAAAGAAAGAAAGAAAGAAGGGGAAATGAAATAAAAATAACTTAAAGGCCGGCGAGGTGGCTCAGTTGACAAGAGCACTGGCTGCTTTCCCAGTGGACCCAGGTTTGATTAGGAAGGAAGGAAGGAAGGAAGGAAGGAAGGAAGGAAGGAAGGAAGGAAGAAAGAAAGAAAGAAAGAAAGAAAGAAAGAAAGAAAGAAAGAAAGAAAGAAAGAAAGAAAGAAAGAAAGAAGGGGAAATGAAATAAAAATAACTTAAAGGCCGGCGAGGTGGCTCAGTTGACAAGAGCACTGGCTGCTTTCCCAGTGGACCCAGGTTTGATTGATAGCACCCACGTGTTGGCTCACAACTGTTTGTGACTCCGGTTAAGGGGATCTGACATCCTCTTTTTTGTCTACATGGTCACCTGGTATACACATGGTACATAGATAACCAGGCAGACAAAACACCCATGCACATAAAAATTAAAACAATTTATGACTGAAGCTTGCATGATCACAGAAGTGTGTTGTGTGCTGGCTGATAGGTGGTCTGTGCATGTGTCTTTGTAAGCACTGTAGCATTGGTATTCCTTTCAGAATAGTGTGTGGTTGAGAGAGATGATTCACACATTCATTATTTGTACAAGGTCAGATCCTGTGTTTGTTGGTTTGTTTTAAGATAGTCTATATTTGAGGAACCAGGGTCTTGTGTAGCCCAGGCTGGCCCAAAAGTCATTAAACTTCTGATCCTCTTGCCTCTGCTAGCCATGGGTAGGCATCACAGGGAGCTACAGCCTCCAGTTTTATGCAGAGCTGGAGATCACACCAAGGCCTTGGTGTGAACTAGGCAAACACTATCCATGAGCCACGTCCCAGACCCCTGTGTAGACCCCTGATTCCAAAGAATAAAAAGAGAAATCTTACCTGTCTTGTTTTGGTAGTATTAGTTTAGTAGAAGGTTTTCGTGTGTGTGTGTGTGTGTGTGTGTGTGTGTGTGTGTAAACATGTGCCATAAAGAGCATGTAAAGGTTAGAGGAAAACTTTGGAGACAGGTTCTCTACTTCCGAGTGGCCTTGGGGACTGAAGCCAGGTCACCATGCTTGACTGGAAGGCGTTTTTACCGACTGAGCCTATCACAGGCCCTAGAAGCTTTTAGAATTGCGAGCATTTTCTTGTGTAAGTCGCGGGCACCTCTGACTACTGCCTCCTTCTCCTTTTAGGCCTGCATGCTTGTCTTCCAGCCAGAGCTTGCGGATGTCCTCCCTGGCCTCCATGAAAAGAATGAAGTGGTCATCTGTCTCGACTGCTCCAGTTCCATGGAGGGTGTGACATTCACGCAAGCCAGGCAGGTCGCCCTGTGCGCTCTGTCTTTGCTGGGAGAGGAGCAAAAAGTCAACATTGTGCAGTTTGGCACAGGTGAGCACACTGTCCCTATCCCTGCTGAGTCTCTTCCTTCACACAAGTATGTGCTGCGCGGCTTGATGACCGCTGGGGCCTAGCCTTGCTGTGCAGTTAGAGACTCCTTATCATGGAGCGGAAGCGCAGACCTCTGAAGTCAGTGCCTCTTGGTGAAGATCTGCCTCTACCATTTATAAGCTCAGGAGCCACTTTGGGCAAGTCAACTTGAACATTTGGTGCCTCTGGTCCTGGGGTTTTGTCTCATCTACACGATAATAGCCCCTACATCATAGACTTGCAAGGGCAGAGATCATCTGTGCCAAGGATTTTAAGCTTTGCTAGACAGTAAGTGAGGCACAAATGTGACAATGTAATCATCAGCTGAGCAAGATACAACAACCTTGGATTATTTAATAGGAAATTCCAACGAGTCAGGACTGACATTTGCCATCATCCCAGTCATAGACAGCATGTCAGAAATGGGCTCAGGCAGCGCTGGGCCAGTACTGTTCCTAGAAGGTCAATGTCACCTTCCAGGAAGGAGGGCAGGGACAGCTCAAGAATATGGCAGGGCAGAGCTGGGAGTGGTGGCTCCAATCTGTGGCCATAAGATTGTTCCATAAGATGGTGTTCCATAAGATGGCTTGAAACAGTTTGGCTATGCCACACTGTTGGATATTGGCTAATGGTAAAGGGGTTACAGGAATAATCTCAGGGTAACCAGTCATAGGGCTAATAGTGCCTTTGATTCAGGCATGATGACTTACTTCTGTAATCCCAACATTCCAGGGACTGAGGCAGGAGTGCTAATAATATTCACAATATAGCCTAGGCTATATTGTGAATTCCAAGCTAGGCTGAACTACAGAACAAGACCCTGTCTCGAAAATAAATAAATAAATAAATAAATAAATAAATAAATAAATAAAGCATCTCGGTGAAAGAAGGAGCATAGGGCAGTCAGGGGTGGCCCTGCCCTCAGCCATCTGTGCAGTCAGGGGTGGCCCTGCCCTCAGCCATCTGTGCAGTCAGGGGTGGCCCTGCCCTCAGCCATCTGTGCGGTCAGGGGTGGCCCTGCCCTCAGCCATCTGTGCGGTCAGGGGTGGCCCTGCCCTCAGCCATCTGTGCGGTCAGGGGTGGCCCTGCCCTCAGCCATCTGTGCGGTCAGGGGTGGCCCTGCCCTCAGCCATCTGTGCGGTCAGGGGTGGCCCTGCCCTCAGCCATCTGTGCGGTCAGGGGTGGCCCTGCCCTCAGCCATCTGTGCGGTCAGGGGTGGCCCTGCCCTCAGCCATCTGTGCGGTCAGGGGTGGCCCTGCCCTCAGCCATCTGTGCGGTCAGGGGTGGCCCTGCCCTCAGCCATCTGTGCGGTCAGGGGTGGCCCTGCCCTCAGCCATCTGTGCGGTCAGGGGTGGCCCTGCCCTCAGCCATCTGTGCGGTCAGGGGTGGCCCTGCCCTCAGCCATCTGTGCGGTCAGAGGTGGTCCTGCCCTCAGCCATCTGTGCAGTCAGGGGTGGCCCTGCCCTCAGCCATCTGTGCGGTCAGGGGTGGTCCTGCCCTCAGCCATCTGTGCGGTCAGGGGTGGCCCTGCCCTCAGCCATCTGTGCGGTCAGGGGTGGTCCTGCCCTCAGCCATCTGTGCAGTCAGGGGTGGCCCTGCCCTCAGCCATCTGTGCAGTCAGGGGTGGCCCTGCCCTCAGCCATCTGTGCAGTCAGGGGTGGCCCTGCCCTCAGCCATCTGTGCAGTCAGGGGTGGCCCTGCCCTCAGAGAGCCATCTGTGTGGTCAGGGGTGGTCCTGCCCTCAGAGAGCCATCTGTGTGGTCAAGGGGTGGCCCTGCCCTCGTGAGAGCCATCTGTGTGGTCAGGGGTGGCCCTGCCCTCGTGAGAGCCATCTGTGTGGTCAGGGGTGGCCCTGCCCTCGTGAGAGCCATCTGTGTGGTCAGGGGTGGCCCTGCCCTCGTGAGAGCCATCTGTGTGGTCAGGGGTGGCCCTGCCCTCAGAGAGCCATCTGTGCGGTCAGGGGTGGCCCTGCCCTCGTGAGAGCCATCTGTGTGGTCAGGGGTGGCCCTGCCCTCGTGAGAGCCATCTGTGCATCCCTGTTTTCTTTAACAATGAAGCCAGTGTTCTTCCAGGGACGCGGGTCACATAGGGATGGCAGGCACTGTGCTGGGGACTCTGCCCCGCCAGGGCTGGGCTACGAGCCATGGCTGTGACTTATCCTCAGTTTCCCCTGGCAATCAGAGATGTCTCTGTGGAGCTTGACTCGGAGAACCTCATCAGAACAGCTTATAGAACACACTTAAGAGGTGGTTTTGTGTGCCAAGATGTGCACACATAGTTTTCTGAAAAGGAAGCACACATACAGCATTGCTTATGGTAGGAACCATAGTATAAAGTGTTCACTAGTGGTGTTCACTAGTGATCAGTCTGCGGTATCTAATGGCAATGTGTCACACCTTCTTATCGCACAGGTTACAAGGAACTATTTTCATATCCTAAGTGCATCACAGACAAGAAAGTGGCCACAGAGTTCCTCATGGTAAGAGTGCTGCCTCCCCTCCTGAGTCTGCGAGGCTTGAGTAGTTGGCCCAGGACCTGGTCCTCAAATGTTTTGAACACAGGTAGACGCAAGCAAGCTTTTCTACGTGTGCATGAGATAACCTACTTCTAAGGAGGAAGGTCTCTGGTCCACGCCGGCAGAGGTCTGCATGTAGTTGCTTGCCCTTCTGGCCTTGGTCCTTTGGCAGCACAGCATACTACAGCAGAGGGAGGAGGGTCATTCACCTGAGGCTCAGAAGCAAAGGAAGGCAGCAGGGAGCCAGGGGCCCAGTATCCCCTTCGTAAGGGCGCACACCCCAATCTGAATTCTAGTACACTAGGTCCCAACAACTCCCCGTAGCACCCACAGGCAGCTATAAAGCCTTTATGGGTGGGAGATGTCAGTTATCTGACCCACAATGGTGGCCTGTGATAATGATGGTGAGGATGAGGGTGATGGTGAGGATAATGGTGGGAATGATGGTGATGGTGGAGATGATAGTAGGATGATGGTGACACTGATGGTGATAGTAGGATGATGGTGACACTGATGGTGATAGTAGGATGATGGTGACACTGATGGTGATGATAGTGATGGAGAGGATGAGGATGATATGACCTTTCTTTAATTGGAAATTAACAACAGTGAAAACAGAAAAGTCAAACGTGTAATCTCAGCACTCAGCAGGTAGAGGCAGGAGGATCAGGAGTTCAGGAACAAGAGGGTCAGCTACCTAGTAAGTCTGAGGCCAGGCTAAGCAGTGTCTATCTCAATAAAACTAAGAAAGTGGCTGGTAGATGGCTCAGTGAATAAAGGCAGTGGCCAAGTCCCACAAGAAGGAGAAAACTAGTTTATGCAAGTTGTCTCATGACCTCCACACATGCACCATGGCATCCGTGGGTCCCCCACATATACATACACACATACATATGCATGCATACACACACATACAAACACACATGTATACATGCACACATACATACACAAACATACAGACATACACATGCATGCATACACACATACATACATACCACATGCACACACGCATACACACATAGCACATGTACACACACATACACACATGCACATACACACATCAACCAATATAATAAAAAAAAAAAATTAAACAGCCAGGAAACCAGGAAGAGAATCTCCTACATTCCTATCATTCACTATGACTCCATAAGTATTTTAAGCATTTTGGAATTTTTTCTTCTGTCCATTGTTTTAGAATGAACAAGCTGAAGACGGCCAGGCATATCCTCCAGGCCAGCAGAGCCATGGCTGCTCTGATGGCGTGTTTCTTTGTACAGATGTTTAGTTCTTTGAAAACTGTTTTTTAAATGTTCAGTGGTAATAATATAGTTGCTATGGGGCACGGGACAAACTAAAAGAATATAAGTATCTGTAGTGGGAAATGATAAAAATATAATACCGCCCTGCCAGGCCTCTGTTCCAAGTCCCAGCAGGTCTCTCTCTCCTGCCCAGCACCCATTCTTTCCAAATATCCAGCAAAGCATGACTCTTAAACTTGAGTAGTTAACCAAATATATTTACATATATGAAACTCCGGATTACATAAAGCCAACTTACAATGATAAAGTTTTATCCCAATATTTCTAACCTCTCAGCACACCAGAGACACAGCAGACACCATCTGGATCTGCGCATCTCCCCCTCCGCTCCCTCGTGCAGCTCCCAGGCTCCCTCTCTCTCCGCCCCTCCTTCTCTTAGCCCCGCCTCCTCTCTCCCCTCCAATCACTGGCCTCTCACTGCCTCAATGTGAATGGATAGGAAATATCTTGCATCAAGTATCATTGTTCCGTGCATATATAAGTTTTTTATGACGACCCTGCATCTCCAGGTTCTCCTTAGGAGACGTGCTTGCTTCAGGGAATGATGAATCCCTGACAGGTGTCCATCATGACAGAGGGGCTGGAAGTAATAAACTGGCATTAGACAGGATTTACCAATGAACCTGCTAGTGATATTAAGTTACACAGACAGACTCTAGCTTAAAGGAGCACTGCCTCCAGCAGGCCTGGAAGATCCGCAGTGTGCCATCGGCCTTGTTAGGAGCCTACGACAAGCAGAGCTGGCTTCTGCTGTGATACGCTTAGGCTTACCAAGGCTGTGCTTCTGTTAAGCTTTATTCACCAAGACTGCCTGCCATCCATCAGCCCGTCCCCATATCAAAAAGAGCCTCAGTCTGCCGGCCAGGCAGGGTGACCCTAAAGAACATCGCCCATCTGATTCAAAATAACTGGGGCGATATTTTTGCTGTGTAACTCTCCCATTTGTCTAAAATGGCTAAGCCATGTCTCTTTAAACATGTTTAGTTGCTCAAAGTATAACTTAGATCTGGGCCCTAACAAAGATTTACAGATGACAGTATATGTGGAATGTTGTAGCTCAAAATCTATCAAAACTGTAAAGGATTTCTGTTCAGGACCTGTTTCTCTTTGGGCATTTGACAGACCAATCTGCAGTGTTATTGAAGAGCTTTTTCCTCCTTACTCCCTGGGTGTGGGACTGAATGGAGCCTTGATTTGTCATAAGAGCTAGACTGTAGAGGTGACATGTTCAGCCACAGTTAAGGATGGATGTTCCGTAAGATTGTGACACTTGCTCTCCTGCAGTCTGCAGCACCTTCCATGGGGAACACAGACTTCTGGAAATTACTCCGCTATTTAAGTTTCCTGTACCCTTCAGAAGGGTTACGGAACATTCTCCTCATATCTGATGGGCACCTCCAGAGCGAGAGTCTGACATTGCAGCTTGTGAAAAGAAATATCCAGCACACCAGAGTGTTTGCCTGTGCTGTTGGGTAAGTTTCAGAGATCTGGTCACCATGGTGACAAAGGCATGTCGTTTGTCTATCTGGGAACTTTGCAAGCTTGCAAGCTGGGATGAATACAAGAAATCTGTATGTGGCAGAGGAGCCAAGCTCTTGGCTTGGGACCATGCTGCTAGGGGCTCACAACCACAGGGACCTTGAGCAGGTTGTTTCATTTGGAAAACCTGCTTCGCAGGACTATTATTTAGCAGAACAGTTCAGCCGGCTAGCTTGTCCTGAGCAGCCTGGCACAGCTCCCTGGGGCTAATTTGCTCCTGTGCATGGTTTGCAATGCCTGCCCTTGGGACTGTACCTGCCTCACACCTGCCTTCTCCCCTCCTGTGTTATCAGTTTTCGGCACCTGCATGGAAGCCCTGAGGTCACAGTCTTCCCGAAAGTTTTTTAAATTATTCCTCCTCCCTATTATAGTTGGCATCTGTGTTAGGAAAAGGCAGGGCAGGTCTCCTGCTGCTCTCCCAGAATCCCCACCTGGTGCTTGGCCCTGAAACCCAGAAATTCTCCCTGCACAGCTTCCTCTCCAGGACACCAGGTGTCCCTGTTCTGAGTCTACAAACGTAGACTGCTGTGCTGTGTTCACAGGTGAGCCCTGGCTACAAGCTCGGGTTGCTGGGGTCCAGGATATCCAGGATACCTTCCCAGTCATTCCATCCCCGCCTCTTCATAGCCTCTACTGGCTGCTGCTGATAAAGCAGAACTGGCTGCTCCCACAACTCCCCATGCCTCTGTTTATTTTTCTTTTTCTCCTTTGTATCAGTTGATTTTAAGACATCTCTCAGTAGCCCAGACTAGCCAGCAAATTACTATGTAGCCCAGGCTGGCCTGGATCTTGTGAGCCTCTTGCCTCTTTAATGCTAGAACTACAGTCATGTGTCACAGGGCCTGGATGGGCTGGTGTTTCGTTTTGTGACAGGGTCTCTGATGTTCCTTGGACTCTGATTGTCCTGCCTTTACCTCCCAAGTGTGAACTGGCACACCTGGTCTGGTCAGTACTGGGATTGAACCCCATGCCTTGTGCATGCTGGATAAACCCAGTGAGCCACATCCTAGCTCTTAGGCCACTGACTTTATAGAGCTATCTTTAAAGATTTTTGTTTTGTTCACAATTTGGTTTGTTTAAGAAAGGTCTTTGGCCAAGCGGTGGTGGCACCTGTAATCCCAGCACCCTAGGAGGCAGAGGCAGGCGGATTTCTGAGTTCGAGGCCAGCCTGATCTACAGAGTGAGTTCCAGGACAGCCAGAGCTATACAGAGAAACTCTGTCTCGAAAAACCCAAATCCAAAAAACCAAAAAACCAAAAAACTAAAAAAAAAAAAAAAAAAAGAAAAAAAGAAAGAAAGAAAGAAAGAAAGAAAGAAAGAAAGAAAGAAAGAAAGAAAGAAAGAAAGAAAGAAAGAAAGAAAAAGAAAGGTCTCTGTGTGGCCAAGCTGGCCTTAAATGTAACCAAGGACACTCTTGGACTCTTGGACTTCTGGTCTCCTGCCTGCACCTTACAACTGCTTCCTGTACTTTTTGTTGTTGCCGTTGTTTGTTTTCAAGTGTGGAAGTATTCGATTTTATTTGTTTATTTTACTTTATTTCTTTTTCAAGACAGGGTTTCTCTGTATATCCCTAGCTGTCCTGGCTCTCACTCTGTACCAGGCTGGCCTTGAATTTAGAGATCTGCCTGCCTCTGCCTCCCAAGTGCTGGGATTAAAGAAGTACACCACAAACTGCCTGGCTTTATTTATTTGTTGTTTAATATTTCTGCTGTGGAGGTCTCTGCAAACACCCTGGCCAGAAAGAGTGTCATCTGTGTGAGGCAGGAGAGAAGACTGCTTCAACACAACTCAGTAGCCAGCGATGGTTCAAATTTCTAGAGTCTGAAACAGGAGGGTTATTTCAGGCATATTTAAACACAATACACTTTGGGGTATAAAAAGGTTTCTTGGCGTAACACAATCCTGTGATCCTGTGATCCTGTGTGTACAATAAAGCTTAAGGCCTAATTACATTGAGGCTCTTCCATGTCATTTTAAGGCTTGGGGAGCCATTGTGGCCACCATCATACAGACAGCACAGAGGCCACCAGACTAGCAGCCATCTCCATTCCCAGCCTTCTGGGAAGAAAACAGGTTGTACATCTCTTCCTTTTAAGAGACGGCCTTGCATGTTTAGCAGTCCTGGACTTCCTAATGCTTATCCGCACAAGGAATTTGTACCCTCTCCACTTGGCCAATGCTGTGTTGACTCAAGAGTCCCACCTGCCTCGGGTGTGCTCAGCCACGAGCTACACCCCAGCGCATTTAATCTGTTTAACTCTGGAACAGAAAAGTAAGTTCTTCATTCATCTTTCTTGACATTGCTAACATCTATTTAGCAACTATGTCTAGAATGTCTTGAAAATTACTGGATGTTGTGGTACAAATTTTATAATCTCAGCTCCAAACAGTCTGAAATAAGAAAGAAACTAAAAGTTCAAGGCCAGTACAGGGTATTGAGTAAGACCTGTCTGAAAACTAATGCAGCCGAGCCTGTCGTAGTGTTACATACTCGGGAGAGGTGCAAAGATTGCCCCAAGTTCAAAAATGTCCTGGGTTACAGAGTGAGACTTTTTTAAAAAAGAAAAAAATTAAAGCAGAGACAGCCGATCTCAGTGAGTTCAAGGCCAGCCTAGTCTATAGAATGTGTTCCAGTACAGCCAAGGCTGTTACACAGAGATTCCCTGTCTGGAAAAAAAATGTTTTTAATTAAAATGTGTGAAATGTGCTTAGTTCTACAGCAAATCGCCACCTCTTACGGACCTTGTCCCAGTGTGGTGCTGGGGTGTTTGAATATTTTAACTCAAAATCTAAGCACAGTTGGAAAAAACAGGTATGTGGGTTTCTTTTTTTAAACATCTTATCTGTACTCATATGGGTGGAAGTCCTATCTCCTTACAAGTCAAGTAGAAACTTCTATCTTTTGTGAATAGACCTACAAGGAAGCCAGAGCTTTTGAAACATTTTCTTTAATAATAAGAAAGGCCAAGCCAGACACAGTAGTGTGTGCCTTTATTCTCAGCACCTGTCTTCCCTCTGCCCCATAGCTCGGGCTTACAGACGTGACCACACGCCATGCTAGTTCTTCAGTGTGGAAAAATGCACACAAGACTTACAAATCCAAAGCTGTCTAACCATCATTTCCAGCCATTTCCAGAACTTTGTCACAGTCCCAACAGAAAGTCTATAATAATATAAATTAAATATAGTAATAGCTCTGTGTTGCCTCCTGCCCTCAGTGCTGGACAATGTCTAGTCTAGTTCAAGCCTTTTTGTGTTTGCCTTTTCTAGACACGTCTAGATACAGAGGCATAAAACATCTCTTCCTTTGTGTCTAGCTTATTAGCATAATGTTCACAAGACTTATCAGTGTGTTGTGTTTTTGACAGAATTTCTTTTCATTTTAAGGCCAGATATTTTATTATTTTCTAATTGGGTTTTGAAAAAAGGAATCTCTTGTAACCCAGGCTGAGATGAGGATGGACTTGAACTAATCCTACTGCCCCCATTAATCCAAGTGTTGAGATTACAGGTCTATGTCACAATTCCCATCTTAGGGATAAATGGTAGTGTATCAAATATTCATCTATGGTTATTCTATAATTAGGTAGGTGATAAAGAGAGAGATAGAGTGACAGAGTGCACACACACCTTGTTGTATTTGTTAAACTATCGATGAACTTGGCCGTCCCAACACATGCTGCTGTGATGGTGCTTGTGTGAGCGCAGGCTCACTGTATCTGGAGCCTTTCCATCTGTTCAGCCCTGGGCTTGCACTCAGAAGTGGGACTCTCTTTTCCACGGCAGCTGGACATTTCCCTCTCCTGTGGCGATGACCCCGAGCTGCCCAGCTGGTGCAGCCAGTGCCTCCACAGTTGAGCCATCTCCACGTGCTGAAATAGAAAACTTATGCATATTTACTTATGCTGATGGCACCTTTAATCCCAGCACTCAAGAGGTAGAGGCAGAGGCAGATAGATCACTATAAGTTTGAGACCTGCCCAGTCTACAAAGCAAGTTCCAAGCCAGCCAGACTACATATTAAGACCTTGTCTCAAAAGAAAATATCCACCCCCCCTTTGGGAAAACTCCCCATGACAGGAAAGGAAAAAACCCTATAAAATTCTCAAAGACACAATGTAAGCTTCTAAGAGTTAACAATGTCTGCGGTTTGTTGACTTTATGGTACTAGAGATTGAAGCCATCCAACTGTTGATACAGGGCAAGCACTCAAGTGGCCTGCCAACTGAGATGACCCCTGGCTGGCTTTTTGTTTTGTTTGTTTTTAGATGTTAACATTAAAGGAGAAGTATTTTCTCTTGTATTATAGATAGAAGCCCAAATGACCAGGATACGTTCCCCAAGTTGCCACTCTGTCTCTGTCAAATGGCAGCAGCTCAGCAGAGCTGCCCCGGAGCCCCTGCAGGCCCCGGCGTGGGTACCCTCCTTGTTTCACAATGATCGACTCCTGGTCTACGGATTCATTCCTCATTGTACACAAGTAAGATGCAGAGCTCCTTACACTATGGGAAAGAAGACGGTGAATTTTGCTGTTCCTCTTCCCTTCGCCCCCACCCATTTCGCTCTTCTTGGCATCGCAGTTCCCCTCTGGATGCCTGGCTGGGAAGCTCTTGATTTCTTTTGGGAGGGGAGGGTGTTGCCAGAAGGGTGGCCGTTACACTGAGACGCACTGGGAGCAGAAACACTAACAGAACATGTATGTTTCTCCCATTTCAGGCAACTCTGCGCGCAATCATCCAAGAGAAAGAATTTTGCACAATGGTGTCAACTACAGAACTTCAGAAGACAACTGGGACTGTAAGATTCACATCTTAACTGCTGGGCTGTGGGCAGAACTCAGTGGGGAAGCGCTAGCCACCCGGGAGAAGGGCTCTTCCATTTCCAGGCACGCGCAAACTTAAGCAATGGACAGAAAGTTATAATTGTCAGTTTCCACATATAAGTTCCATGTACTTCCTATGTTGTTCTGTGCTAACATGTCAGCATACATATGGAGAGAGGTCAGGAGGTTATCTGTGCAACTGAACACATCCCTTTAATGGGTCTTCATCTGGGAGTCTTGGATCTGTTGATGGGTAAGACTAGCTTGCAAGTAAACATGTTTACTTGTAATTGTGTATACATACTTACAACCCCAGCACTTGAGAGGTAGAGGCATTAGGATTGGGATTTTGAGATCATCCTTGGCTACAAAGCCTGTCTGAGGCCAGCATAGGCTACGTGGACCTTCTCTCAAAACAAAATGTGATTGTTTTGTTTCTGCTTGAGATACTAATTCAAGAGGGCCCTGAACTTGAAGCATTCCTCCTGCCTCAGCCTCTTGAGTGCTGGCATTACATTCACTCACCACCTCATTCTGACACTAACAAAAGTTGTTACAGACTCCCCAGGTAAGGACCAAGCACCATAAAACTCCCCAGTTCAAATGTCAACTGCAAAGGTTGTTCTCCATGTTACCTTTGTCCAGTTTGTCAAAATGGGAGTGGAGTTGAACGTTCCCTAAATCCTCTCAGACTTAGGAAAGCAGTCCATTTACTGTTGTTATTATTACAGGGATTTTTCTAACTGTAGTTTTAAATAATTTTTTATTCTTTTGAGAGTTTCATACATGAATACACTATTTGCATAATTTCTATTGCTATGTCCCCTCTCCAACTTCTCTATGTCAACTCAACACTCTCAAGTTCACGACTCTTCTGTAATTATTCTTTCTCTCTCCCTCTCCCCCTTGAGACTGAGAGAGAGAGAGAGAGAGAGAACACACACACACACACACACACACACACACACACACATGCTCATCCGTGCTGGCTGGCATTTTTGGCTGGCTTGACCTTGCGGGTCTTGTGTATGCAGTCAGAGCTGGCCCTGTATGCCTGTGTGCCACATCCCTGTCCTGTTCCCAGAGCACTGATTCACACCAGCCCTTTACTACCTCTGGTCGCTACAGTTTTTCTGTCTTCTCTTCTGGGATGATCTCTGTAGATCTGTGTTTTTAATCTTTGCATTTTTTTGACATTTATTTACTGTGTGTGTGGACTTGAGAGCACAAAATGCATGCCACAGCACTGATGTGGAGATCAGAGGACAACTTATGAGAATCAGTTCTTTCCTTCCACCATGTGGTTCCCAGGAATTGAAATCTGGTCCTCAGGCTTGGCCACAGGAACCTCTACCCATTGAGTCTGCTCACCAGCCCATGTTTTTATCAGCCTAGTAAACTTCACAGTGTACCTACCATAAACATCCTATGATTTCACTTACTTTTTTAAAAATTGTGGTAAACATACAATGCACAATAAATAAATAAGTTGTTTGCTTTTAAGAACACTGTCTAGCCCTTGGGCATTCTTTCTTTTTTTCTTTTTCAACATCTCTTCTGGATGTTGAGGGGTTGGGACAGAGTCTCCTTAGCCCTGGATATGCTAGAGCTCACCTGGATATTCTCAACTACATGAGGTCAGCCTGAGCTATGAAACTGTGTCTCAAAAATTTTTATTTTTTTTTAACTTGATGTTTTCAACCCTTTGAACAATGGCGTCTCAAGACGCAACAAAATCCTGTGTACAGCTCTAGCCACAAGAGCTAACGGTAGCTCTTCCTGTGGAGAACCGCACGTCCATGTGCTCCTCCTGCCTCTTGTCTCCTAAGTGATGGGATTACAGGCATGCATGTCCACTCCTGGAAATGGTGCACTTCTTAAGTTACATGTTCATTCTTTTTATTTTGTGTGTAGGCCCGAATGCCACAGTGCATTTGTGGAGGTCAGAGAGAACTTGAAGTTCTCTTCTTCTACCGTGTGGGTTCTGGAATCAAACTCAGCTTGGCAGGCTTCAGGGCACGGACCACACACTGAGTCATCTTGTCAGCTTTAAGTGCCATTACTAATGATGAAATTGTAAAACTTGGAATTATTGAGATCAGACACTGACATTCAAGTCAGTGTTACTGGCCTGGTGTAAGACAGTCTACTCAAGCTTGCCGCAGTGGCTCATGCCTGTCATTCCAGCACACAGAAAAGAAGGCAGAGGCAGCAGAATCATTTTGTTCAAGCAACCTAGGTAGGGTAGGGAGCTGAGGATGTGGTTCAGTGGGTAACAGTGCTTACTTTACCGTGCAAACCTGACAACCTCAGTCTGGATCCCTAGAACACATTACAAAGACAGACCCCATAGTATGCATGTCTCTAATCCCGGCAGAGTCCTGAAGGGGAGAGGGAGAAGGCAGGACACTCTCCGGAAGCCTGCTGGCCAGCTAGCCTGGCTAACACAGCAGCAGAGAAACCCAGTCTTAAATATGATCAAAAAGCAAGAACTCACACAGGCTGTGCTTTGACCTCCATGCATACAGTTTTAGCATGTCTGTGCCCCACACATGAGCAAACGCACACATGCACTCACATGTCTCTCCCACGTGTAAAGCCAATTTAATTCTTTTCCCCCTTGATACTTAAATGCAGATGATTCACAAGCTGGCAGCCCGGGCGCTAATCAGAGATTATGAAGACGGCATTCTCCATGACAATGAAACCAACCATGAGGTCTGTTCTAGTAAAAGCCAATGCGCATTGTTCTATGCCACTCCTGGGCTGACTTATTCATAGGAATATAAAGTAGGGAAAACTGAATAAAGAAGAATGTTACGTCAGGGCAACCGTCAGCATCTGCAGTGCCAGTCCTGGCATGCGGGTGCTCAGTGGCTGTTTGCTGAGTTAAGCAGCAGAAACAACAATGATAGTGACTGAGACTTCTGCGGTCTCCCCCATGAGAATAGCCTGGCAGAGGGCTCAGAGGGTGCTCATGGAGTGCCGGCAATAACCTCTCACCTCATCTCCTGCTCCGTAACTCAGCAGCTCAGGAACAGGATGGTGGTCAGGTGCCTCAGGACACTAGGCAGAGTCACACTCACCTGTTCCCTCTGTGATGGACAGAGGAGGGTCCTGGCAGAGGAGCCATCTTGCCTAGCTACTGTGACAGTCAGGCCGTGTTTCTCAATGAGGTTTGAGCATTGATGGTCAGTGGATGCCTGGAAAGGATGCCAGGGTACCAGGCGGGGCTCAGTGACTCACAACAGGGAGTGCACCGCCCTGTGCGTTCCCTACTGTGACCCCGATTAGCCTCTCTGTGTTTCCTTAGGCTTGAGGCCCAGTGCATCTGACTAGCTGTGCCTTAAATAATCCTAAACAGTAAAGATGCCTGCCCAGTTCTTTACAGTGGGAGCCATAGATGTTGAGAGGAAGGAGACTCACAGCATGTGAGAGCTCTCTGGAAGCTGCTGGATAGCTGTGTACTGTGTAACTGTATGTCGAGAGCTGTGTAACTAAGTTGTTTCTATGACTCAGCTAAGGGAGTCATCTCAAGTCACAGGAAACATATGTGACCTACCTATGATACTTAGACAGGACTCCTGGCTCAGTGTCTACTTTGAAACACTATGACATTATTTACTTAAGGCAGGAGAAACAGCTGAGGCAGTAGAGGAACATGCACAAGGTTCTGAATTCAGGATCCAGCATTGCCTTGCCAGGTCTAATGGTGCACACGGATGATCCCAGCACTTTGGAAGTTAGAGGCAGAAAGGGCAGGGGTGCAAGGTCAGCAGCAGCAGTGTAGCTGAGTTCCAGACCAGCCTGGTCTACCTAGCAAGTTCTGGGGGTACATAGTAAGGCTGTCTCAAAAAATAATATGTTTTGGAAAAAAAAGAAAAGGAAGTAAATGAATACATTAAATGACTTATCACAAAAACACTTTGTATTATTTTATAGCCTTTAAGCTCATTGCATATAAACAAACTAACACAGTTTCATTCTTCCCTAGATGAAGAAAAACATCATGAAATCTCTGATTATTGAACTCAGTAAAGAAAACTCTCTTATTACACAATTTACCAGCTTTGTGGCAGTTGAGAAAAGGGTATGTATTATTATTCATTTAAGACTTTTATTTAGTCGCTTTTGGGCTGGAGATACGGCTCCGCCAGGACCTAAATTCAGCTCCCAGGGCCACAGATGGCTAACAAGAGCAACTCTGCCTCCAGAGGATCTGGCGCCCTCTTCTGGCCTCTGTAGACACCCACTCATTAATAAAAATACCTTTTTTTGTTTTGTTTTTCTTTTAAGATAGTGTAGACACGGCTGGCCTAAAGCTCACAGAGACCCCCTTGCACATATCTCTGCTTCCAAAACATATTATACTCAGGACACTTGTTGTACTTAAAAAAAACAAAACAAACAAACAAACAAAAACTCACTGTCGCCGGAAGTGGTGTATAGGCATTTCTTCCCAGCATTTAAGAGGCAACAACAGGTGGATCTCTGTGAGTTTCAGACCATCCAGGGATACAGTGAGACCCTGTCCCAAACACAAACAAAAATAAGTAAATAAATAAGAAGAAATTTTAAAACCAGTAAGCATGTATCTGAGCGTGGAGGCATACCTACAGTAGTGGCACTCGGGGCAGAGGCACGAGGAGGTTGAGTGAGTTCAGCCTAGGCTACACAAGAGGCAGAGACAGGAGGATTGCCATGAATTGGAGGGCAGCCTGATCTACATTGTGAGTTCTAGGCCATCCAGGGCTACATAGGAAGACTGTATGCAAAGAAAACAACAAAACACAGGTCACCCTTGCCCTGGTTAGCAGTAAGGTAACTGATTCAAGGCTATGAAGTGGATAGAATCCGGGAGGCGGAACCAGGGCCCCTCCCTGTGTGTGCTAGCACTTGCCATAATTCTCTAAATGAATTGTGTGTTATCCTAGTTAGGTTTCTATTGCTGTGGTACAACACAACAACCCAAAGCAATCTGGGGCCAAGGGGTTTCCTCTACCTTAAAGATCAGAGCCTTTCACTGGAAGAAATCAAGACTGGAATCTAGAGACAAGCAGAGGCCATGGAGGCTTGATCCTCCTGACTTGCTCAGGACCACCCACAGTGAGCCGGGTCCTTCTAAGCCAGTCATCAATCAAGAAGATGCCCACAGGGTTGCCTACAGTCCAGTCTGACGGAGGGATTGCCCTCAGTCCAGTCTGATGGAGAGGTTGCCTACAGTCCAGTCTGATGGAGAGGTTGCCTACAGTCCAGTCTGATGGAGGGATTGCCTACAGTCCAGTCTGATGGAAGGGTTGCCTACAGTCCAGTCTGATGGAAGGGATTGCCTACAGTCCAGTCTGATGGAAGGGATTGCCTACAGTCCAGTCTGATGGAGGGATTGCCTACAGTCCAGTCTGATGGAGAGGTTGCCTACAGTCCAGTCTGATGGAGGGGTTGCCTACAGTCCAGTCTGATGGAGGGGTTGCCTACAGTCCAGTCTGATGGAGGGGTTGCCCTTAGTCCAGTCTGATGGAAGGGTTGCCTACAGTCCAGTCTGATGGAAGGGTTGCCTACAGTCCAGTCTGATGGAGGGGTTGCCTACAGTCCAGTCTGATGGAAGGGTTTCCCACAGTCCAGTCTGATGGAAGGGTTGCCCTTAGTCCAGTCTGATGGAAGGGTTGCCTACAGTCCAATCTGATGGAAGGGATTGCCTACAGTCCAGTCTGATGGAAGGGTTGCCTACAGTCCAGTCTGATGGAAGGGTTGCCCACAGTCCAGTCTGATGGAAGGGATTGCCTACAGTCCAGTCTGATGGAAGGGATTGCCTACAGTCCAGTCTGATGGAGGGGTTGCCTACAGTCCAGTCTGATGGAGGGGTTGCCCTTAGTCCAGTCTGATGGAAGGGTTGCCTACAGTCCAGTCTGATGGAAGGGTTGCCTACAGTCCAGTCTGATGGAGGGGTTGCCTACAGTCCAGTCTGATGGAAGGGTTGCCCTCAGTCCAGTCTGATGGAAGGGATTGCCTACAGTCCAGTCTGATGGAAGGGATTGCCTACAGTCCAGTCTGATGGAACGGATTGCCTACAGTCCAGTCTGATGGAGGGGTTGCCTACAGTCCAGTCTGATGGAGGCATTTTCTTCTTCACAGATAACTCTATCCGTGTCTAACTGGCACATATGTGTTAGTATTTTTAGTGTATTGATTACTAACTATCTGTATGTATATTTTAAGATATGAAAGCAGGGTGGTGGTAGCACACACACGCTAATCCCAGGTGAGGCAGAAGCAGATTGATCTCTGAGATGAAAGTTAGTCTAGTCTACAGAGTGGCTTTTGGGACAGTCAGAGCTACATAACCCTGTCTTAAAAACAAACAAAAAACAAAACAAAACAAAACAAAAAAGAGGTCAGGCAGTGGTGGTGCACACCTTTAATCCCAGCACCTGGGAGGCAGAGGCAGGTGGATTTCTGAGTTCGAGGCCAGCCTGGTCTACAGAGTGAGTTCCAGGACAGCCAGGGCTACACAGAGAAACCCTGTCTCGGAAAATCAAAAAAAAAAAAAAAAAAAAAGAAAGAAAGAAAGAAAAGAAAAGAAAAAGGGACATCTGTAGTAATTTGAGGCTAGAATGTGACAACTTACTATATAGCTAATACATATAATACACAATCATGTGAAAAAATACTATAATTTAATTACATTTTTAAATGTCTAGATTTATTTTTCAGATTGGCCCTTAGGCAAGCCTGTGGGGCATTTTCTCGATTGATACTCAGAGACATATGTTCCAAGTATACATCCAAATGTTCTAAACCCAACATCCACAAGGCTTTAGAATATGCTAATTATTTAATTTGGTAATATCTTTTTTTTTATTGTAATCCTATATAGGACGTTAATGAGATTCCTTCTGCTAATATCCCAAATATTTCGGAACTTGTTGCCAAAGAAGACATAGACTTTCTACCATACCTGAGCTGGCAGGAAAAGCAGCCAGAGCTCTTCCCATCACCGGTGAGTTCAATCAGCAGGTTCAGCCAGCCACTGCTTGGCAATGGAGACGGATTCTGAGAAATCTGTCAGTAGAGATTTCATAGCCACAGATTCAGAGGTGGCCCCGCCCCACCCCAGAGCCACCCCAGGTGTTAGGGGACCCACCTGAAGACCAAGCTGCACATTTACTACAAATGTAGGTGGCCTGTGTTCAGCTCCTGTACGCTCCCTGGCTGGTGGCCCAGGCTCTGTGAGCCCCCATGGTCCCAGGTTGGTTGACTCTGTAGGGCTTCCTGGGTGTCCTTGACCCCTCCAGATTGCTCACATCCATTGCCCGCTGCCATAAGACTCCCCAAGCTCCACCTGATGTTTGGCTGTGGGTCTCTGCGTCTGCCTCCAGCCACTGCTGGATGAAGCCTCTCAGGAGACAGCTATGCTAGGCTCCTGTCTGCAAGCAGAGTATCAGTAATAGTGTCAGGGGTAAGAATATACTCTGAAAAGATGGGCTTATGGGACTTTCGGGGAGTGGGGGGGGTCTAGAAAAGGGGAAACCATTGGAAATGTAAATAAAAAATATATCGAATAAAAAAAATAGAAAAAAAAAAAAAAGAATCTGGGAGCTCAGTGTGACACACACACAGTTCAGAGCTGTCCTTAGCTGCATAAATTCTAGGCCAGCTTGGGAAAGGTTGTGGATAGCCTTGGGCTTGTATTTTGATGCTAATTCCACTCCTTAGAGGGGCTGCAGAAGAGTTGCCTTGTGAACATCCCCCCACCCCACCCCCACCTTAACTTTTCAAATAAAAACTTGAGCCAGTGATTGGGCAGGAGGAAGTGGGAGGAGCAACGGGAGATACCGCAGGGGAAGGAGCTACCCGGGAGAAATGGAGAGGGCTGAGAGAGAGAGAAGCTCGCGGCCTGGAGAAACCGCAAGTTGTATGGAATAATATAGATGGAAACAGAGTAGTGTAATGGGAGGCCGACCCAATCTAGGCTTGTAGCTTGTTTTGTTAACTGATTGAGTTGAGCTTCCTTTTCCCCGGGAATTGGGTTGGAAACAAAGTAGCTACAGGGAAACACACTGCATCTAGCCCTGGGTTCCTGCTCCAGCATAGTTAAGTAGGATTAGAATGACACAAGGCTGCCGAGATGCCTCAGCAGGCACTTGCCACCAAACCTGATGGCATGAGTTAAATTGCTAGAACCCACATAGTGAAAGGAGAAAACCAACTTCTTCAGTTTGTCCTCTGGCTTCTACACACACAAAATAAACAAGTATAATACAAAAGAATTATAGGGCCAAGGGGCCTATGTTCCAGCAGAAAAGAGCATTTGCTGCTGCTCTTGCCGTAGCACCCACATAGTGGCTCACGACTGCCTGTAACTCCAGTTCTAGAGGATATGACTCCAAAAGCCTCAGGCACACATGTGGTGCACATATATGCATGCAGGCCAAACATTCATACGCATAAAAAATAAGTCTAAAAAATTTTAAACAATTTCAGCCTAGTAAATACATAAACAGTGCCGGCGATTTATTATCGCTACACATTACAGAGCTGCGGGGCTGCAGGAATGACTCACTGAGTCAGAGCACTTGTCGCTCTGCAGAAGACCCGAGTTTATTCCCCAGCACCACCTGGCAGCTTACAACCTTAACTCCGGGCCCAAGGGATACAACGTTCTCTTCTGACCTCTGCAGGCACTATGCACATGTGGCCCTCATACATGTATGTATGCAGGCAAAACACAGATACACAAAAAAAATAAAGAGAAAACTTCTTTTAAGGGGGTGAGAGCTGGAAAGATGGCTCAGTGCTTAAGAGCACTGGCTGCTGTTCTAGAGAAGCAGGCTTTGATTCCCAGCATCCACACTGCAGCTCACAACTGTCTGTGTGAGTTCCAGTTCCGGGGAGCTGATGTCCTCCTCTTCTGGCTTCTGAAGTCCCTACAAGCACGTGGTACCTTCATGCCAGTGAAATAGCCATACACTTAATATAAAAATAAAATAAACCTTTAAAAAAGCACTGAGGGGACTGGAGAGATAGCTCAGCGGTTAAGAGCACTGACTGTTCTTCCCAAGTTCCTGAGTTCAAATCCCAGCAACCACATGGTGGCTCACAACCATCCATAATGAGATCCCTCTTCTGGAGTGTCTGAAGACAGCTACAGTGTTCTTACATATAATAAATAAATCTTTAAAAAAATAAATAAAAATAAAAAAGCACTGAGGGGAACCCTTGGCCTAAATAACACCTCTCTTGTCCATATAAGAAGAAAGAGTCTTCTTGAGAATGTAAAATACTCACGCACTTATGAAGATTCTGATGTAAGACCGAGGCAGCAGTCATGTAGGAATTCAGCTGTGAAAGGTCAAAAGAGAAGGCTGACAAACTATCCACAAGTACAAGAAGCTCAGTCGTGAGGAAGAAAAAAATTTTTTGAGACAAACCCACAATATTCTGCGCTGGCTTCAAACTTGCTATATAGCTAACAGCAACCTTGAGCTTGATCCCCTTGCCTCTACCTCTGAAAGGTCGAGATTACAGAAGGGTACCACCATTCCTAGACTCCAGTCATTGCAAAATATAACAGGGCTGGGTGTGGTGGCGTATGCCTGTAATCCCAGCACTGGAGGCAGAGGCAGGCAGGGTTACAAGTTCAGTCGCAGTTAGAAAACACAAACACACAGATAGATCATCAACATTATCATCATTGGCCCTATAGCTCCTATTTAAAGAATCTAAGGAATGTCACCTCCAAAGCAAACACCTTTTTTGTATGACAGTGTTTGCTATTTAAAGAACTCCAGACAAACAGAACATATCTGAGCCAGTCTTTTCATGAGTCACAAGTAATAATACTTAACTTCTACTAGATGTTTCATCATCTATGATCTAAAATAGGAAAAGTTTATTTTGGTCAATCTGTCTTATTTACTGAGTTTTATTGAGATTTATTCCTTCAGAAGTATAACCTATATGAGTCCTTATCTTTAAACTATATTTATAGAGACCTCTAAACCTATAATAAAAAAGAGGCCTTGAATCTGTAACCAATTCTCCTGGCCAGTCAGATTTTGTCAGTTGTCTCTGTTTACCCTGCACCAGTTACACTGTTTGAGTTTGCTCAGGGGCGGATAGCCAGAGAAGATTCCTGGAGTAAAGGCCTCCCTAGCAAGGTGCTTATCTGTGCTTAATGGTCTCCAGGGCATACGGAGACCTCTGGACAAATAGCGGCCAGATAAAATTAATTTTAAGATTTTTCTAAAAAGGTTCAGACATAATTCTTCTCAGGAAAAGACATAAAATGAATCATAATGCAGGAAGTCCCCAATAATGCAACACAGAGAGACCAAACCCACAAGTTAGAGACAGAAAGAGAGCCATTGTAGCAGTCTGCTCTGCTTTCCTCAAGCTGTGTGGAGCAACAGTGCTGGCTTCATGACTCTCGCCATTTCCAGTGTTATGGCTATGCCCCAACATATTACCTTGTAAAACTAAGTTTTTAAAGACAGTGCCTTGCTGGCCTCAAGTTTACATCAATCCTCTTCCTTCACCCTCCAGAGTGTTCAGATTATGAGTGTGCACCATACCTGACTTCTTAAATGTTTCCTAATCTATAAAAAGTTTCTGTGAATTAAGAACAAAGCCCAACCAGGCATATGCCAACCCAATGGTGGCATATGCCTTTAGTCCCAGGACTTAGGAAGCAGAGGGAAGTGGATCCTGTGAGTTCAAAGTCAGCCTGGTCTACAAAGTGAGCTCTAAGACAGATAGTGCTACACAGAGAAACCCTGTCTCAAACAAACAAATAAGCAAACAAGACCACAGGTGCTATGAGCAAACTTCTTGGGTGTGAATCTCTGCCCCTGCTAAACCCCGTGGACTGGAACATCTTCTCTGTGGCCTGAAATGGGCACAGTATAAATTGAGTTTCCCCAACCTAGAATTGGAAAATGCTCCCAAGCAGGGCAATAGTGGTGTACACCTTTAATTCTAGCGCTCAGGAGGCAGAGGCAGGTGAATCTCTGTGAGTTCAAAACCAGCCTAGTCTATAAAGTAAGTTCTAGGACAGCCAGGGCTATGTAGAAAGACACTGTCTTTAAAAAATAAAAGGAAAAAACATAAAAAAGGAAAATGCCCCCAAATCTGAAAAGTGTTGAATGCCTATGTAACTTCACAAATGGAAAATTCCATATGACAGGCACCGTCACAATAGAGGAACGCTAAAAATATTGTAGTATTACCCTTGGGAAACATGCACAAAGAACGGAAATGAATTCCATGCTCAAATTTGCATCCAGAAACCCAAGGTATCCCATGGTATATATTCCAGTATTCTAAAACTTAGGAAAAAAATCCCAACTACAAAGCATTTGGGGAAAAGTATACTCTGGTAATCCTAGGACTGTGAAAAGCAGAGGGCCTGGTCCCGTTGTGCTCCCAGCACGTCTGGCTGTGGTAGATGCTGTGTTAGCTCCCACTGCTGGCAAGGATTTCAGAATGGACTCTGTCTGTCAAGCCAGAAGCCTTGGGATGAGCCTGGCCAGCACAGCCTTTGTTTAAGGCACCATGTCCACATCCGTACAGCAGTTAAGTGTGAGACATGTCATGCACAGGAGAGTCTCCCTAAGGCGGAGTGTGCCCAAGAAGCAAGAATGTTGTGAGAACAGTTTCTATGGTTTCCACTATTTCTATAAGAAGAAAGGATACAAATGTATTTGCTTATTGGCTTATTTTCTTGTTTTTGCTTTATTTGTTTATGAAGCTTCCTTTTCTGTGGTGTTGGGACTGAACTTGGTATCTTCCATATGCTAAGCAAGGGCTGCCCTGTCCCAGGAGGACAACTGGGTGGCACAGGGTGGGAGAAGGGGTGTTAAATGGCACTTGCTTTGTTATAAACATATCATATCAATTTGCATACTTTTACTTTTGTGCCATAGACAGAGATTGAGTCTTCGAAACTAAAGCAAGATGAAGTCATTGATGACAATGGATTGGCACAGGTATACCATTAAACAGAGCTGTGCGTGGTGAATTTTCAGAGGGAAAAAAAAATCCCAGTTTGCCATTTATCATGATGTAAAATGTGTGTGTGTGTGTGTGTGTGTGTGTGCATGTGTATGTATTTGTGTGTCTGTGTACATGTGCCAGGGCCTGTGTGTGAAGGTCAGAGAACAACTAGGGGGAGTCCATCTCTCTTGCCACCACATGGGTCCTGGGAAGAGAGGTCAGGTTTATCAATGAGTGCCTTTATTCACTAAGCCATCTCAGTGCCTCCCTCCTAACCCCCAATCCCCACCCTACCCCCATTCTATAGTTTTTGAAGGCAAACTTTTACTATGTAGCCCAGGCTGGCTCCTGATCTTCCTGACTGAACCCCCTGAGTACTAGCATGCCAGGCACAGTCCTTGGCTGCCATTTGTTTTGTAATTTTAGTTGTTTATTATCTTTTGGTTATGCAGAGTCTTTTGTTTGTGATACTTGGGCCTCAGCCCTCCAAGCAGCTGATACCTGTTAAATTTTTAAAATTTATTCTATCTTTATTTCTGTGCATATGCTCATGTGTGTATGTATGTGTACAGTTATGCACACATATGTATACAGGTGCCATGGAGGCCAGAAGAGGGTGTTGGATCCCCTGGAACTGGAATTACAGATAGCTGTGAGCTGCCAGAACACATGGGTTCCGGGATTTGGGTCTTCTGAAAGGAAAGCGTTTATCCTATTACCGTCTCTCCAGCCCCTCTGTCACATTTTTAAGTTTTTTAATTTCTTGCTTTGTATGTGTGTCTTAGTACACATTCTATTTATCCTTCAATGGTTTCATACATTTATACAATGAATCTTGATCATATCCACCCCACCTTTCCCTCCCAGTTCCTGGCTTTTATTTGGATTTTTTTTCTAGAAATTTATTTAGAAATACCTTTAGCACTCATAGGTTATACTTTAAATTTCCCCTTCATTTCTCTTAGGAATTCTGTTTTATTTTTGTTTTGCTGAGAAGCCAGAAAATGCACATGCTAGAACGGCCCTTAACCACTGAACTTCCTTCCTAGACCTGTTCTTTCTGTGCTTACACTTAAATCTCTATCTCACTGAAATTTATCCTGGTGTAAGATAAAGGCGGAAAGCCAACCTTATTCTTCCAGAGAGTCACCCAGTCTCCCCAGCACTTAGCTCAAAATGCCAAGTCCATTCTCAAGTTCAGCCTCTGCTTTAGGGTCCTATGCTTAAACTACTCTGCAATAACCATCTAGTTATTATAATGTTAACAACGGCTTTAATATGCAAGAGACCTAGTCCGTCATCATTCATCTTTCTTAATATTCTGGTGTCTCATGATGCGTGATGGCCTAGGCCTATAATCTTGGCTACTGAAAAAAGCCAAGGCGTGAGTATCAAAGCAAGTTGGTGGCTGCGTAGGGCTTCAGAGCAGGTTCAAGGCCAGCCTGGGCACTTGAACTTAGTGAGACTGTTTCAAAATAAAAAGTAGCCGGGCGGTGGTGGGGCATGCCTGTAATCCCAGCACTCTGGGAGGCAGAGGCAGGTGGATTTCTGAGTTCGAGGCCAGCCTGGTCTACAGAGTGAGTTCCAGGACAGCCAGGGCTATACAGAGAAACCTGTCTTGAAAAAAACTCAAATCCAAAAACAAAATAAATAAATAAACAAACAAACAAATAAATAGTAAAATTGATAGATAGGTAGATAGATGGATGGATGGAGGGAGGGAGGGATGGATGGATGGATAGATAGATAGATAGATAGATAGATAGATAGATAGATAGATAGATAGATAGATACTATGCATGGTGGTATAACATTAATCCTAGCACTTGGGAGGCAGAGGCAGGCAGATCACTATGAGTTTCAGGTTACCTTGGCCTACATAGTGAGTTCCAGGCCATCTGGACTACACAGTGAGTCCCCGTCCCATTCTGTTGTGGTGATAAAATGCCTTGACAAATGTAGCTTCAGGGAGAGAGGGTTTATTTTGGTTCACAGTCCCAGAGTGCACACAGACAGCTGGTAGGGAAGGCATGGGACCCGGAATGGCTTAACATTGTTGCATTAGCAGTCTGGAAGCTGAGAGCGCAGCACATGGCTGTAGAGCCTTAAGGCCCGCCCCTGATGACAAACCTCAGCCGTTAAGGCTCCACTTCCTAAAAGTTGCACAATGATCTCAACAATGCCACATCTGGGAACCAAGAGTTCAAACACGCAAGCATGGGAGACATTTCACGTTAAAACTACAGCACTAGGGATTCAGGCTCATGGCTGTAATCTTGGCTCAGGAGACTAAAGCAGGAAGATCATAGCAAATTCCAGACCAACCTAGCTTGCCTATCCGGTTTTTTTCTTTGGTTTGGTTTTTCAAGACAAGTGTGGACTCACTTTGTACACCAGGCTAGCCTCAAACTCACAGATAGATATCCATCTGCCTCCAGCTTCTGAATGGCAGTATCATAGGCTGAGCCTCCACACCAGACCTTTACCTATCCACGTTTATGTCAGTTAAGAGTAAGACAAATATCTCATGGGTCAGTATGGCTCAGCCGGTGAAAATACTCATCTTGTAAGCCAGACCACATGAATTTGATCCTCAGAACCCACAGTAGAAAGAGAGGACCCTGACGTCCTCTGGCTTCCACGCATGTATTATGTCACTCATATGCACACATGAACATGATATGCACTTGCATTTGCACATGTACATTAATAACAAATGGAACAGAAAATTTCAAAGGCCTTGTCTCAAAAATCAAAGAGGCCAGAGTTGTAGTTTATCAGTAGCAGGCTTTCCTAGCCTGTGATAAGTCTTGGGTTCTATTCCTAGTGCCCTAAACAAAATATAAAAAACAACCCCCCCACACACACACACACTTATTTGTTGTTCTTTGAGATAGAGTCTCACTATAACACAGGCTGACCAGAAATCTCTGTATAGCCCAGGCTGGCCTCAAACCCAAGATCCCCCTGTGTTAGCCTTCCAAATGCTGGTATTATAGGCTGGATCTAGGCAAGGTGTTTCCAGGTTTAAGAGTTAACAATAAGGACTCACATGGATGTGCAACATTAATAAGATAATATGATTTACATATTCTTTAGAGTTTTAGTTATATATATTGTGTTCATGAGCCTGAACTAACCATCTGATACCCTGCAGTGGGAGCTACAGTAGGTAGATTGACTCACCCAGGGTAGCTGCTGAGTCCTCTGGAAGGGCAGCTTCAAACTTCAAGATAACGAGTATTTTTTTGTTTTTTTGTTTTTGTTTTTTTGTTTATTTGTTTGTTTGTTTGTTTGGATTTGACTTTTCTGAGACAGGGTTTCTCTGTGTAGCCCTGGCTGTCCTGGAGCTCACTCTGTAGACCAGGCTGGCCTCAAACTCAGAGATCCGCCTGCCTCTGCCTCCCAGAGTGCTGGGATTACAGGCATGCGCCACCACCGCCCGATGATAACTTGTATTTAAAGTAAACAATAGGGCTAGATATAGCCCTTTAATCCCAGCACTCAGGAGGCAGAGGCAGAAAAACCTCTTGAGTTTCAGGCCAGCCCAATCTCTGTAGCAAATTCGAGACTGGTCAGGGCTACAGAGTGAGATCTTATCTCAAAATACTACTATTATCATCATCATCATTATATAATAATAATAATAAATAAACAAAACAAGCAGAGTAATAGAATATATCAGAATATACTTTGAGGGAGTTGCAGGCCACATGAGCAAAGTTGTTCAAGGGCCCCAATTATCTTTGGAGTGTCATCACAGAAAGGAATTTGGTTGCTGAGGGGTGTGACTTATGTGTTTCACTATACTGTTATGGAATAGGTCAGATATTATTTTTTTTACCGCCTATGTACCTTCTGAGTTTAATCTTAAACATGTCCAGTTACATACAGGCCTAAGAGAGTAAACAGAGGGTTCTCCGTACACATTCACTCTGAGGACGCTGTTTGCCTCATTGTGTGTGAGCCTAAAACAGCTCAGGTCAGGTCGGGCTTTTGGTCTCTTATCTGCATACATTAGTAACATTTTGAACAGGCAATGTCTAAGTTTGATTGTTGTTAGTAAAGAAGGAGCTTTCTGTTATGTAGAGAGGGGCGTAAGTATGGACGAGCACAGGTGGGGACTGAAGGGCTTCTCAGGTTGTTGGGTGCATTGTTCAGAGAAGACTGCATGTGCACATGAGTGTGAAGGAACTAGGGCCATGTGGGTTACTACAAGAGTTGGGGATGTGCATGACCAAAGCCAACAGGACCCCAGACTCCTCACTTGCTTGCTGGGCTTCCTGCCTTGGGTCTGTATTCATGGCTTTAGTTCCCTTCAGATCATATAAAAGGTTTGCCTCTTACCAATGGTCTTTGTCTATTAGCATATTATAAAAGTTCTAGCCAGTAGTGGTGTAATCTTACACTTAGAAGCCAAAACAAGAGGATTAACAAGAGTTCAAGGCCAACCATGGTAAGACCCTGCCTCGAAAAGTAAAAGTAGCCGGGCGGTGGTGGCGCACATCTGTAATCCCAGCACTCTGGGAGGCAGAGGCAGGCGGATTTCTGAGTTCGAGGCCAGCCTGATCTACAGAGTGAGTTCCAGGACAGCCAGGGCTACACAGAGAAACCCTGTCTCAAAAAAGCCAAATCCAAAAAACCGAAAAAAAAAAAAAAAGAAAAGTAAAAGTAACTAAATACATTTAGGCCTTAGGTATAGATCAGTGGTAGGACACTGGATCAGAATTAAATAAATAGGAAATCAGATAAACAATTATATTTTTTTATTTATTTGCATGCTGGTGGTGGGGGTGCATGTAAGCATTATAGTTTGGATGGAAAGGTATCTTGTCAGTCGGGAGCCACAGAATACCAGAAAGTCACACTCTACAACAAACCTCACACAAGAGATTTATTGGGAGGGAAACACCTAGGAAGGTGGCTGCCTCCATTCTAGTGAGCAGCAGCAGGGGAGTGGACAGAGCGCTGGGGGGGTTGGGTGAGTGGGGCTTTCCGTAATGGGCTGAGATTGGAGGTTATATGGCCTGATCTTAGTGCAAGCCCAAGTATTCGTGGGATTTTTTTTTTTTTTTCCGTAGGGCAGAACCTGGTCATTCTCCCACCTTGGGGGCTACAAACACCCATTCATTGCAGCCCAGCTGTTAGGTCTTTTAGTGGAAGGAAGGACTGGCTGCTGGAGCTTAGAGAGAGAAGGGAGGGGGAGGGAAAGAAAGAGAGGGAGAGGGAGAGGGTACATGTGTCTCTGAGATTGAATTTGGGGACTTAGTCGAAAGTACCTGTGAGCTGCCCCAACCCAGCATCCCACACACTGCTTTTATTTATTTTTTCCTGTTCTTCTAATGGTGTTCATGAGTGAACCAGAGTCAGGCTTGCTCACACAAGGGAAACATCCCACCACTGAGCATTTCCCTAGTCCTTGAACTTTTGTTGTTGTTGTTGTTGTTGTTGTTTTGAGATGGTTTCTCTTGTAGCTCTGGCTGTCCTGGAACTTTTTCTGTACATCAGGCTGGACTCAAATTCAAGAGATCTGCCTGCCTTTGCCTCCTGAGGACAGGATTAAAGATGATGCCACCTCTGCCTGTCTTAAACTTTTATTTTGAAACAGTGTCTCACTCAGTCTGAGTCAAGCTCAGTCTGGCCTTGAATTTAGAGTCATTCTGTCTGAGCCTCCCCAGTGTGAAATCAGGGGTCTGAGTCACCGCACTGTCTGTAACTAACAGTGCCCTCCCTGGGCCTGCTTCCCTGCAGGGCTGATGCTCCACATTCTGCAATGTGACGCGCAATCCCCAACAACCCAATCGTCCAGGTTCTTAGAAGAATGTTCACTAATTTATTTTGTTCCATTTTTTCTCCACATGCACAACTTTCTCTCCTGGGCAGCCCTTCTCCATCTCCTCTGAAGGTTATAAGGAACAGTCATTGCGATCCTCTGCTAAAAAATGTAAAATAAAGACTGTAAAGATGTGTAATCTAAACGTTCCTAAAGATTTTGAAGAAATGGTCGAAGTGGCCCAGTCACCTGCAACAGTGCAGTCTCCTAACTTCCACCCGCCTCTCACTGTCTGCCCACAACCGAAAGATGTGGAGCAGCCACAGGATGTGATCCAGGATGTGATCCAGGCAGAGCCAAAGAGAAAAGGAAGAATTAAAAGATTTAAAAGAATGTGCACGGCAGCAAGTGGGCTTCAAGACGTGCTTGATTCCCAGCTTTCTTCTGCTCCTGTAATCGAAGCTGGGCTTTCTGCCCACCCCTCTAGTTCTGCCTTCCTGTCTCCTCTCTGTGCCATCCCTCCTCCTCCTCCTCCTCCTCCTCTTCCTCTTCTTCCTCCCCCTCTCCCAGGTGGCATCCACTATCCTCCCCCTCCCCCTCTTCCTGGCGGCACATATCTTCCTCCCCCTCTCTTTGGTAGCACCCAACCTCCTCCCCCTCCCCCTCTCTTTGGTAGCACCCAACCTCCTCCCCCTCCCCCTCCCCCTCTCTTTGGTAGCACCCAACCTCCTCCCCCTCCCCCTCCCCCTCTCTTTGGTAGCACCCAACCTCCTCCCCCTCCCCCTCTCTTTGGTGGCACCCATCTTCCTCCCCCTCCCTCTCCCCCTGATGTTGCCCATCATCCTCCCCCTCCCCCTTTCTTTGGTGGCACCCATATTCCTGCCCCTCCCCCTCCCCCTCCCCCTGCTGGCACCCAATTTTCTCTTTCTCCTATAGGATTCATCCCACCTAAGCTTCATCACTGTAAGCTTGCCAGAGGTCCAAACATCTGTGACTCAGAGTCGCCTCTCCTGGGCTCCAGGGGGATGACCTTTAGGCCTATGACTAGGGGTGGCACCACCTTCTCAGGTAGCTTCGATAGCTTTGATGCAGGGAAATTTTCCCAAGACCCCAGCAACAACAGCTTCTCTCCCAGAGCCCCTGAGCTGGACGCTTTTCCCAGGTCACCTTTGCGCAGTCCTCCTAAGCCACCTTCTGCCCCTCCTCCTGTCACCAGGGTCCATCAAGGCTCTTCTCTTTGTTTGCAAAGGGCCTCAGTCCATCAGAGCTCTAGTTACAGAATGTCAGATATCAGCATGGAGTCACTTGAGTCAGCTCTCCCATTAGATTTTTCTTCCAGAGCTGTGCCATTAGACCTGGTTCTAGAAGAGGCCTGGGCTGACTCGCTGAGTGGAAATTCTTTGGAAATGAAAACAGATGAAGCAGCAGCATACATGGCATGCAAGTTCTTAACAAGTATTGAGACTTCCTCAGATGAGGAAAGTGTCGTCGGTGATGAAGACCGGAAGAGTCCTGTGTCGTGGGCTTCACTCTTTGCTCTGCAGACTGAGGTATTTGTCTTATTTCTGCTTAAGTCTGTGGTCAGCTCGCTTCACAGTTTGCGCCAGTGCTTCTCAAAGCAGTTGGTCAGAGAACAGTTTGCTGCCAGTCTAGTGGTTCGGGACACATGTCAGTGTGGGAGACTAGCTCTCAGTGAATGGTCACCTGAACAAAACTCTCCTCTGCAAGGTGCTGGGTGGCATTTGTCATGCATTGTTGGTAACTATTAACATTTCTCAGTTAAAAATTAGCATTCTGAAGAGGCCATGGACTTACTTTCTAAGTTCTAGTACTGGGAACTGAAGTTGATAGAAATTTCTGCTTGCCCAGTGAACATAGGTGTGGTGAGTATTCTAAATATTCTTCTATAGGTCTAGAGATGTGGATAGCAGTGAATGTGAGTGTTGCAGCTCTAAGGGAAAGATATCCGGCATTGAGAGCCAAGAGATACCACAAAGTCTCACTACACAACAAACCTTGCATAAGAAGTATTGGGAGGGAAAAACCCAGGAGTGTGGCTGCCTCTGCTGAGGTGAGAAACAGCAAGAGGACTGACAGGAAAGCCAGGCTTATATCGGATATAGGGGAGGGGGCAAGCTTTCCAGAGTGCGGGTTGGTGGGATTTTAAGTCCTGAGCTTGGGGGAGTTGAGGCATTGGTAGCTTTTTCTGTTCAGAGATTGTTGGATTTTCATGATCAGGGATTGGTGGGTGACTGTGGTAAGCTCAGGGCCTAGTGGGACTTTGTTGTTGTTGTTGTTGTTGTTGGCTGGGGCCTGCACTGGGAATAACAGATTGTTAGGAAGTCTGGGAGCAGGGCCTGGCACTGCTGGAGCTCCTCAGGAGGAGTCCTGACTACTTTTCCTGCCTTGTAGGTTTACAAAGTTTATAAAGTACATAAAGTTTACAAAGGGAGTCCAGGGCTGCTTGGGTTGGCCTGTGGTAGTTTGCAGTAGTGTGGAGGGGCACAGTCCTCCATCTGTTAAGCTAGGTAACACCCTGTGAGCTTCTGCACTGGCACTGAGAGTCAGGCCCCCATATGCAATGTGAATATGGGGATCACATCTGTAGGCAAGCATGCAGCCCCAGAGCTAGACTCCTAATCTTGTCTCAGTTTTAAAATTTTTTGTGTGTGTTGTGTGTATGTGTACCCGAGTTTGTGTGTACAAGTGTTCGTGCAGGTGTGAATGTATCTGTGTCCACGTGCACATGGAAGTCAGAGGCCCATGGTGAGCGTCCTTCTCAGCCTCTTAAGGCCACATTACTGATTTTTTATGTTAAAATTTTAATGTATAGCCTAGTAGTACTTACCTTTAATCCCAGCACTCAGGGAGGCAGAGGCAGGCATACCTCTATGAGTTCCAAGCCAGCCTAGTCTACATAGTGAGTTCCAGGATAGCCAGGCTATGTTGAGAGAGCTTATTTCAAAAAGTAAACAAAAATATAAACAAAGAAGTAGGAAGTAGTTTGTTTGGGATTTCAGGGGAAAGGATTTATTTTTATTGTTGTGTATGATGTGTGTATATTTAGGGTGTGTGTACCCATGGAGTCCAAAAGAGTATATTTGATCCCCTTGAGATAGGGTTGCAGGTACTTGTGAGCAGCTCAACATGGTTACTGAGCTCTGGGCCTTTCGAAAAGCAGGAAGTATTCTCAGCCATCCCTCTACTGTCTGGGACTTGTTCTTTTTTGTTGAGATAGGGTCACATTTTAAGAAAGTAGCTTTACAGGGCTGGAGAGATGGCTCAAGGGTTAAGAGCACTGACTGTCCTAAGTTCAAATCCCAGCAACCACATGGTGGCTTACAACCATCCATAATGAGATCTGACTCCCTCTTCTGGGGTGTCTGAAGACAACTACAGTGTACTTACATATAATAAGAAATAAATCTTAAAAAATAAAATTAAAAAAAAAAAGAAAGTAGCTTTAGGAGCATCTCAAGTTTACTATCTCCATCTGCTAACCTAGGCCTAGTCCTGGAGGCTTCTGGCCTCTGTACAATCTACGCCTAGAATATTTTCAGCCTCTGAGATTTGCTACTTGTGGTGGTTTGAATACCTTTAGCCCAGGAAGTGGCACTATTAGGAGGTGTGGCCTTGTTGGAATAGATGTGTCACTGTGAGCATGGGCTTTAAGACCCTTGTCCTAGCTGCCTGGAAGCCAGTCTTCTCCTGCTTGCCTTCAGAACAAGATGTAGAATTCTCAGTTTTTCCTGTGCCAGGAGGCTGCCATGATGCCTTGATGATAATGGACTTAACCTCTGACCTTGTAAACCCCAATTAAATGTTGTTCTTTATTAAGAGTTGCCTTGGTCATGGTGTCTCTTCACAGCAATGGAAACCCTAAGACACTACTGAATAAGTTCACCCATTTCTAGTTCTTTCTGCTCTCTGGCTGGCTGATTCAACTCAGCTGTTCTGACTCCAAACTCCTCTCCAAGGTGACTGATGCAATCCGGCTTCTTTCTCAACTTCTTGATTGTTTTGCTTTGCTTAGCTTCATACTATCTTTGGCAATATGTTCTAATTTTGTGGCTCCTTATCATTATCTGGCTCATTCTGTCTTCACCTATGTCTAGCTTGTTCTTCCTCTGCAACCTGTCCTCTATAACAACCTTTTCTGTGCCGGGAAAACTGCCTCCTCTCTCCTTAAGTCAGCTTTCTCTTCTGTTCTCGGGAGAGTTGAGCATATCCCAGCCTGCCAAATCTTTCTCTGATGTGTCACTTTGTCTGCCCCTCAAATAGACATCACTTTTAAATATAGAAGTTTCCTTCTACAAACTAACTTCACTTTCATTGTTTGTGATTAAAGGTGTGTACTAAGGGTGTGTCTATATTCCAGCCAGAGGGATTAAAGATATGTTCTAAGGCTGAGTCACACCATGACTAGAAACATGTTTTTCCAGTTAGCAACACAATCTCAGGGTTCACAGTGTGATCAAATATCCTGTGTCTAATGTATATTTTAAATACTGAAAACAAAATTATGCTAGAGAAGTACAGTAGGACCTAGGACCTAGGACTAACAATATAACATTTTTTTTCTTAATTTTACAGGATGGTTTTTGGAGACTGACACCAGAACTAGGACTTATACTAAAACTTAATGTAAATGCTCTACTCAATTCTCTTGAAGAAAAGGGCATTCGATCTCTAGGTAAGCCACTGTTTTTCAGTTAATTAAGTCACTATGTTCCTTCATTTTTCAGTCATTTGTAAGCAAACTCCTCATTGTAATAACTTATTTTGTAAACTAGTACATTCATTTGTAATACACTACTTTTGGAAGTAGTTCACATAGAAGTTACATGTGACAAAAATGTGGCAATATGTTCTAATTTTCTGATTTTTTTTTTTTTTTTTTTGAGTCAGGGCCTCAGCATGTAGTCCTGGCTAGCCTGGAACTCTCTATGTAGAGCAGGCTGGTTTTGAACTCACAGTGCTGGGATCAAAGGTATGCAGCATAGCTTTACCAATGGTGAAAGTATCATCATGGCAGTTTTATTAGGTTACATGGCACCAACTATTGAAGAAGAGCAGCCCTGAATCTGAGAACAGTAGCACACACCTGTAATCCTGCCGTGGCCTTACCCCAAAGCCAGGTGGATTGTGAGCTTGACATGAGTCTAAGCTACACTGCCAGATCCTGCCAGTAACAGCAATATCCAAAAGCTCAATTTCACATGCTCAATAATTATTTTCCTGGCCATAACATACGTAGCTATTGGCCAACAGGGGCATCCTGTTTCACTTGGTGATTGACTTAGAGGCCTTTAACACCCCCCCACCCCTCACCCCTCCACCCCACCCCCACCCCCGGCTTTAGCATCAAGGAAAGACAAATCAAAACTACACTGAGATTTTGTCTCACTCCATCAAGAAACAATGGAGGCTGAAGAGATGGCTCTGGGTTAAGAACAAAAACTGCTCTTGCAGAGGACAACAGTTTAGTTCCCAGCACCCATGTCAAGTGGCTGACAACTACCTCTAATTCCAGTTCTTTATCTGTGTGTGAACTCACTGTATAGACCAGGGTAGCTTCAAACTCACAGAGATCCTTCAAAGTGCTGGGATTTAAGGTATGTGCCTCACTCTTGGATTTAACTCCAGGTCTAAGGGATCTAACTACCTCTTCTGGCTTATGAGAGCACCTGCATTCACATGCACAACAAACTGGAGAAAGAAGACAACAAATAGCCCTGAGGATGGGGCAGGCCAAACCTTCATATACTGTTGCTGAGTCGTTATAAGTCAGTTATACCACTCCTGGGCATATGTCTGATAGATTCTAAGTCAGCATATCACAGAAATACTCTTCTGTCCATGTTTATTGTGGCATAGTTCATAATATCTGAGATACGAAACTAATCTAGATGCCCGTCAACATAGGAATAAGGAAAGATCAGTCAGGTGATGGTGGCACATGCCTTTAATGCTAGCACTTGGAAGGCAGGAGAATCAGGAAAATCTCTGAGTTGAGGACAGTCTGATCTACAGAGGATTTCTATGACAACCAGGTGTGTACAGAAAAAAAACCTGTCTCAAAAAAAAAAAAAAGCAAAAAAAGGTTAAAAAAGAAAAAGAAAAAGAGAGAAAAGGAAATTCAGTACAATACTCAATGAAATTTTATTCAGACATGAACCAGGCATGATGGCTCATTCCTGAATCCCAGCACTTGGGAAGGTTGATGCAGGTGAATTGCCATGAGTTTGAAACAGCCTGAGCTACAAAGTAAGACCCTGTTAAAACAAAACAAGGGCAGAGAGACAGCCCAGCAGTTAAAAGCACTTGCTGCTCTTACAGAGGACATGAGTTTTTCCCAACAGCTCCCATGGGATCTCACAACTGCATCTTCCAGTCCCAGGGGCTGGGATGACCTCCTGTGGGGCCTCCAAAAACACTTCACACATGTAGTGCACATATATACATGCAGGCAAAGCATCCATACATGTAAGATGAAAAGGATTAAATCTTTAAAACAAGCCAAAGGAGTTAGAGGGATGGCTCAGCAGTTAAGAGCACTGACTATTCTTCCTGAGATCCTGAGTTCATTTCCCAGCAACCACATGGTGGCACACAACAATCTGTAATGGGATTCGATGCCCTCTTCTGGTGTGTCTGAAAAAAGCTACAGTGTACTTATGTACGTAAAATAAATAAATCTTTAAAAAAGCAAACAAAAAACAATGCAAAAACAGTTAAAAAAGCAACATTAATGTATAGTTTCCATGTGGCATGCCTTTGGCCATCACCTGATATAAAGCACGCCTGACTCCACAGTAAGACAGTGGTCCTCATAGATTTAACTGTGGTATAATTCAGTTAGGTACTTTGCTTTGTTTACAGACAGGGTCTGGTTCTGTAGCCCAGGCAGGTCTAGAATGCACTATGTTGCTCCTCCTGAACTCATGGCCATCTTCCTGCCTTAGCCTCCCAGGTGCTGGGACTACAGGCATGAGTAACCACACGAATCCTAGTACCAGTGTAATTCTTCAGTAGTAGACCTGTAAGGCACAGAAGGATTTAGTTAATTACTTTTTTGTTGTGCTCTTTGTAGCTCAGGCTGTTTCAAACTCATGGCAATCCACCTGCATCAACCTTCCCAAGTGCTGGGATTCAGGAATGAGCCATCATGCCTGGTTCATGTCTGAATAAAATTTCATTGGGTATTGTACTGAATTTCCCTTTCTCTTCCTTCCTTTCTTTTTATTTTTCTTTTTTTAACCTTTTTTGCTTTTTTTTTTTTTGAGACAGTTTTTTTTTTTCTGTACACACCTGGTTGTCATAGAAATCCTCTGTGTAAATATCAGAAACAACTTAAGGAAGAAAGCTGATTTTGGCTTGTGGCTCCAGACTGTTAGAACCCACATTGGTGGAATGGCATAGCAGCTAGCTTGAGCAGGACAGTGGTTGTTCACATTGTGTCACAGAGAAGAAGGAGGCTATAAACTCACAAGTGCCACCACTAGTGAACTTCTTCCTCAAGTAAGATTCCTTGTCCTGGACCATCCAAACCTCTCAAATAGCAACACCACCTGGGGACCAAGTGTTCAAATACACAAATGAGCCTGCGGGGGGAGGGGGGCACTTCTTTCAGACCACTACAGGAAGTAAAGGAGACCTGTGGTTTTTTTTAGGTACAAAAGGGAGAGAGCGTCTCCTGGACCTGATTGCTACTTTGCTTGTACTGCAGTTTCTTTATACTGAGTTGGAACAAGAATTGGAACAAGAAAGAATGGTTGACAAATCTCTGAGAAAGATGGATGACGCCTTCATTTCTAGGTGCTTTATTGTCCTAATAAGAAATGTTTTTAAAGTTTGGAATTTTCCCCCTTGTATTTTGTTTTTGAGACAGGCTCACACAGGCTGATTTGGAACTTGCTATGTCAATGAGACCAACTTCAGTTGTGTAGCAGTCTTCCCGCCTCCCAAATGCTGTGATTGCCGGCTGTGCCATCATGCCTGGTTTGTAAATGATAATCTTAAGGGAGAATCTGTTCACAGGTTACAGCTTGCTCCAAGGTTCTTGTAGCAGGATGACTGACATGGGATTTTTTACCTCGACTGCATGGGAACAAATCTTAGAAAGCATGTGCATGTTGATGCCAGAACATAGCTTTTGGGGGTTCTCCTCACTAGAGTATGTTGCTCATCAGTGCATTTAGAAGAGCTGCATTATGATTGTTGGTCTGTTCCAAAAAACTGTGTGGTCTGCAGCAAGAATGCAAATGGGAACCGTGTGCCCGTGTCTAAGTGCTTAAAGTCATGAAGCTGGGACTCCACCTTAGTGATAAGAGCACTTGCCTAGTGTGCACTGGGACCTGACTCAGTCCTGCGGTCCTAAGCAACACACACACACACAGAGAATAAATCAAAGTATCAACCAAGTCAGGGTGGCATATTCCTGTAATCTCACCACTGAAGAGGGTTACAAATGAAAATCTTAATTTATGGGCCAGGCTAGGCTACACAGTAGGACCCTGTCCCAAAACAAAACAACAGGAAAAAACTGTCAAAGTATTAAATAAAATACATTAAAACATTCTTCCTGGAATAGTGGTGCACAGGTGAAATCTCTGAGTTTGAGGCCAGCCTGGTCTACATAGCAAGTTACTGACAGCAAGATATATAATAAAGAGAGTTTGCCTGTTTTAGTTAGGGTTTCTATTGCTGTGAAAAGACACCATGACCATGGCAACTCTTATAAAGGACAGCGTTTAGTTTGGGCTGGCTTAGAGTTTCAGAGGTTTAGTCTATTATCATCATGGTAGGAAGCATGGCAGCACACAGGCTGTCTTAGAGTTTTATTGTTATATAAGACAACTCTTATAAGGGACAACATTTAATTGGGGCTGGCTTACAGTTGCAAAGGTTCAGTCCATTATCATCATGGCAGGGAGCATGGCAGTGTGCAGGCAGGCATAGTGCTGGAGAAGATGCTGAGAGGTCTACATCTCGATCCAAAGGCATCCAGAAGGAGACTGTCTTCCACAGGCAGCCAAGAGGAGGCTTTCTTCTGTACTAAGTAGAACTTGAGCATAGGACCTCAAAGCCAATTCCCACAGTGATGAACTCCTCCAACAAGGGCACAGCTCCTACTGCCACTTCTGCTGAGCCAAGCATATTTAAATCACCACATTACTCATGAACTCAAATGTCTGATATCCTACACAGGTCTTAGAGAGAGCCTCTTCCTAGCTGCCTTCAGATCAAAATGTAGAACTCTTGGCTCTTCCAGCACCATGTTTGCCTGGTGTCTCTTCACCAGCAATGAAAACCTTAAGACAACAAGCCAAGCAGTAGTGTCCCATATCTTTAATCCCACTACTCAGGAGGCAGAGGGAAGTGGATCTTTGAATCTGAGGCCAACATTATCTACAGTACAAGTTCTAGAACAGTCAGGGCTACAAAAAGAACCCTGCCTTCAAAACAAACAAAGCCCTTCTCATTTTTATTATTAAATTATGATTCACAATTAACTTAGGCAGGGAATATACTGGTGTTCTGTCTTATCATCTTTGGTCATGTGAAAAGAGCCAAGAAGACTCCTCCCAGGCCTTTGTCCTTCCCCCAAGATAATGTGAACATGCCAGGGCATGGCATTTCCTTGGTTCGGGTGCATTTGTTGTGATAAATATTATTTGGGGTTTTCTACACCACCTTAAATCATTTCATTCCAAAATAAGTGACATAAAACATTTATATTTATAATAAGCCTTAAAACAGTAGATCTGGGCAGTTATCAATCCTCTATGGTATTTTGTCTACTTTCCTGTCAGTAACCCCAAGATACCTGCCATGTTCCCACACACACACACCATCAGGCTGGCCCATGTGCTCATGATCCACCTGCTCCATGGTGGCTTTTCCTCCTCTCTCCTCCTTGTGCTTCCAGCCTCAGGCCCAGGGAACCCTCCGCTCTGCCTACCGCTTCTGCCCAGGGTATAAGCTGTAGGCATCTTTATTAACCAATCTTGGATAACTTGGAGGGCAAGGTTTACACAACAAAATCTGGTGTACTTGAGGATCTGTTCATCTTGGAACAACCAGAGCTGGGAGTATAGAATCTAGCATTTGAATACAAGCAGCACCAGACCAATCTCCTGCATGCATTCACTGATTATAGTTTAGACAATTCTTTCTAGAAGACCACTGTCTTAGTCAGGGTTACTATTGCTGTAATAAACACCATGGCCAAAGCTACTTGGGGAGAAAAGTTTATTTTGCATATTCTTTCACAGTTCATCATTGGAAGAAGTCAGAGCCAGAACTGAAGCAGGGTGGGAACCTGGAGGCAGGGCTGAGGCAGGGGCCGTGATGCAGAGAGATGCTGCTTAATGGCTTGCTCCTCAGGCTGGCCTATAGCCTGATTTTATGGAGGCATTTTATTAATTGAGGTTTCTTCATCTCTGATGACTTTGACTTGTGTTGAGTTAACATGAAACTATCCAGCACAGCTACCTGCTGGGAAGAACATTCTGTCCTCTGCCCAATCCATAGATTACTATAAGTTCACAGCTTTCTCACACAGGCTTCACACACACACACACACACACACACACACACACACACACACACACACACAGTAGTAAGTTACACTTTAAAACTTTGGTGTAAGGGAAGGGCTGGGATGTAGGTTTTTACAGCTGAATTTCAGGTGTTCTTCAAGTATCTGGAACAATTTGAAAACTCCCAGACAGCAGATGAACATCAAAACAGGGACCTCAGGGACACTAGAAAAGGAACAACAGGAAACAAATATAAAGAAACTAGAAAAGGCTGTAGTTCTCCCAAGAGAGCAAGGGGAAGGCTGTTGTGCACACTGGGAGCTGGGAAGTGAGGCAGGTAAAAACCTAGAAATGTACTAAGTTCAAAGTCCCCATGGCAGATGGAGATCTCAAGATTTTGCTTTTATTAAAATCTTGATTGTTTGACAGAATCATTTTATTCAATACAGTGTTAGAGATTTGATACCACATTGCCTTTCACATATTTTGAACCAATAGAAACTTTTTTTAATCTAGGAATATTCCATGGGCTTTTGAGAACATAAAGAAAGCAAGAGAATGGGCCAGAAGGACAGAAGGACAGTATCCATCTATCTGCCAACGACTGGAGCTGGGTAAAGACTGGGAGTCAGCCACAAAGCAACTACTGGGAATTCAGCCCCAAGCCAACACTTCTCTTCACCGAATTCTACACTACAGTCAAGGCTGAAGCCAATGAAATCACATTTTAAGCCTTTCTCATATTTTGTTGTTTTGTTTTTGTTTTTCCAAGACAGGGTTTCTCTCTGTAGCCCTGGCTGTCCTGGAACTCACTCTGTAGAGCAGGCTGGCCTCACACTCAAGGGATCTGCCTGCCTCTTCGTTCCAAGTGCTGGGATTAAATGTGTGCCCCACTGCCCTGCTGTCTTTCTCATATTTCTATGTAGAAAATAATCAAATAGTAAAAGGTACCACTAATGACATGTAATCCATTTTAAGTGTAGCTATCAGCCCCTTTAAAATAAAATTAATGGAAAGAATTGATCAATCATTTAACAACAATAAAATCTATAAGAACTAATATTATATGCTGTCTCAGTGTCTTGATGGGGAGGGGTGGCTCTCCGTGTCTTCCCTCTGGAGTCTAGTGGAAGGCTGGCGGATTGAGCAGGATAGAAAGGAATTGGTCTTTGGCTACTGGCTGTGTTCTAGCCAGGCCTGTCCTAGGACCCCAGTCCCCAGGCAGTGTGACTTGGTATGCATGTTTCCTCATATGGCTCTTCTTTCTGCAGATACACCAATCCATACTTGGTGTCACAAGAGATTCTTCCATGGGTCTTGTTTTGTTGTCACATTCTAAAAATCAGTCAACAAACCAACAGTCAGATACGTTTTCTGCTATTTCGCCTTCCAGACATTTTCTAGGTTTTGAATTTTATGTTTGGAATTATGATCCATATTGAGTTACTTTGTTTCTTGTTACATTTGGGTTGGCTATGAAATATCCTTCATAGGCTCACGTATTGGGAGCTTGGTAGTCAACAGATGAGACTTCAGGAGGTGGTTGCATTGTGGGGGCTCTGACCTAATCGTTTGAGGAATTTCTCATATGGTGCCCTTGTTGGAAAATGCTGGAGAGCAGGAGGTAGGGTCTGGTTGAAAGCAGTGGGCTGATGGAGGTTTACCTCTGTGGGCTGGTGGAGGTTTACCTCTGTGGGATGTATTGTCTCTTATTCTTGCTTTTACTTTCCACTTCCTGTCATGAGGTAGAGTCGAGCCGCTCTCCCAGGCCCCATGCTTTCTGCCATAATGCTTTGTCTCACCATGGACTGAACCATATTCAGCTTTCCTGCCTCCCAGGGTGAAAAGAAGAAGGTTTCCAAGGCACAGTGTTCCCCAGCTTTGACTTTGAAGTATGGATATATTTGACATCATAATGAACAAACTTTTATTTTTTAAAAAAATTTTAAAGAATTATTTATTTTATGTATATGAGTACCCTGTAGCTATCTTCAGACACAGCAGAAAAGGGCATCAGATGTCATTACAGATGGTTGTAAGCCACCATGTGATTGCTGGGAATTGAACTCAGAACCTCTGGAAGAGCAGTCAGTAATCTTAACCACTGAACCATTTCTCCAGCCCCATGAACAAACTTTTAAATCAAATTAAAAGCATCACTTAAAATAGAAAACCAGATGGAGCAAATCTGTATCAAGTTGATGCCTGAACCACCACATAGGAATCATCTAAAGTAGCTTGAAACACAGAATTACGCTCTCTCCAGTTGGAAAGTGTAGCTGGCCTTTACCACTTTGTGGATTCTTTTTTCTACCCTTTATCTCCCTGCCCCATTTCACTCCCTATCATTAGATAGGAGAGAAGGAAGGATAGAGGGGAGAGAAGGGGAGAGGAAGGGAGAGGGGAAAGGGAGAGAAAAGATCCTTGAATGGAATTTCTTCTTTGCTTGTAGCTGGTCTTTACTACTTTGTGGGTTCTTCTTTTTCACCTTTATCGACCTGGTTTCACCTCCTATCAGTAGATAGGGAAGAAGGATAGAGGAGAGAAGAGAGAGATCCCTCTTCTGATTTCTTTCCTTGTGTTTCCTCTTTAAGCATGACTCCTAACAAACTAAAACCAACCTCCTGAATAACCAATCTCCAATCACCAACCCTGCCTATCAAAGCTCTAGCATTTATGTCCCCTCTGAAAAATTTCCAAGATTCCAAACATCACCCAGTCACAGAAACTAGCCGCAACTGGCAAAGCCATGCCTCCCCTAAAGCAAACCATAGTCAGCTGTTTTAATCCCACACCTGGGATTAAAACGAAAACATATATTTCTGTGTTTTTTAAAAGAAACCAAAATTTCAGAATTCTCACTACAAGAAAGGGCCTAAAATGTAAAGAATAACAAAAGAGAAATTAAGTAATTGGAAATATCTTAAATAATGGGCCAAAATAAAACCTTTTAAAATATTTTTTAAAAAAATTTAAAAATTTAAAATTAAAAAAATGTATATGAGTGAAATGCCTTCCTACATACCAGAGGAGGGCATTGGATCCTGTTACAGATGGTTGTGAGCCACCATGTGGTTGCTGGGAATTGAATTCAAGACCTCTGGAACCAGTGAGCCATTTCACCAGCCCCTTTTCTGTTTTTCCTTGTAGCCTTGGCCATCCTAGAACTCGCTCTGCAGACCAGGCTGGCCTCAAATTCATATAGAGAACCTGCCTCTGCCTCCCAAGTGCTGGAATTTTTAGTATGGGGCCACTCCCACCTGACCTGACCTTTTTTCTTTTAATAGTTTCCCTAAGGTATTTGTCATACAAGGGAAAAGTCAACAGAACTCACACTTCAGGCCATTCCTCCAGCCCTTTGTATAAAACCCTTTATACACAGTATAAAGCACTTCAAAACATAAATCCTGTCTTGTGGGTATTCACACCCCGTTAATATTCACCTGAAGCCCAAGACTTCCTCTTGTTTACCTCTCCTTTATGCAGTACAGGATCTCTGTTCCCACTGCAACCCTTACCTTTTTCAGTGATTTCTGCTGGAATAGCCTGTCATGGTAGAGTTGGACTTCCTTTGGTTGGGAATCTAAAAGGAACAAAAAACCACCAAGAACAAATATGCAGAGTAAAGTTTAGTTGCAGCACATAAGAAAGTGGTAAGCACTCCAGAAGTCACGGGTCCCCAAGCTAGGCCAGCTGTCACTTGTTAGGACAGGGAAGACATTCAGGAATGTAGAGGGAGGAAAATTAGGAGAGTCATCATATCTAGGGTAAACACAGAATGAATTAGTTGTGTGCTTAGACCTGGAAGAGATCATTGTAGAAACGGTGACTACAATGCCAATTCTCTGTGATCTACAGAGCTCTTCTGAGGGAGCCTCACAGCCTTTGCAGGGCTTTAGTCACAAGAGAGTCTCGGCACACATGAAATGCTTTGTACTGAGTACTGCAGACAGTGCACAGTAAGGACCAAGATCGCAAGGGTGAGAAATTCCTTCAAGGAATTTGGAGATCAGACCTTGGTTTTGGTATGAGGAACTTGTTTTACTCTAAAAATAACTTTTACTTGACAATCAACACTCCTACACTACTTTCTGTTTCCAACCAACAATACCCTCCTACACTGCTTTCTGTTCAAGGTTCGGTCTGTCAGAGGCTGGACCTCTGGGGTGCCTGCAAGGCTGTGGTTCATCCTCCAGTCACCCTCTTTCTGTGATCATCTTGGTGACTGAGATACCAACACAAGAGGCAGAGCCATCAGCGTGTACGTACAATAGGAGCCTGCTGCAGAAATGAGGCTTGGGCTCTTCCTTGGCTGAAGATTGGGATATGGATGAATGGAAGATCACACAGGCCTGTGAGATAGCTCAATGAGTAAAAGCTTGAAAGCCTGGAGACTTGTGTTCCGGAACCCACACGAAGATGGAATTAAGTGGCTCCACAAAGTTGTCTCGTGCCCTCACACATATCATGGACATGCCCACAATAATAATATTTACTACTACTACTATCACTAATAATAATAATATTTATTTGTAATATTCATGCTTATTTCATTAGATTGTTATCTAAGACAGATATTTTATGACTTGAAGACCCCAACAAAGACAAGGCACAGTGGTAAGTACCTATAGTCCTAGCATTTGGAATCTAAAGGCAGAAGGATTGCCATGAGTTTGAAGCTAGCCCAGGTTATGAAGTAAGTTGTTCCAGGCCAGCCTGAGCTACATAGCAAGACCCTGTCTCAAACAATAAACATGTTACCATATTTTTATAAATCTCAAGTCTCTTTCATTTCTGTCTTATGATGTGAAGAAACAATGTTAGCTGTTCAATCAGTTCATATTCTGGATTTATCAGCCCCCGCTCATCTTTCCTTTTATGAATTTCATTTTTATTATGTTTTGCATGCATGTTTGTCCCTGTAGGCCAGAAGAGGTCATCAGATTATTAACTCTGGCACGAGGTCCAGCAAAAATTCCAGTCTGTTTGAATCCAAGAGACATCATAATACATTGCCAGAAAACAAAAAGTTCACTCCAACAGGCTTGTTACTAACTTGAAATTAAAAGCAAGAAAAAAAATTTTTTTTTCGAGACAAGGTTTCTCCATATAACCCTGGCTGTCCTGGAACTCATTTTGTAGACCAGGCTGGCCTCGAACTCAGAAATCCACTTGCCTCTGCCTCCCAAGTGCTGGGACTAAAGGCATGCACCACCATTCCCCCCCCCCCATTTTTTTTAAATTAACCTTTCCAAATTTCATTCCCAGAGCTTTTCAGCTTAATTCTCTGCAAAGAATGAATTAGGTATAAGAAAAAGCTGAAAAAGAACTGCAGTGTCTAGGGGCCTTGGGACTTAAAAATATTAGAGATCTAGATTTTATTAGATCCATAAACAAGGGACTTTTAAGAGGCAGTCATGATATTAAAATAGCAGCTCCTGTAACCTCTGCAAGTGTCACCTTCTCCAGAAGTTGCTTCAGTTCAGTCTGCCTTGTTCTTGGAAGCTTCATCAAAATTCTCCACCAGATCTGGAACTTCATCCTTGTCATCCTCTCCAGGAACAAGCAGTGCTTTTCTGTCCACAAATTGCTTGTGCAGAGCTTCAGCCCGTCTCCTTAACTTAGACCATCTGCACCATGTTGGTTGAGGATGCTGGGAAGCACTTCTGTCTGCTGCCTTGTCTCAGCGTGGCCTGTGGTAAAGGTGTCTGCTGCCAGCGATGCCTGAACTTTCCAGATGTTAAAATGAATCACTGTTCCTTGGTTTGTAAACTTGTTTACCTCTTCAATACCAGACATATTGTTCACCCCTAACTTCTTTAAGGAAAACTGCAGTTTTTTTTATCATCTGCCATACTGTTCTGTGAAATATCTCCTTTCTTTAAGCAGTTCCTTTCCCACCAATGGGCACTTGTGCCTGCAGGTAGGTGAATTTTTGCTGGTTCACATTTCTTTCATCTTGTTGGAGTACAAATGGGGTCTGCATGGGCTACCACAGTTTGCACTCAGGGAGTCTCTGGCAGACCAGCTGAGATAAGGCACATACATTCCGGGACACAAGAGGGAGGCTAGAAGTAACGCCACAAAAATATTTTCTTAAGTGATTTTTCCTAGCAGTATTGTATGACCATAGAACAATTGTCAGTTATTCATAATCTGCACAAATCACTTCATTATATCATTCTCTGATGTGTGTGATATATCTATGTTGTCTTCCCTCTATATCTGATAACTGTGTATTTATTTAGCTAAAGGTGTTTTTTAAACCAGTCTGGCTTTGAAGTCTTCACTCTCCTACCTCAGCCTTTAGAAGGCTGGGGTTATAGGAATGTGACCTGTTTTAAAGTTAGAATGTCTCTCTGGTGAAAATTAACTCCACACACTTAGATTAATAAAGGAGAAAGCTCTTTAATAATACCATGAATCTGGCTCTGGATAAGGCTCAAAGAGAAGCCAGTTGTGAACAGATTTTTCTAACTTACATTCATTTTCAGCTTATACATTCTACATAAGCTATTATTCTGAAATCTCTTTCAGGTCCCAGATCCAGGTTACTCTTGGAATAATTTTAACAGAGCCAGGAGACTGAAAGTCTGGTTACTCAGGCAGATATAAGATTTGCACAGCAAGGATATTGCCAGAATTATTTCTAAGTATATATACCAGTGTTGTTCTTTTCAAATAGTTGTTATCCAGGGTCATCTTGCCTACCTACGGGCAGAATTATGCTTTTCCTGACAAGAACACAGGAGATTTAATGGCAGTCTAAGACTTAATGATAGTTGTAACTTGGTGCTTAGCCATTGAGCTGCCTCTAGAGGCATGGTTGTTTTTTTTGTTTTTTGTTTGTTTGCTTGTTTTTGGTTTTTCGAGACAGGGTTTCTCTGTGTAGCCTTGGCTGTCCTGGAACTCACTCTGTAGACCAGGCTGGCCTCGAACTCAGAAATCTGCCTGCCTCTGCCTCCCAAGTGCTGGGACTAAAGGTTACCACTGCCCGAGGCATGTTTTTTTTAAATAAGAGATAGGCTTAATGACTGGCTGGTTATAAGTTAGGGTTGTCTCCTTCGGTTGTGGGAACGGCGTTTAATTGGAGGTCAATCTTAGTGCACAAACATTCACAGAAACTTTCTCAGCAACCCAAAACTTCAATATTGGCACAAAAATGTCTTTCCTAGACTTTGTAATAAACCAGGTAATTATACTACTTATTTCCCAGTAATATCAGAGGCAAGCTTCTTAGTGAAGCTTTTGTAGCATCAATATTAATCAAGTTTTTCTTGCGTCAATCCTGCACCTGCTTCTGATATTTTCAGTTGAATAAGAAGCAAGGGAACTTGGGAACAAACACATACATGGTTTTGGCTTGGTTTATCAAGTATGAATGATCCAATTACTTAAATATAGCCCCAAACTGGACCAAGCCAGGCAACCTGAGCTCTATCTTTCAAGGAGAGAACCAACTTTTACTCAGGTACTGGGACCAAGTCTCCAACCTTCCTTCACCTGCCTGGCAAACGCTCTATCACTGAACTACTTTCAAAACCCAACAGGTAAATCCGATACATTATTATTTACTTGATACAGTGTCTTGCGTGTAGACTGACCTTGAATTCCTCAAAATCCTCCAGTAACAGCCTCTTCAGTGCTGGAATTACAGGCTTGAGTTACTGGACATGCCATCTTCTCATTTCATATTCTTATCTCCCTCCCTCCCTCCCTCTCTCGCCGCCCCCCCCCCCCCGCTCCGTGTGCGCGCGCATGCGCGTGCTCTCCTGCCAGAAGATAATACTTATTGAGGGAATTCTCTCGCTATGTGGGTCCTTGGAAATTAAACTCAGGTCCTCATATTTGGCGACCAGTGCCGTAATCTGCTGAGCCACCTCCGGGTCCCCATTCTCTGTCTTTAAACGCTACTCATTAAAATGAAATCTCCCTATAGGCTCTATGTAATTGATTCGACCACTGACGCCATATAAGCTAGCCAAAACCGTGAAAGAATTCCCGGGCAGTCGTTCCGCAGAGGCGGGTCTCGTTAACACTCGGGGTCCTTTTCTCAGAACCCTCAAGGTCTCCCTCCGACTATCCAAACAACACGACTCCTCAGGTCTGAGAGGTTATGTGCGAGGGGCGGTCCTCGCACATTCTCCCCCGTGGGCACCCCTTCCGCTCTTCCCCGAGGCAGCGCTCCTCCCCGAGAGCCCTTCGACCCGCCCATCCACTTCCCGTGAACTCCCCAGGGGGCTGGGGAGCGCGCCTTTGCTTGATTGGCCGCTCTGTGTGTCAATCCGGGGCTCGGCGCCCACAATTGGCTGGCTTCCCTCACGGGTCGAGTCACGCCGCTGAAGCGGATTAGGGCGGAGCGGCGGGCGCGCGGAGCTGTCTCGCAGTGCGTCGCCGGCGGTTTTTCGCGTTGGTTTGCACAGCGTCGGTGATGGCGGCGGCGGCGGCTGAGGATAGCATGAGTGTGGCCGCGCGAGTTATGTCAGCTCCAGACAGCACTGGCCGGTCTCCCGAGGCCGAAGGAGTTGGAGCAGCGGGCGAAGAGAAGGGCGCAGCCACCAAAGGAACGGTGGCCGTTGGGGACAGCGAGGAGGATGGGGAGGATGTTTTCGAGGTGGAGAAGATCCTGGACATGAAGTGCGAGGGAGTATGTGGGGGCTGCGCGACCGGAGGGCCGGGGCGGGGACGGTGGGGGGGAGAATCCGAGTGGGACGCCGGACCGCCTGGGAGGACGCTGACACCCTGGGAAGGACCCCGGCGGCAGTCCGAGGAGGATGGATGCGTAGGGAAGTTCTAAGTGTTGTTTCGGCAGAAGAGGCGAAGCAGTGACATGGAATGTTGGGAGTCAGTCGTAGGATGCAAGGCAGCTGGCGGGAGCCGTCTGTGGCCTCCGGCGTTTGGGTTTACGGGCAGGGCTGCTGCCTTCCGTTAGGGAGGACCGGAGGAAAGAAACCACACGAGTCGGCATAGTCCGCTCTGCACACCGTTGTTCCAGTGTTCTCTGAAAGTAGAAAATGCTCCTTGGCTTGAATTCAGGAGTTCCCATTGGTCTTCACAATTAAACCCCAGTCGCACCGAGTGCTCGGGAGGGTAAAGGTTTCCCTTTTCTGCGCGTTTTGTGATTGTACCCCTGAGATTTACAGTAAGCTTGAAAGGAAAATCTTCACACATCATGCTTGGGCACTTAACATCCTCCTTGCCGCGACTGTCGTCCCCGGGAGAAAGTCTTAGTCTGTACTTCCAAGGCTCGGGATCCATCTGTTTGTGATACCTTTCCCCCTCCTTCCCTTACCCGAGCCCTGCATAAAAAGGTGCTTTCTCATTTCTTTCCTTACACTTTGTGGAGACCTCTATTTAAGTCATTGTCTTTTATCTCTACATTTGTCTTTTCTGCTTTAGATTGTGGGCTCTTTTAATCAGAGGATGTGGTCTATATTAGTGATTGAATCACTGATACGTAATCTGCTTGGGCAGATTTTTTGTTGTTATCTGATACTGAGGACTGGACCCTGAATCTCATGAATGCTAGGCAAGAGCTTTACTGCAGAGCTCTATTCCCCAGCTCTGAGCTTATTAAGTAAGTAAATGAAATGTGAATTTGGAGAAAGGAGAAGGCAAGGGCTGTAGATAGGAATCATTGTTTCTGTTGTATTTTCTGTCATTTGTTATCTGCCATATGCCAATTTTCATCTGTCACTTTTTAATCCTTTGACAAACTTTTTGTTAAATGGACTGCTGTTTACCCTGTGCTGTGTTGGCTTGATGGTAGAGATTTCTTTAAAGTGGTTCTTTTCTCTGAGAACTCCTTTTTTTGTTTTGTTTTTGAGACAAGGTTTCTCTGTGTAAACCAGGCTGGCTTTTTGTTTGTTTATTTGTTTTGTTTTTCGTGACAGGGTTTCTCTGTGTAGCCCTGGCTGTCCTGGAACTTGCTCTGTAGACCAGACTGGCCTCGAACTCAAAAATCCACCTGCCTCTGCCTCCCAAGTGCTGGGATTAAAACTCAAATCTGCTTGCATCTGCCTCCTGGATGCTGGGATTAAAGGCTAGCACCAACACCACCTGGCCTGATGGTAGAGTTTTTTTTTTTTTTCTTTTTAATGAAAAACTTCTAGCCTATATTGTTATTTTATGATTATGGTTGTTCAGCCTGTATGTGTCTGTGCGCCACATTCGTGCCCAGAGAATAGTTGTGAGCTGCCACATGGGTGCTGGGAATGGATCCTAAATCTCTAAAAGGGCAACCAGTGCTCTTAACCACAGAGACAATGGCTCCAGGTTCCCCTCTGCATACCCCACTCGGTCAACCCCTGCTTTTTGAGGTAGTCTAAAGTCCAGACTGGCTTAGAGCCTGAGACCTTCCTGCAGTTACTGACATTGGAAAAAATTCATGTCAGGGGGGGGTTAAATTATTGAAATTGACCATCATTATGATGGAGCTAGAGAGGTAGGGTCAGAATTCAAATCGCCAGAGTCCATGTACAGCTGCATGCCAGTCTGTAAGCCTGGTGTTCCTGCTGGGAGATGGAAACAGGAGAATTAGCTGCTATATTATCTTGTTGTGCAGTGTTAAACAACCAGAGACCCTGTCTCAAGGTGAAAGGCAGGTTCAAGACTGAGTCCTCTAAGGTCTACCAGCAACTGTGGCACACCTATATCCACACAAGCCTGCACTTGTGAATGGTTAGAAGTGGATTCTGGAAATCAAACAAGGGTCTTCTGTAAGCATCTTTAATGATTGCTGTACTATCTGACTTCCTTTTCTCCCTCCAGATGCTCCTATATACCCCTCCTTGCTGTCTTTCAAATTCATGACCTCCATGTCTATTTTTTTTTTTTAAAAAAAGCCAAGCTTGGTAGAGTGGTGCACTCCTTTAATACCAGCACTCAGAAGACAGGGCAGGCAGATCTCTCCTGAGCTACTGATTACCTCTGTGTTTTTTGACTAATTATTCTATCTATAGTTTTCAGATTCAACTATAGAATAAGCAATAGTATCTACTTCTTGGGATATTGTAAAGATTAACTAAGCTATTGAAAGTAGATATTTAAAGAATGTATGGGAAAGCATTGTATGAACCATTCATGAAGCATTATTTGAACCATGTGCCTGCTTTATATATGCATTATGCATGTGTATTTTTTTTCCTTTAGCTTTTGATTTTATGTGCATGTGCACCACGTGTGCCTTGGGCTTAGAGAGGTCAGGTCCCCTAGGACTGGAAATGCAGGCAGTGTACACCTTCATGTAGGTACTGGGAATCAAACCCAGGTCCAGGTCCTCTTCAGGAGTACTTGTGCTTTTTTTGGTTTTGAGATAGTTCTCAGTGTAGCCCAGGATTGCCTGAAATGTACTATGCAGCATAGGCTTATTATCTCAGACTCCAGCTGTTGTCTCTGCTTTTTCTCAAAGGACTGTAGCTGGGCACTACCATACCCAGCACCACACTTGATTTTATTTTTAAAGATTTACAAGCCGGGCGGTGGTGGCACATGCCTGTAATCCCAGCACTCTGGGAGGCAGAGGCAGGCGGATTTCTGAGTTCGAGGCCAGCCTGGTCTACAGAGTGAGTTCCAGGACAGCCAGGGCTATACAGAGAAACCCTGTCTCGAAAAAACCAAATTTAAAAAAAAAAAAAAAAAGATTTACTATTTATTTGTATGTGTTTGTGGCTTTGGCGATCAGAAGAGGTGATCTTCTCTGAAGATGCAGCCTACCTGATGGTGCTGTCACCCAAAAGGGCTCCTAACTGTTAAGCTATGCATGTCTTTTGCCCCCAGCTGCCATTTTGTCAGTCCTGTCTTTCAGTGTGGTGCTGGGGCTTTTACTTCAGATTATGGCCGAAGCCCTTTTCCCTGCTAAACATCGTGCTGCTCTCCAGCCCCCTTTAAATGTCACCTCTGCTTGAGAATAACATTGTCAGAGAAGTACAAGTATACCACTGCTTTACTTTAAAAACAAAAACAAAAACAAAAAACCTAAACAAGATAGGTGGTGCTGGTGCTCCCTTTAATCCCAGGCATGTTGCTACACAGAGAAAAACCCTGTCTCAAAAAATTTAAAAAAAAAAGCAAAGAAAAAAAATCTAAACAATGTTGCTTGTATGATTGAATAATCTCCATTTACTAAAAATCATTGAGTGCCTTGCCAGTTTTTCATTGCTATTTTAAGAGTACACATTGCTTTATAATCAGAAAAAGACACCAGTCTTGGTTTTTTTGTTGGGGAGGTATTATTTTTTTTAAAGGCAAGGTTTCTTTCTGTGTAGCTCTGGTTATCCTTAGAGATCCACCTGCCTCTGCCCCGCTCCCCTTCAAGTGCTGGGATTAAAGGTGTGGGCCCCAGCTGCCGCACAATTTTATCCTATGTAGATTTAGTTGTCCTGAAACTAGCTCTATAGACAAGGTATACTTCTAGTTTGATGTTAATTTTCATTTTGATGCAGTTTTCAAGTTCTCTTGTTCTCCACAGCTGACGGGGTTTGAAATTGTAATCAGTAATATGCCTGTTTTTAATTTATGCTATAGGGTAAGAATCTTTATAAAGTTCGATGGAAAGGATATACATCTGACGATGATACCTGGGAGCCCGAGATTCATCTGGAAGACTGTAAAGAAGTTCTTCTTGAATTCAGGAAGAAAGTTGCTGAGAACAAAGCTAAAGCAGTCAGGAAAGATATTCAGGTATCAAGTTTTATCTCATTCTTTTTTGGTTTGATAGTCATAATTTTATTTATAAAAAGTATGTATAGTAAACAATTTATGAAAAATACAGTGTCCTGTATTTCTTCTATGAATTCCATTCTGCCTGTTTATCCTCACAGACTGCTTCTGGTGATTTTGTTCAACTCTTCTTTTCCAACCTGTGGTTCTATTTGACAGACAAGTATAGTTTGTATATTGTTAGTCAGCTTATACTGTAATGAAATACCTAATGTAATTTAAAGATAAGTTTTAATTTTGTCTTATAGTTCTAGGGTGTTAGTCTACCTCTGGATGGAGACACCAGGGTGCTGTAAGCTCCTTGTTTTCACAAGCCAGGAAGCACAAAAGAAACCAATGTCCCATTCCTTTTTGAGGTTATCACAAATGAACTAAGAATTTATTAGGCTTCCCCTCCCTAAGATTCCACCACTGAGCAGAGATGGGAGACAAAGACAGGCAGATCTCTCTGAATTTGAGGCCAGCCTGGTCTACAGACCTAGTTCTAGGACTGCTGAGGGTAACAAAGAAGCACTCCCTGTCTTAGGAAAAAAAAAGATTCCTCCTTCTTCTCTCTCTTCCTCCTCCTATTTGTTAGTGCCTCCCTAGAGACCAGTACTTTAACACATGGACCTTTAGAGAATATTCAACATTCAAATTACAGCAGACATGAATGTTGGCTAATAAGTTGGAGTATGTTTATAATCCCAGTACTCAGGACAATTAAGCAGAAGGATTACTGAGAATGGAGGTCTGCCAGGGCTGCATAATGTGACCCTATCTCAAGGACAAAGAGTAGGGGTGTACTCAGTGATACTACTCCTGCTAGCATAAAAGTTAACAAAACAAAAGTGAACGTAGCATAACATAAAAGTGAAAGAGCACACAGACATCATAAGTTCATATTTTCCAATAATGTGAGCAACTATTCTTTATATGTGGAGATTATTGCCATAACTATTTATTTTGTTCTAGTTCACAGTATTGTTAGATTATAACACATAGCTCATATTTAATTTTTGTTATTGATATGTCTTCATTTAACCTTTCTGTTAGTTAAATAATTCTTTCTTGACACAAAGTCTCATAAGGTAGCCCTGGTTAGGCTAGAACTGTACCAGGCTAGCTTGGACCTCAGAGATACCTGCCTCAGCCTCTTGAATGCTGGGAGTAAAGGTCTTTAATACCATGCCTGGCTTTGATTTTGAGACAGAGGTTTTTTTCTCTGTGTCTCTTGTTAGTCTGGAACCTTGTAGATCAAGCTAGCCTTGAACTTATGAGTCTCCTGCCTTTGCCTCCTGAGTGTTGGAATTACAGGTAGCATACCAAGTCAGGGTTTAACATTACCAGACATAATTACTTGGTGAAAATTCCTCAGTTGGTCTTTTGACCTCTGATTGCATACTTATACATAAAAACTAAATAATTAAAATTTTCAATTACAGCCCATTTATACATGAGACTATTTTACTGCTTTTTAACTCAGTTTGATGTTTCTGTTTGATACCACTGGAAGCACTGACATTTTTCTTCTTTATGACTCCTTTTTAATTTTTTATTTTTAGTGATGAAAATTTATTTAATGAAATTTGATTAGTAAGTCTTGTGTAGTTTCCTTACAGCAGATATCAAGTCTGATTCTTTTCCACTAATAGACAACAAACATAAACTTTGCACAAGCAAGTGATTTTATCAACTACAATTGCTTTTAAATCTTCTATATTGCCTATTCAAATTCAAGCATGGGGCAATATACTCATGGTTATTTACCAGTTTACTTTGCAAGTTGCAATACTTTTTAGATAACTCTGAAGATTTCTGTAACTGTGTTTTGCACTTGAAAATCAAAGTCTAGTGGACAGTGTCCATGTCCATGTTCTATGAGAAGAAAGGATGTCAAGTAGAACATTTGTAGAAAAGTTTGAATATGCAGGACGGGCTTAGTCCAGTGCAATGCTCTGGAGTAACAATGCATTAGAGTAGTTTACAGGTAAATCTATCAACAGTGAAACAATGAGTTCCTACAACAAGGTACTTAACTACGTCTCCTTTTTAAATTGACATTCCTTACCTCTGAGTCTTTTGCTAGGTCAGAAATATAAGTAATACATATGTTAAATTTAGGCAATTTAAAGAAGTCAATTTTGCTAAAATGTTTACATTATATTTTATTAGTACTGCCTCTCAAAACTCTTGAATGTATGTTAGTGTTTTAACCTTTTTTTTTTCTTTATAGAAACTATCTTTAAACAATGACATATTTGAGGCAGACAGTGATAGTGACCAGGAAAGTGACACGAAAGAAGATATATCACCAAGGAAGAAAAAGAAAAAAATAAAGTGCAAAGAAGAGAAAAGTCCAGATGATCTGAGGAAAAAAAGAACAAAAATGGGAAAACTAAAAGATAAGTTCAAGACAGAGCTGGAGAGCGCCTCTGAAATTTTAAGTTTTGATGTAAAGACAAAGAAAAGAATTTGGGAAGTCAAGGAAGAATTAAAGGACTCCAAAAAGCCCAAAAAGGATGAAATAAAGGAAACCAAGGAATTAAAGAAAGCTAAAAGAGCTGAAACAAGAGATTTAAAGATTAAAATAAGAGAAGATGTCAAAGACAACCGAAAAACAAAAAAAGAGAGATATATAGATTCTCCGCTGGAGTCTGAATCACCTAACGATTCCTTCATTCTGGATGATGACAGTGAAGACTTTCTTTCTGATAACAAAGAAGAGAATCAGAGTGTGAGACCTGTAAGAGATAAGACAGAACAGGATACGGTGCAAGAGGGTATTTTTGAGAAACATCTGGATGACCTTATAAGTACTGAAGAGAATGCTGGTACCCGAGTTAGAAGGAAAAAGAAAAAGCCAAGAAAGTTTGAGGAACCAAAAGAGATCAAGAAGCTTGAAAACATGAATACCGTTTTAGAAAGGAAAACAATACCCAAAAAGCAAAGAAATCAAGACAAAGGCAGAAGTAATCTAGAGTTAAATAAGTTACCATCACCTGTGTTTGCCCAAACCCTGAAAAGTTCCAGACTGAGTGGGGAAGAGAAGGGTCTAAAGTCCTCTGACTTAGCGGAAGAGGTAAGGTTGGTAGAGAACTTGTAGAGTACAGGAATGGTTGGTACCGATTATTACTGGGTGTTGTATGGTCAGGAACTTTCACAAGGAATGACAAAGGAAACTAGAATAAAGTGTAACTTAGGTAGTTATTAAATATGGTGGCACTGAGGGTGCTGCGTGAGCTCAGGTATTAAGCATCAGAAACCCAAGTTTACCTTTTAGTTTGTGTCTTGTTTTCTTTTACCAAACAAGACAAACCCCTGAGAGTTAATTTGTTAACAAAAGTCAGAATTTTTGTAGATTTGTGCAGCATTTTGTAGTCAGGTCTATCAGCTTTATGGGGTGTGTATGTTCTCTATTTTAAAAATACTGAGAATTAGCCGGGCGGTGGTGGCGCATGCCTGTAATTCCAGCACTCTCGGAGGCAGAGGCAGGTGGATTTCTGAGTTTGAGGCCAGCCTGGTCTACAGAGTGAGTTCCAGGACAGCCAGGGCTATACAGAGAAACCCTGTCTCGAAAAAACCAAATCCAAAAAACAAAACAAACAAAAAAAGAACTACTGAGAATTGATCAATGCATCTTGATCTTATTTCCCTCTACTCTTTCCCTAACTTCTTCCAGATCCACTTTTACCTCTCCTTTCACCCGACTTGTCTTTTTTTTTAAAGCCTCATCATGTCCAGTTTGTACTGTCCATATACTGAATGTGGGGCCATCTTCAGGTACATGGTAGATTTACTAGGAACCACATACACCCTTACAGAGAGCCTTCTCAGTTAGGGGTGGAACTTCATGTCTCCTTTCCCCTTTCATGTTAAAATGTTGACTAGCTTGATCTAGTGGCTTTCATACTTCCTCCTTGCCCCTCTCTAACAAAATGTCTTATACTATAGCCCAGGCTAGCCTTTCCTCTGGCTCCTTGCTCTTGGGTGGTATTGGGAGTTGGGGTTACATTTGGCTTTCACTTTTTTTTTTTTTTTTTTTTTTTTTTTTGGTAAAATGTATTTGTATGGCTTGGCAGTAGTAGTACCTAGTTGTAGAACCCACCTTTAATCCAGCACTCGGGGCAGAGGTAGGTGTATCTCTGAGTTCAAGGCTAGCCTGGTCTACAGAGTGAGTTCCAGAATAGCCAAGGCACACTAGAGAAACCTGTCTTAAAAAACAAAGGGAGGAGGGATGGAAAGGGGGCTTACGGATGGGGAAGAAAGGGATAACATTTGAAATGTAAATAAAGAAAATATCTAATAGAAACAAATATACAAAAGCAAAAAAAGATAGATGTATTGGTATGAATGTTTTATTTGCATATATGTATGCATACCATGTATGTGTGCTTGGTGCCTGGAGAGTCCAGAAAAAGGCATCATATATTCATTTGAGTGCTGGGAACTGAACCCAGGTTCTTTATAAGAGTACCAAGTGCTCTTAACATCTGAGCCATCACTATAGCCCCAAGATAGTTTTTTTTTTTTTTTTAGATATATTTATTTATTATATGTAAGTACACTGTAGTTGTCTTCAGACACTCCAGGGAGTCAGATCTTATTATGGATGGTTGTGAACCACCATGTGGTTGCTGGGAATTGAACTCAGAACCTTCAGAAGCGTAGTCAGTACTCTTAACCGCTGAGCCACTTCTCCAGCCCCAGTTTTTTTTTTTTTTTAAAGATTTATTTATTATTATATGTAAGTACACTGTAGCTGTCTTCAGACACTCCAGAAGAAGGCATCAGATCTTTTTTTTTTCCTTTGGGATTTTTTTGGTTTTTCGGATTTGTTTTTTTTCGAGACAGGTTTTCTCTGTATAGCCCTGGCTGTCCTGGAACTCACTCTATAGACCAGGCTGGCCTCGAACTCAGAAATCCTGCCTGCCTCTGCCTCCCAGAGTGCTGGAATTACAGGTGTGCACCACCACCGCCCTGCTTTGAGGCATCAGATCTTGTTAGGGATGGTTGTGAGTCACCATGTGATTACTGGGATTTGAACTCAGGACCTTTGGAAGTGCAGTCAGTGTTCTTAATTGCTGAGCCATCGCTCCAGCCCCCTAAGATAGTTTTTATAGTTTAATTTTGTAGCAATTTAGCTTTTATTGTACAAAAGAATGGCTTTCACAGTGACATTTTCATACCTGTATATAGAGAATTGCAAGTTTTTTGTTTTGTTTTATTTGAGATAAGGTCTCTGCATGACTGGGCTGGCCTTGAATTTATGTAGATCTGCCCCTGCCACCCTAGTGCTAGTATTAAAGGTTTATGCTGTCATGTAAATGTATATTCAAACATTTTAAATAATAGATTCTTTAAAGAAAGTGGAGAAACAAATATTGGGTTTCAAGTTTTATTTCTTCTGACTTAGCATGTCTGAAGGATAATCTTGATGGAGGGAGAAGTGGGAGAAACATTGACTAATCAGCAGCTGTGTGCTCAGGTGTGTGTGTAGAACATTGTGGTTTGCAAGTATCACAGTATCAGCTCTTTATCTTTTATTTTTGGATTTGTATTCATTATTATTTAGGAGAAAGAGAAAAAAAATGAACCCAAAGAAAAATACCAAAAAAGGTATGATTTGGACAAAGAAGAAAAAGCCAGAAAAGAGCCAAAGGGATTAAAATGTAAGTGTTAATTAAAATTTATTTTAATTAATTAATTAAATTGATTAATAAGTAATAAATTTAATTAATTAAAATTGATTTTATGCATATTATGTATATACCTGGGTATGTATATGTGTATATATTTATGTATGATTTGTTAAAATGGTTGAATGTGTCTTTTCTGAAATATATGGGACCAAAAATGTTTCTGATTCCTCTTCCTGGTTCAATGATATTTATATGTATATATAATGAGATTTTTTTAGGAATAGGCCCAATTTTATATCCAAATTTTGTTTTATATGTACATTATATGCAGTCTTTATGTAATGTTATAATGTTTTTAGTGTTCCAGTGTTTTTATGTCTTATTAAATGACATTAAGAGTAAAATTTTCTACTTATGGCTTCTTACTGGCTTAAGACTAATTTGGGGGCATTTCAGAGTTTTCTCGTGCTTTGGTGTATATGTGTGGTCCATGCAGGTATGTGTGCATTTTCCCAGTGCACTCCGAAGGCCAGAGGACAACATGAAATTCACTGCTCTGTTACTCTACACGCATCCACTGCCTCTGAAGGTGTGCTGGCAGTTAGCAAGCTCGAGCAATCCACTTGTCTATATCCTACATAATTCTAGAGTTTTAGATACTTACCATGGCCTGCTTTTTATATTTGGGGGATTTGAACTCAGGTCTCATGATTGCACAAGCCTTCTTACATTTTATGCCATTTCTTCAGCATTCCTGACTAAATGTATTTTGTTGTTTTGTTTTTTCGAGGCTGGCCTCAAATTCCCAGAGCTCCACCTGCCTGCCTTTGCATCTGCGATTAAAGAGCTGCACTACCATACCCTGCCAGCCATGCACGTTTTTAATACTTCTTTTTCTCACCATGTTGGAGGTGGAACTCAAGGTCTTGTTCATGCTAAGCAAATGCTTAGCTGCATCTTCAGTTGTAAAAGTAGATTTTATTTTAGGTCTAGACTCAGACATGGTATTAGTAATGCCTGTCTCAGTGGCTCATACATAAGTACTATAAGAACTTCATCTATTTGAACAGTACAAAAAGCACTTACTACATTTCAGAGATATGTAGAAGATTCAAAACACTGTCAAATTAATATCTGGGAAAGATGTTCAGGGTGAACACTGCTGATTCTGATCTACTGGGATTGTGGCAAGGACTACTGAAAGAAGGAATCTCCATGATCCTTGTCACACCTTACCTTTAGAAAGACACACTAGAGCTTGTGCAGAAGTTGTTTCTGGTGCTAAATGGGGAAAGAGCATGGTGTAAGAGCATTGCCCATGCACCTGATAAAGCTGCAAAATTCCACCAGCTTTTAACTACGAATGAAATGCAAGAAAAACTAGGTATATAGGTTAATGATCGCATGTGTGCTTACCATACAAGACGCTACCAAAAAGCACTTAGGTAGTGCTTGAGCACTAGAGAATTTGGAAGAACTTTTCTAAGTGCTGGATACATAGGTTTTTCAGTAATAGGGATATTGGAAACCAATACACCACATGCATGAAATAAATAGTAGTTCCATTGAAGAAAAACATACACTTGAAAGTGTCATACAGGATGAGGAACCTGGTCTGGTAGAGTGTGTCTAGCATACACAGGGAAATCAATTGCTCCATCCCCCATAAATGCAGGAAGGAAGGAAGGAAGGAAGGAAGGAAGGAAGGAAGGAAGGAAGGAAGGAAGGAAGGAAGGAAGGAAGGAAGGAAAAGTTACTCAAGTAGATGTGAATAATTCTTTGTCACAGCTTTCTAGATACTGAGCAGCCAAAAAGACTAGTTAAAATGACTTTGTGACTTTGATAGTAAATCTTAAATTACTTCATAACCAAGGTAAGTATTATTAAAAACTACACGATCCTTGTCACATCTTACCTTTAGACTTATTTATTCAATATGAGTATAGATTTTCTTTTGATTATAATATAAATTTGCAACTTACAGTTAACCATTGACTTTAATTTTTTACACTAGCATTTAAGGAAATCAGAAATGCATTTGATTTATTTAAAAAAACAACAGAAGAAAAAAATGATGTTCTTGAGAATAATTCAAAAAGAGACGAAATATCACTGGATTATAAAATTACAAATGATAACAAAATGAAGGACAAGTGTTCACTTAAAGAAAAAAGAAATACGCGGGATGAGACTGACACTTGGGCATACATTGCTGCAGAAGGGGATCAGGAAGTTTCAGACAGTGTCTGCCAAACAGATGAGAATTCTGGTAAGTTTGTTTGGCATTGTTCACTTAGATGAACAAAAAGGATTATTATATTATCTACTTTTCTCTCAGAATATAATAAAGATTTTATTTGGATCTCCTGAGTAACTTGAATGTTGAAGACTCAAGTCATTCTTTGGCATCTAAATGCATCAAATATTTTCTAAGTTCTTATAATACACTTATAAAGATTTCTATTTTCCAGGGTTTTTTTTGTTGTTTTCAAGACAAGGCTTTCTCTGTAGCCTTGTCTGTCCTGGAACTCACTCTGTAGACTAGGCTAGCCTTGATCTCATAGAGATCCGCCTGCCTCTGAATCCCGAGTGCTGGCATGTGGGCATGTGCTACCACTACCCAGCTTAGTTCAATCTTTTATCTTGAGCTTTCATTCCAAAATGATCATGTAAAAACTGTGCATGGTGAGAGAGAGAGAGAGAAAGAGAGAGAGAGAGAGACAAGCTCTCAGTAGGTAGTGGCAAGAGGGCTGAGAAAGGTCATCCTCAGCTATACAGGGACTTCAGGATCCTCTTAGCTCTACATCCAAAGTGTTGGGACAGTAGATGTGTACCATCACTCTCTGATATTTATTTTTAACCTTACATAAGATAGGAGATATAAATGAGATTATATTGTAAATGTTATCCTGGGAACATTTTAGGAAGGGAAAAATCTTGTATAGAATACAAAAGCTATGGGAAGAAGGAATTTAAAGGTGTACCTGTGTATAAGTACAAATGAAATAGCTTGATCTTATATGAAATTATTTAATCTGTGAATCTCAAGAAATAGTCTAAAATATTTTTAATAAGTACATATTTTTTTATTTTGTTGAGACAGGGTCTTACTACATAGCACTTGTTGGTCTGGAAATACTGTGTAGATGAGGCTGGACCTCCAACTTAAAGAAATCCTCCTGTCTCTGCCTCCCAAGTCGATTTATTTGTAAGAGTGTAATACTTCTCACTTCAATCCTCTCGTGGTGTGTGTGTGCGCACGTGGACGTGCGCTCGCGCACCTCTGATGCTCAAGGAAGTCAGAAAAGGGCATTGTAACTCTGGAACTAGAGTTACTGATGGTAGTGAGCCACCGTGTGGGTGCTGAAAACTGAACCCTGATCCTATACACCATGTGAGAACAGCAAGTACTCTTAATCATTGAGCCATCTCTCCAGCTCCATATTGAGATTTTAAAAAATAATTCAGAATATATAACACACTAGATGTTATTAAAAAAAAAAAAAAAAACCTCGACTCCAGCTCCAGTTTTATATAATAGACTTTTGTGAAAGGATTATTTTTGTCTTGAGATAGGGTCTTGTATAACCCAGACTTCCTTCAGATTCCTAAGCCTACCACAGCCTTCCAATTGTATTACCATTCCTGTAATTTCCAAGGAGCATATAATACTTAAAAGATTGCTAAAAATATTTTAAGGCATAACAAGATATTTATGGAGAAAATTGTCAAACATTTTTTGGAAGTAACTAAACATTTGATGCCTAGCTTACGTGAAGACCTGGGTTTGATACTTAGCACTGTAAAGAACCTATTAAAATCTTTGATTGCTATTTTTATTAATAGAAAATTGTTTTACACATTTGTCATTTACTTCACATGAGTCATAGCCTGCATCCAGTTAGAATAAAACCACCTAGCATTGGTTAGACATTTACCTCAGTGATTTGATGCAGAGGCCTAGTTTCCTTCTTCAACATTGTAAAGACAAAATAATTTCCCATAGAATTTACAAATACTAACTCTAATATTTATGTGAAGATTTCAGAAGCTATATCCAATTATGCCAGTAGTAACCAAAGTTTACTATATAAACTGTAGCAGTTGGGCTGGAGAGATGGCTGCCTCCGCAGAGGAGCCAGGTTCAGTACCCACTTGGCTTTTCATAACCATCAATAACTCCAGTTACATGGGTTCTTAGACCTGGCCTCCAGGGGTAATGCCTTCACTTGACATAGACATACATGTAAGCAAAACACACATACATATGTCTTTTTTTTTTTTTTAAAGAAACCAGTATTTTCTTGGCATTAGGAAGATTATTTTAGTATATCAGTCTTCTGTCAGACCCATGCATAGCTGTGAGATAGAGAAAAGAGGCAGATGTCACAGACTTATGCTGTTAGAATAAACAAGCTCTTGGTTACTATTTCTGAATAATAGATTACCCATACACAGAACTCCATACATGGAAAACAAATTCTTAATAGAATAGGAAGATTTAGGTACTGTCCTTGGGGTAGGGAAAGACTATAAATGTGTGAAACACCATGCACACCCAAGTCATGTGCCACCGCACATGTATGCAAGCCCAGGGACAGCTTCTAGGAATGGTGTTTCTCTTTCCACCATGTGATTGGGGACAGACAGAATTCAGGTCATCAGGCTTGCCAGCCAAAGTCCTTACCCTCTGAGCCATCTCAGTACCTCAAACTATTTTTTTTTTAAGTACCTTATATAGGTGTTTTGTCTTCAAGTGTATCTTTGCATCATGTGTGACTAGAGTTCCTGGCAGCTGTAAGCTGCCATGTGGGTATTGGGACTTGAACCCTGATTCTCTGAAGAACAGCCAATGCTTTTAATGGATGAGCCATCTCTACGGTTCCCAACGATTTTTTTAATACAATAGTAAAAGAGATGCCAACACAATGACTCAGCAAGTAAAACTGCTTGTCACTAAGCCTGATGATGTGAGTTGGTGCCCAGGGCCTACATTATGAAGAACACAGGCTGTCTGCTGACTTCCACATTGTGCTTTGCTTTGTGTCCACCACTCTCCGCCTCCACCCCGGAAAGTACGAAAAAAGTTACAAAAGTAATGTGTGAGTCTACTAAAGTCATCACAACTGTCATTTAATAGGGTGGAAACTCAGAAACAGGCAAATCTTCAGTTTGAAGGGTAGATTGTCACCAACTACTTTTACAAAGATTGTGATTTACCCCAGGCTCATGATGTAGATTACACTATAAAGAGCACAGGGATGGTCACAGACACAAAGTAACATTGGAACTCGGTGTGCATTCATTCTTTAGTATATACCTCAGTTTTTTTCTTTTTTATTAAAAGTAGAGAAAGTGAAATCTGTCATTAGGTCTAGAGGTAGCATTGAGCATGGGGTAGAAATGAACAGTGTTGGGATGAACAGAGCCTCACTCTCATAATTCTAGTAAGCTGATGGTGTTAACTCTGCTAAGGTGGACCTTCATCTATCCTGTTCTGGTTTCTCTGGTGCAGTGACTGACATTCCTTCCTCTGTGACCAGGGTCAATAAGGGATTCCATTTCGAACTGAGACCTGGCTAGGTACCAATATTAGGCCTCTCTCTAACTTGGTGCTATGTTTGATAATTCTCAGAGCTACTTTAAGCATGTCCTAGCTGGGGCTTATTCTTTTACAGGTTAGTGTGTGTCAAGTAAATTAATTGTATGAAGATATTATAAAGGTTAGCTTCATAAATATTAACTGCTTTGATTATAGCTGCTGTTTATTCATAATCATATGACCGGCCCAGAGCTACACAGCTAGGATACTGAACCAGGGCGTGTAGCACCAAAGCTGTGTTATTTCTGTGAGGACATGCTCTGGGATAAACAAAGAAAAGAGTTTTAATCTAGAGGACTTAAGAAAAAATTACTTATTTGCAGTTTTTCCAGATGTCCTTTCTTTTGGTAGGTTATCTATCTAATATGTATGTAGTTTAGAAATTGATTTTTACGAAGCAAATTCTATTCTTGCCATCAAGTATTTCTGGTGGGTTTTTTATTGTTGTTGTTTGTTTTATTTTGATTTTTCCTTGTTTTTCTTTTTTGTTTTCTTAAATACAAGGACTTTCTATGTTACTCTGACTTGCTTGGAACTCGTTGTGTAGGCTAGGTTAGCCTCAGATCTGTGACAGTCCTCCTGGCCAGCTGGTTTTTGTTGTTTGTTTCTTGAGGCTGTCTCACAGAGTCTAGGTTAAGCTTGCCATAGATATTTGCCAAAGATCTATTGCCTCAGCCTCTGAAGTGCTGGGATTCTAGGTATGAGCCACCAGTCCCTGCTCCTGTTTCATTTTATTTTATTAAAGTAACATGTAGACTATTTAGACTACCCTAACTGAGCGTGCAGATCAAATATGTGTTGCAGTATAAGAAACAAATGACTTATTCTAGTGTTCAGGGGCCTAGGGCCATTAGCTGTAGGAGTAGAATGTCTGTAGGCATGAGATGGGGCTTTGTTGCCCTGTTGAAGCATTTGGCTTCTATCAGTAAGGGAAGCATCATGAACAATGGTTTGTATTTGCATACAGCTTAGTTTACACATAAAGACTTAATGTAAATGGTTATAAGCAATGTGTATCTAAAAAGAATAAGACAGAAAGACTAGAGTCTTGGGACATAGCTTGGGTTGGTAGAGTGCTTGCATGGCATGCCCAAAGTCCTGAGTTCCAGTTCCCTGTACTATATAACTGAATATGGAGGCACATATGTGAAATTCCAGCACTTAGGAGCTGGATGCAGGGAGGTCCTAAGGTCAAAGTCATCCTTATTTAAAACACTGCTCTCACCCAAATTTACATTTTACAATTATAGTTTACCTTTAATGTGTGGATATTCATCATTTGCCCAAGAAACTTTACATTTTAGCAGTGAAAGAAAAGATTGAGTTATATACTGAAAGAGAAAGTGGGAAAATGAAAGGCAAGACATTTAAAGCAGATACCTAAGGTTTAAGCTGAGATATGGGGGATGAGGGAGAAAGGGTTGGGGTGGGTTAGCCAAAACAAGGAATGTGACGCCACTAGTTTGTAATCTGATTTAAAAAAAAAAAAAAAAAAGATGAAGCTAAGCAGTAGTGCACACACCTTTACTCCCAGAACTTGGGAAGCAGAGGTAGGCAGATCTCTTGAGTTTGAGGCCAGCCTGGTCTATATCAAGTTCCAGGATGAACACAGAGATGACTCACCCTTCCCCCCAACCCCTTTACTAAATAAAATTTAAATGCAGTAAACATAAAAATTTGTTTAAAATGTGACAAGTTTAATCTTATGATTTTGTGGGGGACTTGTTTGTTCATTTTTTTTTTTATAGTACTCCATAAGAGTGTATGTTAATGATGCCTTTGTGAGTTCCAGATGGCAAGCAACCAGTTTTGAGTTTGGGTATGGATCTGCAGTTGGAGTGGATGAAATTAGAAGATTTTCAAAAGCATTTGGATGGGGAAGATGAACCCTTTATCACAACAAATAGGATTCCAAGTAGTAAGTGATTTGCAGATTATTTGCCTTTTCCACAAATTTAGATTTATAAAATCTAATGTAACTTTCTTTTCATTACAGATTTGTTGAGGGATGCTGTGAAAAATGGAGATTATATTGCTGTGAAGGTTGCACTGAACTCAAATGAAGAGTACAACTTGGATCAAGAGGTACTGTGGTTTTGGGAGAAAACATCTCACAAAGAAACATGGAAACTAGTTGTGACACAATATGGCAGTTCATTTTCCTAGAAAAGTAATATATATTCACATTGTTTTAAGTGTGCATTAGAGTTCTTAAGATTCCACCCCTCCAAAATTACTGGTTTAGTATTACTTACTTTTCTGTTGCTGTAATAAAATGCTCTGACCAGAAGCAACTTGAAGGAAGAGTTTATTTGGGCAAATAGTTATAGGGATAAGAGTCCATCATGGTAGGGAGTCTTGGCAACAACAGGTATGATGTCAGGAGCAGGAAGCTGAAACTCATGTCCTTAAACACAAAGACAAAGCAGAGTAAACTGGAGGCAGAGCAAGGCTCTGTCTCAAAGCTTATCCCCAGTGGCATACTTGCTCCAGTTAGGCTGCACCTATAAATCACCTATAGACAGTGCTACTAACTGGAAAACCAGTGTTTAAATACTTGAGTATATGGGAGATATTACTCATTCAAACCCTGTCTGGGGATTTTTCCTATGTTGCAGTGGTAAATAGTATAAAAGAACTTCTGTTTTTATGTGGCTGTTTTTTTATTTTTATGTCTTTTATTTTTTGAAAGGTATTAAGTATATGTCTGAGCTTCAAATTTTGGAGTTAAAGACAGTTGTGAATTGCCACGTGGTTGCTGGGAATTGAACCAGGTGTTCTGGAAGAGCAGACAGTGCTCTTAACCCCACTGAGCCATCACTGCAGACCAATGTATATTTTGATCGTAGCTCATGTATAGCAATTGCCCAGCTTTCACTCAGGACTTTTCATACCAATGTGTGTGAGGGGTTTTTTTTGTTTTTACATGGGAGTGTATTAGAGTCCTTTTCTTCTAGTTTTTAGGTGAGACAATGAATTTTTGGGAGAAATTTTTCTTTTGAAATGGAGTCTCATTATATAACCCAGGCCAGCCTTGAATTATTGGTGATTTTATTACCTAAACTTCTCAAGTAGGCCGAGCTCTAGTAATTTTTACACTTATATAAGTATATCTGTTGATGTATTTTATGACTTTTAAGTGTCTCATCTTTAGACTAGATGGTTGTTTTTGGGTTTTTTTTTCCTTTTATCTTTTATCTTTTTTTTTTCTTTGCTTTACTTTTATGTTTACAATGAAAATTCTTGTTTTAATCTTTTAATCTTTATTTGTTGGTGGGGGAAGTGTATCTGTAAGCTGCCTTCAGAAACTTAAAGAATTGTTTTTTTCTGAGCCAGGCTCTTGTAGATAGGCTGTGTAACCAAGGATGACCCCTAACTCCTAAGTGTTGGGATTATGACTGTGAGTCACCACACTCATCTAATGAAGTTCTTACTCTGATCATTTTAAATAGTGCCTTAGATTTGCCATTCATTTTATATGAAGAAAACTTGATATGGAATTTATTACAGGGAATTTACTTAACTGTTGAAAGATTTATGTATGGATTTATGTACATGGTTGTTTTGTCTGCGTGTTTGTCTAGAAGAGGGCACCAGATCCATGGGACTACAGTTATAGATGGTTGTGCATTGCCAGACCTCTGGAAGCAGATGGTACACTTACATGCTAAACCATCACTCCAGCCCCTTTTTTTATTTTAGATATTTAATTTTTTAATGTGTATGAGTATCTGCTTAAGTATATGTATGTGTACCATGTGCATGCTGGAGCCTACAGAGATCGGGAGTTAGATCCTCCAGAATTGGAGTTATAAGCTAGCTGTGAGCTGTCATCTGAGTGCTGGGAATTGAACTGGGTCCTCTGTAAGAGCAACAAGTGCTCTGAACCACTGAGCCACCCCTAGCCCAGGCTAGCCTAAAATAGAATGTTTATGTTGCTCATATTGGACACAAACTTGCAGAAATCCTTCTGCCCTTGCCTTCCAAGTACATGAGCCATCATACTTGCTTACTTATACATGGACATTGTAAAATTTAATAGCAATACTTATTTTTTTGAAACAGGATCTCACTATGTATTCCTCACAAGCCTGGAATTCAGAGAGGTCTACTTGTGAGTGTTGACATTAAAGGTGTTCACCAAGGCTGGGTGGTGGTGGCGCACGCCTTTAATACAAGCACTTGGGAGGCAGAGGCAGGCGGATTTCGCAGTTCAAGGCCAGCCTGGTCTATTGAGTGAATTCCAGGATAGCCAGGGCTATACAGAGAAACCCTGTCTCGGGAAAAAAAAGGTCTCACCCCATGCCTGACAGCAGCCTTTTTATTTTTAAAATTCTAGGAGCTAGGGAGATAGCTTAGTGTATAAAAGGCTTGCCATGAAATATCAGGACCCAAGTTTGAATCCACATAACACAAGCACAGTAGCTAGCATCTGTGATCCCAATGCTACTAAGACAAAGTAGGAAGTAGAGACATGAAAGATCCTGGAGACTTGTAGACTAGCTAGCCTGTTGTATGCAGTAGTGCAAAAGAATCGACCCTGTGTTTAACAAGGTTTGTCCTCTGAGCTCCACCTATGCCCACTTCTTGTGTTGTACAATTCACATACACACAGATTTTTAAAATCCTAGGGCTGGGGATATGGCTCAGTCAGAAAAGTGCTTGCCACACAAGCATGAAGGACCTGAGTTTGGATTCCTGGCATACATGCAAAGAAAGGGCAGGGTCAGTAGCACACATCTGGGAGGCAGAGAAAGCAATTTATTCCTTGGGCTCACAGGCCAGCCAGTTTGAATTTGATGAGAATTGTTTCAAAAAATAATAAAGTAGAGTGAGGCTGGAGTGATGGCTCAGTGGTTAAGGGTATCCTTGCAGAGGACTGCATTTCAGTCCCCAGCACACAACGGGCTCACAATAGCTTGTAAACTAGGGTTCCAGGGGATTGGATGTTGTCTGGACTTACATGCCCATACCTCACAGAGATACATATACATAATGGAAAATAATAAAAATGAATTTTAAGAAATAGGGTAGTGAACATTTTTGGCCTCTGTATGCATGTCCCCCCCCCCCCATAAACACATACACAACAAAATCCTAAACATTTTTTTTCCTAATTACTTACAACCTAAGTGGATGCTTAAGACACTGTTCTTTAGTGATTTCTTCTTGAAATAGCTTGACTAAAGAATCTTGCTTCTAAAATGTTTCTGATTCACAGGATTCTACGGGGATGACCCTGGTGATGTTGGCTGCAGCAGGAGGTCAGGATGACCTCCTTAGACTTCTTATCACCAAAGGTGCAAAAGTGAATGGGCGCCAGAAAAACGGGACCACCGCCCTCATTCATGCCGCTGAGAAGGTTTGAGACTTGACTGCATGAAGGAAAACTGAGAATCTCTTTTTGTAGTGAAATATAATGGTCATATGTCATGTACCCTTGCTTTGTACTTTCAGTGGGTCTGTGACATGAATTTCTGCTATTAGCAGTACTTTGTAATCAGATTTAAAGTATGACTTGCCTAATCAGCAATTTATAGTGAGTACAACTTCTAGTTACACTGCCAGTATTTATTTCAATCTTAAATGATTTATAGAACTCACAGGAAGCTACAGGGTAAGCTGGCTGCCAGTGGCACTTGCTAACAAATCAGTGAGAGACTAGACTCAGGAGCTGGGCTTCTGTGGCCCTCCGGTGAAAAATCAGGAGATAGTGTCTAGTCACCTGCATGGAATAGAATCTACTGAGTCTTTTTCCTGACTGCAAACATCTAGAAGATAGGTCTGTCTTTTAAGGAAATCTTAGGGTTAAATTTGTTTGGTTTTTCTTCTCCATTAATTTAGTCACTTTTGTTTCTTGTTTTTTAATAGAACTTTTTAACAACTGTAGCTATTCTTTTGGAAGCTGGAGCTTTTGTAAATGTCCAGCAAAGCAATGGTGAGACTGCACTCATGAAAGTAAGTCTTGAGTTTCACAGTAGGTATGTATGTTGGTGCAGCAGACTGGGAAAGGCGGAGGGACAAGGCAGTCCCCGGAAGTCAGCAGCTCCTATAGACTAGAAGTGTATCAGTAAAGCAGGAGGATATGGTAGGTCAGTGATGTATTGAACAAGCTCAGTCTAAGGGACCCAGCAAGAGTCATGGGGGATGGAGGTCGTAGGTGGGGGATGGAGGTCGTAGGTACTGAGTCAGCAGGAGTTGGGGGAGATGCAAGGGACTGCAAGTGTTTCAGTGAATGATAACTCTATGCCAGAAGTAGAAGGTGCTGGAAAGAGGCAGAAAGAACCATGATTGCACAAAGTGTAGTTTTGGGTGGTTTCTAGCCAAGTGGATGCTTATTCCTTAGGGCAGAAGGAAAAGTTTGTCTGCTAAGCTAGACAGAGAGAGGTTTTTCCTAGTATCAGTTAAAATGTCCAGTGCCAGTTAAGTTGACATCAGAGTTCCATACACATTAGCTGAATGCCTTAATGACTTTGTCTAGCCTAAGTTAGGTCATGTGCCAAAGGTGTAGTGACAATACAGCCAGGATCACTGTAGTCACATGAATGGGTGCCCAACATCCATCATCATAGGTTTAGACATCTGGGAGTAGGAAAGGAATATATGCTCTCATTATTTTGTATTTTGTGAATCCATCTCCTATGGAATTGTGGTTTATAGATATGTTTTGGTTCGAGTTTCTGCTCAACCACGCTGCTTATATCTTTGATTGAGTGGTAGGTTGCAAGTCCCTTACTAGCCTCAGCCAAGAGTGGCTCATTCCTCTACAGGAGTTTTAGGCTTCTGGTTCATAGTGCTGCTGTGACTCAGCAGGTCCAGTTGTCCTAGCTGGCTCTGTCTTCTTATTTCTTCCCTGAGGAACAGCTTTGCTTAAGCTCTGATCTAAGCAGGGATATCTCTGCAATGCCAAGTTCTATCCTGTCAGGTGTGAGCAGTGAATTGGATTTCAGTACAACCCCAGGCTTTTCCTGAACCTTGTGATCTATAACCTAATCTTTCTCCTGGGCCTCCTTTCAGACCTTTAAGGTCTAAGCCTTGATCGTTGTTTTGTGATTACTCCCTATGACTGATTTGGGTTTTCATAAATAGTCTTTTATTCAGGCGTCTAAGATTGCATGTGAATGTAGTGTTTCGCATGTGTGTGTGTGGGTGTGTGCGCGCCTGAGAAACTACTAGACAACAGACACTCATACCTCAGTGTAAGAAAGAGCACAGAAACAGAGAGGGGCAGGGTATGCTGGCATTTTCTACAGGACCATCCAGATTTGGGGAGTATTCTAAGGGCACTTGGGAGAAGTTACCAGATTAAAGGGTGGGTTTATTCTGATGCTCCTTAGTTCACTAGGGAATGCATTCTGGAAAAGACAAGCAGTTTGCAGACCTGAAAGGAGGTTCCTGAAGTAAGTGAAGTAATATTAGTCTGAACAGGGATCAAGCGAGCAGTTCTCCAACATTGTAGGGGGTCAAATCCACAGAACATGGTAACAGGCAATGGCTGATTTTCCTGAGTTAGGCAGCTCTGGCAGCCAAAGGCAAGCAGGAACTGGGTTGACTGTGAGAAGGCACAGTAAAAGGCTGCTGGAACAATGAAGGTCTAGAGAACCTGGAGAAAGGGTGTCGTAGCAGGGGCGCTGAGTTCTTCCTCTCAGCAGCCTCTATAGCTTGCTTCTTCACTGCTGTCCTGATGCTAAGGCTTGCTAAGACCCGTCCCCAGGGTTCTTCCCAGTCCTTTATGAGGCTTTGTCCTCTTCAGATAGTTTCTTCACACCTGTGAAGAAACTAAAGTTCCTATGGTTTACAGTGCCACTCCTCTTTCCTGACCTAGGCATGCAAAAGAGGAAATTCAGACATTGTCCGTCTTGTGATTGAATGCGGAGCTGACTGCAACATTTTGTCAAAGCACCAAAATAGTGCTTTATATTTTGCAAAACAGTGTAATAATGTGCTTGTCTATGAACTGCTGAAGAGCCACTTGGAGACGTAAGTATCATGTGAACATACCATGGTTAAGTCAGAGTGGGAAAAACTTATTGAACACATTATTTGGAATGGTTTGTGTAGGAAAATGTTCAGAAAAGATTATTCTGTAGGGTTTATCTCTTCAGTAGATTATGAATTTAGAAAATGGCATATTTATTACCAAAATCTTAGAAAACCCTAGGAACATCTTAAAATGTTAAGCCTAGGACTGGATATGTACCTCAGTTGGAAGCTTACCTAGTATGTACAGAGCCCTTGGGTAGTCCTCAACATTTGTTAAAACCATGCCTATAATAGCAATATTTAGGAGGTTAGGACAAAAAGATCTAGAAGTTAGGATAGAACTAGAGTAGATCTAGAACTTGGATACATAGTTCATGGATATATAACTAGCCAAGACTAGAGTAGTAAGACTCTAACATCTGCTTGTGTGTATGCATGCACACCCCTCCATCAACCAGAGATTGGTATGTCTTCCTCTTTTATTCTCTTTTTGAGTATATTTCAAGTGAATTCTGAACCATATCACTGAAGAATTCTTTTGATGGGCTGGGCATGGTTCTGTGGTAGAGCTTCTATCCCGAGTCCCACATAAAAACAAAATTTTAGCAAAACCTGCCAAAAACACTGCTAAAAAGGATGAAGTCCTTAATCATCCAGTTAACTTTATGAGACAGCCTGGGAGGAACAGCCCCGGGCCTTAGCTTGTAAACTAGACACCATGTTTAGACAGAGGGCACATATTGTAAACAACGTAAGATTTAGGCAAGGAACCATGTTGCATCTTGCTTCTTGTGTCTACTGGGAAGCCTGTCCTGTGCATTTTCCATACAGGATTCCTGGAAGCCAGTTCTTCTCGTTTTCTCTGAACAGAGGGTAACTACAGAGCACCTATCGGTGAGGTGGCCAGCCATCTTCCTTTGCTGAGACTGAGAAGCTCTCATTTCTTGTTTTTCATTCATGTATTAGAAAAGTGCTAAGTGAATTTTTGTGCCAGACACCATTTCAAAGGTTAGCATTATGAAAACAGAAAAGACTGCCATTGTGCTACTACTGTTCCAGTGAGAAGAGATGGATGAGAAGGAAATTTAAAGGCTACTATCATGAGAGGAAAGCCAAGTGAGGCCAGAGTTGTGTAGGTCCTTTCCACAAAGGTGGTCCTGGGTTGTGAGGTCAGACATACTTGCAGGCTGTTAAAGCATACAGACTGTGAATTCAAGCTCTACTTGGGCTACGGACGAGTTAAAGGCCAGCCTAAGCAATGTAGTGAAATCCTATATTAACATAAAAAATGAAGAGAGGTTAGAGAGGTGGTTAAGAGAGAACCAGGGTTTAGCACCCATGTGAACAATGTGAACATGGTCTCATTCACATCTGTAACCACAACAGAGTGAGGTATTTGAGACAGGAACTTGCTGGGGGTTTCTGGATGCCAGCCTTACTGGGTAGAGAATCCCAGATTCAGGGAGAGAGAACAGCTGCAAAGAAAAAGGGCAAAGAGTGATGGCCTCCACCCAGCTACACAGGGGCAAAGCAAAACATGGAAAAATAGTTTCTCCAAGGTAAAGTCAAAGCTGAGGCTAGAGCTCAGTAGCACTTGATTTAGCCACATGCAAGGGCCCAGGTACTGGAAAAAGAAAAAAAATAGAAAGTAACACTGGGCAGTGGTAGCACCGGTCTACAGAGTACTCACTCCAGGACAACCAGTTACACAGAGAAATCCTGTGTTCAAAAGCAAGTTAAAATGCAGAAAAGTTAGTGGGCAGGCTTTCATGGGCATTGACTGGTATAAATACATCTTTTGATGGTTTCCTTTTGCAGAGGGGAAGGTAGAATCTCATGTTTTCCAGTCTAGCTTCAAACTCAATGTAACTGAGGCTGGCCTTGAACTTCTGATCTTTGTCTTCCTCCTGAGTATCAGGATGTACACCTAACATAATATGTTACTAATGATCAAATCCTGGGCTTCATGCATGCTAGGTACCTCCAACCCCTAAGGTGTATATTTTAAATTTCAATTGTACAGTGGGGTATAGTGTCATAATAATGTAGTACATAATATATAGTAATTAAATCAAGGTAACTGAAGTTTTTAATTTGTTAACAATTATAGTAACTTATGTGGTATAGTGTAATAATTCAGCACATCTACATAAAAGTTTTAAAGATAGGGTCTCTTGCCATTCTGGCCTGAAACTCTACATTAGCATTGTTGAGTTCTGAGGCATGAGGCTCCACACCCAACATTAACGGCCCTGTGTTCTGTTACTAGACTTTCACGAGTTGCAGAAGAAACAATCAGGGATTACTTTGAATCTCGCCTTGCTCTACTGGAACCTGTTTTCCCAATCGCATGTCATCGGCTCTGTGAGGGGCCAGATTTCTCAACAGATTTTAATTACATGCCCCCTCAGAACATGCCTGAAGGTAAGCAAGTGTATAATCCATCCAAACTTTAATCTCTGTAGTTAGATATCAGATGAGTTTGTTCTAAGTAATCCTTTACTTTGAAGAAACTGTTTAGCAAAGAGTTAGTTGTGTGATAGTTGGCAGTGCTGTCCTAGCAGGAGGCTTTCCCGTCTCCCTTACCTGCCACTATGAGTCCTCTTTAAAATATTGTTTACCGAGTTTTATTAAAATATGGGTTCATGACTTTTAGCCTGGAATCATTTTTTTTTTTCTCCCAAATTTTATTACATCTACTGAGTTCCTCCTTGTTTGCCTCCTTTGTTTCTGTTTTGTTGCCTTTTGAGACAAGGTCTCACTCTGTAGCCTTGGCTGTCCTGTACATCAAGTTAGCCTTGAACTCAAGAGATCCATCTGCCTCCTGTATGTGGGATTAAAATTGTGCTCTACCATACCTTGCTTTAAGTCTTGGTCCTGTCTCAGCCTTCTGAGAGCTGGGATTAAAGGCATGAACCATTGCCTGGCTTAACTTTTTAAGAAAACCTGGGAGGGGGCAAGTCCTCCCATTGGACTTAAGTGACAAAACTATAAGCAGTTAATGGGTGCTGAGTGGGGGGGGTCATACTCCTCAGTGGTGGAACTAATAGTAAGGTGTTCCTGCTTAAGTGACTAACCCAGGCATGCTCGTGCCAGCAACCTTATAAACTAGTGAGCCATCCAAACAAGCAGGAGGGGCACCTACTGGGATGAAGTAGTTTGGTGGGTGGATGTGGGGAGTGGGATAAGAGTAATGGATGGAACATGGTCAGAGTATGAACATGTGAAGTTGCAAAAGAATAAAAGCAGGGTACCAGAAGCCCACATAGAAGAGAGCCTACTCCTGAGGGTTTTCTGTCCACACATGTGTACCATGCACATTTAAGGGAGGGCAGAGACTGTTATCTCTCCCGGTAAAGTGGGATATAAGGCCATGCCTATTTTGTTAAGCATTTTTTAAGATTTTTGTTTTATTTATGAGTAGACTTGGATCCCATTACATATGGTTGTGAGGCACCATGTGGTTGCTAGGAATTGAACTCAGGAAAAGCAGTCAGTGGTCCTAACTGCTAAGCCATCTCTCCATCCTTTACAATGTTAACATGTATGTAGGACTGGGGGGTTGGGTAACTCAATGTAAGCCTTCTGTTCCCAAGCCTCGTGACCTGAGTTTGATCCCTAAATGTCACATGGTGAAGAGAACCAACTCCCTAAAATAGTCCTTTGGCTTCAATACACCATGTGCCTGCCGTGTGGGTGCATGCACACAGAATAAATAAGGTTTGTTCATTTTAATTATTGCTTCAAGCTACATTATAATGTGGTATTTATGAGTGGATTATTGCTATGGGCATACATTTGAAGACTTCTAGGAACTAAAGCACAGATGTCAATTGGTACATATAATGAATGCCAAATATAAAGACAAAACAATGTTTTAATGTGTATTTAAGTCAGGTGCTGCTGTCTACACCTGTCCTCCTAGCACTTAGAACATCTTCAAATTACACATACGTGTAAAGGTCGGTTCAGCTTTCAGCATCCACATAACTGCTCATAACTACAGTTCCAGGGGTTCTTCTTAAACACCCCTTAAAGGTCTCTGCAAGCAGCAGGCACACACTCGTACATAATAAAGAGTAAAACCACCAGTTAGCTTTGGTACACACACGTCTCTTGGGGTTGTTTGGACAAGCTCCCTAGAATGGTCTGAGTGGGGCCTTCTCCCTGTCAGCAGATGATCCCAGACCCCAGTGCTGCAATAGCATTCATCTTCTCTTCTCTCTCTAGGCTCTGGTGTTCTCCTCTTTATTTTCCATGCAAACTTTTTGGGTAAAGATGTTATTGCTCGGCTTTGTGGACCATGCAGTGTACAAGCTGTGGTTTTAAATGATAAATTTCAACTTCCTGTTTTTCTGGTAAGATTTTTGGTAGTTCTTAATTATCAAAAGTTGTGATCAGAGCCATAATTTTATGTTGGTTTTTGTTTGTAGTTTTTGAGAGAAGGCTTTTAAAATACTCTGTATGTAGGTGCTTTGATTGCCTTGGTAAATATGAGGGTCCAACTGTGGTAGTCAGTTCTGTCCTTCCACATGTGGGCAAGAGGAATAAACTTGGGTCATAATGCTTAAAACAAGAACCTTTATCCACGAACTCAAGCTTGTTACACACACAGTTCAAGCTACCAGCTCTGCCTTCTGAGGTCTTGAACTATGGGCATTCAGTACCAAACCTGGCATAATTTATAAAAATTTCTAGAAGACTGATATGAATGCTGGGCATACATGGCGGTCAGGTGTCATGGTGAGAGGAACTGCTCACTCACAGAGGATGGTGTCCAACATAGCATGCTCACCTCACACAGCAGGGCATACAGACACGAAGCGGTTACAAATGCTTACATGTGTGTTCCATGTCAGACAATTCCCACTGACCACAAAAAGAAAATGACCCGAATTTTGTTTTAAAACATGTTAATGTTTATTCACTTTAAATCATGTTACCATATGTCCTACAATTAGTAGTGGGTTGCTTTTATACCAAAAGAAAAAAAGGAATGCTTTTTGGTGTTGTGGTTTGATGTGGTGAAATACAAAGTTGGCCTACTCTTACATAATAGCATACGATCACTCTTAACACACTTTTTGCTACTGGAACTCGTTCCTAAGGCTAATAGGTTGTAAAAATTAATAACACTGTATTGAATGTAGTCATGTGTTTTTATTTCAGCCCTATAATTCTTTATAGACCTGGTAAGCCTTTAACTTAAATCACATCTCTGCTTCCCAAGTGCTGAGATGAGATCTTTTATTTTACCAAGACACAAAATAAATAGTTGAGTGGGTAAGAGCATTTTGTGTACAGTGAAGGCAGGTGCCAGGTATCCATTCACTGGCTGGCCACCCTCATTCATGAGAGCCTAGGAGGTGAGTTAGCAAGTGAGGTCAAAGTGGGGCTTTGGGGGAGGGGATACACAGGGAGACCCTTAAAGAAAAAACCCACAAAACCCCTTATTTTCACTGGTCTGAGTAAGTTCCTAGTCTTTACTGTAGATGTCACAACCCTGACCTGAGTCTGACTCTATCTTATCTTTTCCCTTTAGGACAGTCACTTTGTTTATTCATTCAGTCCTGTTGCTGGCCTGAATAAGTTGTTTATAAGGTTGACGGAAGCACCCTTTGCCAAGGTGAAAATCTTTACTTTACTAGTGGTACTGGAATTGTCAGAGGACATGGTACAGTTCTTCTTACTAGGATGTCTCTGTTGGGTAAACTGATGCATCTGAGTGTTGGACATAGCATACTTAGTGGTCTGAGGAGGGCATACCTGCTGACCACGCCACTGACTGCTTCCAGGCAAGAGCACTCCATATGAAAAAGGTAGCCAGACGACCTAAACTATTCTAATGGCTACCTAATATATTAACTAGGAGGATTATATTTTTACTTGGATGTTCTTACAAGATAGGATGTGTTGTGTGTGCTGACACATTCATTTCTCTTCCTTAGGTAAAGTTGCTAATAGGTGCATACAGAGTCCAGCTGCAGTGACGACAGAGAATCGAGAACCGTCCTCTTTTCAACTGGATTCCCAACTACCATCTTTGTAGCAGTTTGGAATTCTGGTGTACCCCAAACGTTCATACATAGTTTAACCTGTCAACTGTTAAGCCTGTTGCCTGTTTAGGTCCTCATATATTTGTGCCATTGTTCGAAAACGTTCAATGTTCTGCTTATTTTATTTCCACAATGTGGAATACATAAGAAATATTTAAGGAAACTAAAAACTTTTCAATTATCTGCTAGTCTTTGTGAGTTTGTTATCTTTGTATTTGAAAAGCAAACTGATCCACATGACTCAGTTCAAGGGTAGCCATTTCTACAGCAACATGAACCCTTTACAAATCAGGATGTTGATCTCAAAGGTGGAAAATCAACTTTAATTATAAGAATGTAATCTGCAGGCTGAATTATATAAGCTTGGGCTTGTTCTGATTAGCTAGCTTGTAACTTAACCAACCTGTTTATTCTATTATGAGTGCCACATGGCTAGGGGCAATTTTTTTAAATATTTGTTATTCCCTTACCCAGTTTCGCCACCTCCCCAAAACTCCCTATCCTGTCCTTCCCCCTGCTTCTATGATGAGGATATTCCTCCACCCACCTACCCACCCACTCTCGATTCCCCTACACTGGGGATTCTATCAAATGTTCATAGGCCCCATCCCATTGATGCCTACATATGCAGCGCGAGCCATGAGTACCCCTGGTGGCTTAGTCCCGGGAGCTCTTGGGGTAGGGGTTGGGGGGGCTGAGGGGTTGGTTGGTTATAGCTAGAAGAAATTCTGTCCCCTCACCTGATTATCCCAGAGTTCCTCTTCCCTACCAGGACTTCCACCTATTTCCTTCCTGCCTTGGCTCATAGACCATCAGCTTTTTATCAGCAGATGATGCTTCTATACAGTACACAACAGATTTTCTCTACAGTAGAAATAAGGTTTTCTGGTTTGATGCTTGTGTGTCATTAGGAGGTTTTCCTCAAAGCATGTCTCAAACCTGTAAGAAACAAGGCTTTCGTTAGTAAATAGGAATATTATACATGTACACATGCGCGAGTACATTTTGTGCCTTTGAAGCATAGCTCTGCTGGCCTTAAATCCTGATAGGACTGCTTCAGCCCTAATCACGCAGAAGCCTTAGGCCGTGAATACATTTTTCCTATTTAGGCATTCTCGAATCGAGTGCATATATATATATATAAAATATACCTTAAGATAATTTTTCTTTTCCTTTAAGCCCTGGCTGTCTTGGGAACTCACCATGTAACCAAACTGTCCTCAAATGCACAGAAAATTTCCAGCTATGCTAACAAGACCTGCTTTTTCCTTAAACCAAGTTTTTGCCAAGTGTCCTAAGCTTGTCTGGAAATGCCTTATATCACAGGCTGGCCTTGAATTCACAGAACTGCCACTGTATCAGCCAACTGAATGCAGGGTTTGTAAGAAATCACTTGAACCCGAATTGGCAATTTAAGTTTATAATGAAGGCAGATTCATGTCACTTTTGTTAAAAGAACATTTATCACTTCATTCTGTGGTTAACCCATTTCCATATTGCCATTTTATTAGAAAAATAGTGTATTATAAAGCAAGTACTTTAATTAACTAATGACAAGTGCACTTACAAGCTTTTAAGAAATCTTATTTTCTCTCTCTTTGAATGCCACATGGGCCAGGCAAGTGATGGCACATTTAATCCCAGCACTGAGGAGGCAGAGACTGATGGACTTCTGTGAGTCTAGTCTACAGAACTGGTTCTAGGTCAGCCAGGGCTACACAAAACCTTTCTCAACCCCTGCCATCTCCAGAAAAAAGAGAAAAATTAAGGCCACGTGGTGCCACAGCTTTGATTCTGACGTACACAGCCTGTGTACATAGATCTTATATGTTCAGATTACTTCTTCAAATTTTACTTAATGAAAGGAAGAATCTACATATATAACTATTTCAAAATGTAATTCCACTGAGAACCACTGGTACTAACAGTGTCTTCAGCAGGCCAGGACTGAGCCTAGGTACAGGGTAATGCTTGTTTAAAGGCCTGGTAGCAGAACTAAACTGCAAGGTGTCCTTGGTACAGCTACATAAGAGGTTGCAAACAGAGACCTTAAAAAAGATATGGCTTTTCCTCACCTATGTCCATGGGTCTTCCACGGTCTTCTTAAAATGGACATCAGATTCCCTGTGTCCTGCCTGTAGATGTGCATCTCAGGTGTCAGGCAAAACCATCACTGCTGGTCCACAGCACCACACCTGAAGCAGGGTTTTGCCTTTTTCTGTTTTCAAAACAAAAAATTTATGAATCTTCCCTAAACAGATGGGAAGAGAAAGGAGCCACTATACCTAGCATATACACTGTACATTACCCATTATCATGCTTTCCAAGGGAACATAAGGTAACAGTGGTAAATTTGGGGCTGGCAGGAGCTCTAAAAGGTAGCAGCTATAGCAGCATGGCCAAGCAGAGGCCATGACGCGCCTTCTGTGCTGAGATTCATCATAGGCGTGGAGTATCTGCAACCCAGGAAGGAAACCCATGGATGGGCTGATTGCAAGACTGGAAGGGCTTTCTCTTCTTTCTCTGCCTATGTCCTTGCCACTTTCTCCCTTCCCACACCCCATCCTCCTTTCCTCATGACAACATCCCTGGCCTTCATCCTTGAGACCACTGAAGTCACCCACTCTAGAGAAGGTTACCAATAAACCTACCTTAAAAAACAAAACAAAACAAAAAACAAAAAAAAAAAAAACAAGGAGTTGGGCAGTGGTGGCGCACGCCTTTAATCCCAGCACTTGGAAGGCAGAGGCAGGCAGAATTCTGAGTTCAAGGCCAGCCTGGTCTACAGAGTGAGTTCCAGGACAGCCAGGGCTATACAGAGAAACCCTGTCTTAAAAAAACACAACAACAACAACAAAAAAACCAAAAAAAAAAAAAAAAAAAAAAAAAGGAAAAAGATACTTTTCTTTCTTTAAAACAGGATAGAATTATATTTAGTCCGCTGTCCTGTGTCTTAGATACAGCGTTGTAAGGTTTCTGCTCAAACTCTAAACTGTCCAACAACAAAACATCAGGCCTGGTAGTGTGGCCTTTAATCCCGACACTGGGAAGCAGAAGCAAGGTAAACTGTAATCCAGACTGGTCTCAGGGGTTCAGGCTACATAGTGAGCTACTGTCGCAACAACCAACAAAAAGAAAGGAAAAAAAAACAAAACACTCTAAAATTTTGCCCAAGGTGTAGCTCAGTGATTGGGTATTTGCAGGTGCATAACCACAGAAGCACCAGACACAAACAAAGGCCTCTGCTGCCTGCCTCCCAGAACTCACTGGCTGAGGCAAAGGGGCTGAGAGATGAGGGTGGCTCTGATAAGAGACGGACTGCTATTCCAGAAAGCCCAGGTTTGGTTTCCAGCACCAACATCAGTGCTCACAACTCCACTTTCAACGACTCCAATGCTGCCTTCCTGGCATCAGGAGACACCAGGCACACACGTGATCCACAGATATACAAGCAAACCGCTCATATACATAAAGATGGAGAAAAAAAGTCCATCAATACTTTCAACAACACAGTGGGTTACACAATTAAGACTCTGTCCCAAACCAAACAACAACACTGGGACTATGACTTATGGAAACTGTAGTAAGCACAATCTGAATGGGAGATTTCAGAATTTTAAGAAGCAGCACCTCCATTTCTAAGTAGAAAAGAGACTTCAACTGACCTAATGCAGCAGTGTGAGCCCAGCATTCCTGGCTTTTAAACTCTTCTGTATTCGAACAGTGGCTTCAGTAGACCCATGTTGTCTTAACAACCTAGGGATAGAAAAGTTTACACCTTTAAAATTGAAACATTGTAACTGGTCTCAAAATCCCAACAGAAATCCCCGCTTCAGAAAGGTACCAGTTTTTCTGGTGTGGCATTTTTTTTTAAAAAAAAAAAAAATTATTTTTAAGATTTTTTTTTTGAATAAATGTGTACACTGTTACTCTCTTCAGACACACAAGAAGAGGGCATTGGATCTCACTACAGATGGCTGTGAGCCACCATATGGATGCTGGGAATTGAACTCAGGACCTCTGGAAGAGTAGTCAGTGCTCTTAGTAACTGAGCTATCACTCCAGCACCCATGGCCTACTTTTATTTTGAAGAGGTATTTTTATTCTGAGAGTAATTTCTCTGATCCAAAACAATCCTAATGTCATCTAAGAACACTGGCTGAATTAAGATTTAGACTAATTTCATACCATGGCAATATATAAACCCTAAATTCTAGAAGATCTTCAAATCTGCTAGCACCTGAAAATTTTTTATTTACATTGTATATATGTTAGTATGTGAGCTTGCCATAGGACAACCTCTGGGAAGACATTTTTTTCTTCTTCTACCAGGTCAATTCTGAAGATCAAACTCAGGTGAGTTCATGCTTAGCAAGAGATGACTTTATCACAGTACCATCTCAGTGGTAAGAAACCCTTTTTTGTTTGTTTTGGTTTTGGTTTATGGATTTGTTTTTTTTTTTTTTTTCCGAGACAGGGTTTCTCTGTGTAGCCCTGTATGTCCTGGAACTCACTCTGTAGACCAGGCTGGCCTTAAGCTCAGAAATCTGCCTACCTCAGCCTCCCAGAGTGCTGGGATTACAGGTGTGCACCACCACTGCCCGGTTAAGAACCCTTTTGAACTAAGTCTTTATCATAGTGCTCTTTCACAGATTACTGGTCCCTTGACACCACTTTAAACCCCTGTTATAGGGGCTCATGTGTGAGGAGCACCGGAAGAAGGGTCCAAAGACCCATATGGTCGCTCACAAATAAATGGCTGTAAACTCTAGTTTCAGGGACCCAATAAGCACGCATGTGTACCCATAGTACATGCATGCAGCACACACAACTGCATTTATAAAAATAATAAAGCATCATATAAAAACCTTAATTTCAGGGGTGGAGAGATGGCTCAGTGGGTAAGAGCACCGACTGCTCTTTTTTGAACTCATGAGTTGAAATCCCAGCATCCACATGATGGCTCACAACCATCCGTAAAGAGATCTGACACCCTATTCTGGTGTCTGAAGACAGCTACAGTGTACTTATATATAATAAATAAAAATTTTTAAAAAAAACCTTAATTTCTACTACATCTACAAATACTTTTTCTACCTGTGCCAAGGCTCAAGAGAAATACTTTAGATAATTTCTCCAGAGAGCACAAACATAATTTTTAAGTAAGAGAAAGGTGTGAAATATTAATAAGGTAGTATACAAAAGCAATGTAAAACTCACAACTATCAGACTTAGCTTCAGAGGTTTTTTTGGTTTTTTTTCCCCTGGTGGTGGCAATGGCCAAGTGTTTGAGACAGGGTTTTATTGTGTGGTCCTGGCTATCCTAGAATTCACTCAGTAGATCAGTCTGATCTTGAACTCAGGAAGTATATAATACAAAACCCTGGACCTCATCAGCACAGTATGAAAATGTTTCTTAGGTCTTAAATCCAACATAAACACTGCTCCGGATTCTAATGTTGGATGGGATACTTGTACAAAAAAAGGCTTAAAAAACTTTGCACATGCTTACTGGGGATTTACAAGCCTACTAATGTAACTTAATGATTTAAAGAAACCCTAACAATTTATAGAAAGAATGGTTTTATGCACTATAAATCAAATTTTTAAAACTTCATTAACAACTTAAGGATGGGATCTCTAAGCACACCAAAGCAAGGGTATTTTCATATACTCAGACACACAGTACCATGCATACACCTATGACTGCAAGAGTATTAAACACACCGTATTCCTAGCAAAAAGAGCCACTCTATCAACACACCATTCTCTGGGGCTTCTGAGTGGTAGAAAATGATAGGACTTTCCCACCATGTAGTGTACCCAATACACTAAAGCGATCAGTAGCTAAGGAAGGCCTAAGTAAAGCAGATAGTGCACACATCCCAATACAATAGAGGCTGAGTTATTCAAACACCACACGAACTGAAGGATATTTAAGGGGAAACTGAAAAACTGCTGCTGTAATGTAACCAAAATAAATGGTGACATTTCCTGATATCTGCAGCTGTCTAGCCCAGAAGAATAACATTCTACAGTTGCTCCCTTCTCAACATCAGGGATTCTTTCCAAGCAATGCACTTTTCAAGGGAACTTGTTAGGAAATGACCACAAGAGAGAAACAGAGACCAGTGCTCACAACCAACTATGGCCTTTCCCATTTGTCTAAAGCTGTGACAGTGATCTAGGATTGGGGAGATTTATCTTTTAATATTTTTAATTAAACATGTTTTGTCTACGCAGGTGTGCAGTACATGGGTCTGCAACTATAGCTAAAGGGTTGTGGGCCACCATATAGGTACCGACAAATGAACACAGACTCTTTGGAAAAGCAGCCAGTGTCTTCAGCACCTCATTTTTCTATTAAAGGTTACCAAAGAAATGTTAGGCTTGCAAACCCATAAAATCTAGTAATTTACTAGTAATCAAATCTAGTAATTTGTTTTTGTTGTCTAAGATCTTATATACCACACTAATTTTGCATTATGTAGCTGAGGATAATCTTGAACTCTGACCTTCCTTACTCCATCTCCCAAGTGCTGGAATTATAGCGTGCACCACCTCAAATGGATAAATTCAAAGAAAAACTAATTAAGCCCAGGTTCAGATAATTGGACTTGAAACACAGGAAATTCCAGGACAAACGCAAACCATGCAGCAACAAGGAAAAAGATGGGGAGGGGCATGGGTGCTGCTGCTGGCTGAAAACTCCAGCCTTGCTCACCCTGTTTTTTTTTTTTTTTTTTGGAGACATAGATTATACAGCCCTGCCTAATCTAGAACTCAGTAAATAGTCCAGGCCAAGGATGATGTTGAAGCAATTGCCCTGCCCCCATCACAGGGGATGGCAGATTCCAGATGCAGGCAATTGACTTGAGGACCTCAAGTCTACCACTGAATGTCACATCCTTTTCTTCCTGGAAACTAAGGTGCTCAAATTCCCCCTGAACGAGCTCAGAAGCACCTGCAGGCCTGAAGCAGTGATCCTCCTGCCTGAGCTTCTGAAGCATTTGGGATGGCAGGGCCATGCCACAAAGCCCAGCTCCATTAATACTTCCAAAGCAAACATCCACCATCTCCTGTGCAGTAGCTTATGGATGTCACAGTAAAAGGCTAGGTAAGGAAAGTAGTAAGAGGATAACCAAGGGTGGGCTGGACCACAGTGACGTATTTTTATTTTAATTTGCTTTCTAAAATAGTGTTCCACTATGTGAGCCATCTGGCCTGGAGCTCTGGCTCCTTCTGAGCCTGCCTGTCAGTGCTGGGTAGACAGGTAGGCAGCAGCGTACCAGGAACAGGAAGTTCAATTTGGTTTGAGGATGATGGACTGCATTATTTCCTTTAAAAGTTCAATATTCTGTGGGGAGGTGGCGTGGGATGTGGAACAGTCAGAGGGTGGAGAGGTGGTGGGTGGGGTTGGGGAATAAAATATGGAGTATAAATAAATAAATTAAAAAATTATCAAATAAAAAAAAAGTTCAGTGTTCAAGTAAATTGTTACCATCTCTGAAAGGTCATCCACTTATTTATGTAAATCAGCTGATATAGGCATGAAAGAGGTGGGTTGGAAAAATAACTCAGCAGTTAAAAGCACTCACTGGCTACTCTTCCAGACCACCCAGGTTCAATTCCTAGCAACCTCATGGCAGCTCAGAATCTTCATATAGTCATACATGCAGACAAAACAAGAATATATATAAAATAAAAACATTAAAAGGCATGAGAGGCTAGAGATGGCTCAGTGTTCATGAGTACTTGCTGCTATTCCAGAGGACCTGGGTTCTGTTCCCAGCACCCACAGAGGCTCCAGATCCCTGGATGAACCCTTCTTTTGGCCTCCTTGGCAACAGGCACATGTATGACTGCACATACTGCATACAGAGAAAACTCATGCACAGGAAAAGAAAAGCATGTCTCCCTATTAAGTCATGTGCAGTACGAACTGTCCCAGTGTAGCATTAGTGGAATCCAAACATCACGGCAACTGTCCATTTATGAGTAATGACATGGGTTGGACAGACTGTGCTGAGGTAGGGTGTCCACCCTGGCGTGCACACTGCATCAGCCCTCAGTCAATCTGTTCAATACATTCAAGTGGAAGTCATGGTTGATCTTTCCTAGGAAACCCAGCCGTAATGTCCTAAGATCAAATGTCGATATATGACCGTGACTGACTTATCCAACTTTACAATCTTTGCTGCCGCCGGCGGGCAGCTGGGGAAGGGTGCAAAAACCTGAGGAGGAAGCTGCTGGGCCTTCAAACTCAGGATGTAATTAATCCGAGCTTCCCCGGGAAGCTCAAGCAGATTATAATACAAGGCCAGCCCGAGTGACAATTTCTGCCATCCTCTTTGTTAACAGCAAATTAAAGCACTTAGACCACACAAACCATACTAAAGAGTACACAAAAATCTAAGCCATCAAAACTTCACATCTCAAACTTTTCTGCTTCCACGTGCTTTCACCAGGGCAGGCTCTGCAAACAGCACAGCTCCTCCCTTCATTCATGGTGTCCTTAATCTTAACCATGCTCCATTTCAGTCACCATCAGTTACAGTGCGCCATGCACTTTTACTGGCGACAGCTAAAATTTCCACTAAGATCCAGATTTTATATGGCACATACTTTTAAATGTCACAAGAGCCTTGAGTCTCACACACACACACACACACACACACTTTGATTATGGTAATGACCCCTGTGTTACCTTGAATAAATTGCCTTGTTCACTAATTCAACAAAAGTGCAGTCAGCAACAATTTGAGGTCTCTGTGCCCCAAGAAGTTCCCCTTAGCAGAGGGCCAAGAACTGTACAACAGTTCTTAAGAATCATTCAATCCAACTATGGGAAAGGTCTACCACCTAATGCTGGGTACAGGTTCTCCAGAGAGGTCTGGAAAGAGGAACTTTAAACAGCAGACCAGGAGCAGGCTCATGCTGCTAAGAACAGAGAACTGAGGAAATGAACCTCATGCTTCACCAACCCCAAAAGCTTTCCTGTTTCCTCTGGGAAGTGACCAAGAAGCAAAGACTCTGACCTGTGTTTCCTTTCTAGTGATTCTGCAGAGCCCCAACTTTCACTTCTCATCCTCTACGGGACAAGTCCTGCTGTCTCTAGACAGTCTCATGGTGTATCCCAGGATGGCCTTGAGCTAAGGATCATTCTGCCTCTAAAAGACATCACTTTTATTTTTAACTTGTTTTTGTTTTGTTTTAAGAAGAGGCAAGTATGATGAGATAGACCGGGTTGCCCTACAACTCAGATCTGCCTGCTTCCGGCTCCCAAGTGCTGGAATGGAGTAAAGGCGCCACTCACTGTTTTTAACTATGAACAGTTACCTTTTAAATTCTTGCTGTTTAAGTATATGTAAGCAGGTGTTATGAGTGCAGCTCAGAGGAACATAAAGGGGGTGCTAGATCACCAGGAGCTGGTTTTGAGGTGCCACATGGATGCGCAGGGAAATGAACTAGGGTTCTCTGCAAAAGCAGCAACTGTACCATCTCTTTAGCACAATTGCTTTTACTGATGACAGCTAAGATTTCCCCTAAGCACCAGTTTTTATGTGACACATCCTTTTAAATGTCACAAGAGCTTCTATCCTGACACTGATCTTAGTTTTTTTGTTTGTTTTGTTTTCTTGTTTTTTCAGTTTCTCTATATAGCCCTGGCTGTCCTGGAACTCACTCTATTGACCAGGCTGGCCTAGAATTCAGAAATCCACCTGCCTCTGCCTCCAAGAGGGCTGGGATTACAGGTGTACAACACCACTGCCCGGCCTCAAGACACTGATTTTAACTAAACTGATTATAATTTTAAAAGGCAAACACCATCTCTGTGCTTGAATTCACAAAGCTGCCAACAGGCAGTTGACTGAAGTCCTGAGTTTGAAATAATTTGGCATTAGTTATTGCCCGAGGCCCACATGCCGCAGGCTTGCCCAGGCCCATGCACACTCCCATGTGTTCGGCTGTTCTGTGCCAGCTGGCAGGACTTGATTTCTTGATTCTCAAACCCCAGGTCCTGTGCCACAGCCCTGCTCTGTCTGTAGTCTGGGGCACATCTAAAAAACAGATCCAAATGTCTTTGAAATGTTTAACATCCAAGTAGGTTGATGTACACAATGAGACGTGAGGAAGTCACTTCTTTCCTTCTAGAATATTAGACTCGGGTTTTCAGGCTTGGCACCAAGCCATTCATCCTCTCATTGTTTTTTTAAAACAGGGTGCCACTCTTTTGACCAGACTGGCTTTGAACTTTTGCCTTACTCTCCCAACTTGCTGGGACAAGAGGCACTGATCATGACTTCATTAGCATAACTACATTACCAAGAATCTTCTATCGGTTGGGAACAATGGAACCAGATCTATCTAGTTTCCCAGTCTTATTAGGATTCCCTAATGTTGTGTGCTAACATCCCAGATCCCAACATAACCCACGAGGAAGGGGCTCTCTGGGCATATATACCACCAACACAGATATAACCAAATGAAAAATGACATTGAGGCATCCATACCAAGCAAACCCCTGGACAACAGGACTCAACTTATATGTTATAACTTATTATATTCAACTTGTAATACTTGAGTTTTCCATTCTTCACATCTATGGCAGGCAAATCCCAAGCTCTTTTTTTTTTTTTTTTGATTTGTTTTTTTCAAGACAGGGTTTCTCTATATAGCCCTGGCTGTCCTGGAACTCACTCAGTAGACCAGGCTGGCCTCGAGCTCAGAAATCCGCCTGCCTCTGCCTCCCAAAGTGCTGGGATTACAGGCGTGCGCCACCACCGCCCGGCAAATCCCAAGCTCTTAACCTTCTGCTTCTAGAGCTACCTGTTATTCATGAGAGTAGTTTACATCTATCTCATGCAAGCTGCCTTAGTCTTCAGAAGACTGCCCAATGGAGCCTTTATTCGGTCTCTCATGCCCACGAGACATTCCTAATCTACACTGTGTCCAGTAGCTCCTTTTGTGAAATGGGTTCTCACAATGCAACACTGAAACTCAACCTCAGCCATGGGCAGGCTGCCACTAAAGGTGCACACAATCACACGCGGTTTCTGCCTTCTAAACTAAGCAGAAACAGTCTACACGGTTCACAAATGTGACAGTAGCATCTTAGAATTCACTCTTGAGCCTTACAGAATTTTGTAAAACCAGTTGTTGACAAAATACTGTTACCTTTATTGCTTCATCTGTGTGGCATTATAGTCAAAATATTTGTGCTAAATTCAACTTTTACTTTACATCAAACATCCCCTGGCACAATGTCTAGAAGCTGAATGTATTAGATTTTACCATTTTTGGGTGGAGAGGGGTTCAGGGATGTTTGTATATATATATTACATGGGTTTTGTTTTGATTAGATAGGTTCCAACCATGTAGCTCCGACTGGCCTCAAACTCAAGGAAGGTGAGGCTGCAGTTTACCACCTCAGCTCCCAGCTGACTTATGAAGGAAGTCATGCAGGTTTTCCATGCACAGTGGGTCCTAATGCATGCACAGCAGGTCTCTTTGCCTGTTGGCTGGCACACAGTCAGGTGGCATTTTCTACTTGTGGCATCATGCCAAAGTCCTAGTTTCGGAACTGTTTAGATTTTAGACTTTCAGACAAGGTCTAACCTCTAGTCTATGACCATGATGTCTCAGAGTCTAAATACTGGCACATGGGACAGGTGTATGCAGCCAGGCCTGACTCTAAATTATTTTAATATTGTAGTAAAATTATTTTTGAAGGAACCCAAACTCATTGTATTACTTCTATGCATTGTTTACTCCTGTAGTACCCAGGTGACTTTGTGTTTGGACTGTGAAGGCCAGTGGAAAAGAATGAAGGACTGTACTGTACTAGATAGATATAGATATTGATAGATAGATAGATAGATAGATAGATAGATAGATAGATAGATAGCAGTTGACCATCCCAACAGTCAAGTGGTCTAAGTAATGTTAATGCAGCTAGCTACAGGTCCTTCTATTCCAGAAGTTGCTATTCTGGAAAAACATCAGCTCAGAGCAGAGCAGAAAAGGCAGGCCTGCACAGGGGAAAATTGGGGTCAGGCTGGAGGCCAGAGGCGGGAAAATATAACCTGAGATACAGGAAAATAGCAGACACTGAAATATATATAAAAATCCATGAAGTTTAAAAATACTACTCCAGCCTGTAATCCCAGCACTCTGGGAGGCAGAGGCAGGTGGATTTCTGAGTTCGAGGCCAGCCTGGTCTACTGAGTGAGTTCTAGGATAGCCAGGGTTATACAGAGAAACCCTGTCTTGAAAAAAAAACAACAAAAAACAAACAAACAAACAAAAAATAACAAATCCAAAACAAACAAACAAAAAAAAAGTTAAAAAAAAAATACTACTCCAAAGAGCAAATTAATTTAAAAACCTGTTCTCTATTAACTCTGGATTAAATATTTTACAACACGCATTAAAATTTATTTATATGTTAAGTATTGGCTATATAGGGTCAAATCAGTTTTCGTCACCATGAACCATTTATCTGTTTGGAAAAGAACAAAAAATATAGTGTATCAGCAAAGAAACACAATGAACCAATATTATAATTTGAAAAGTTCCAAAATCCTTTCAGATACCTTGAGGCACATCCTACATGGACTGGAGAAAGGAACCTGTTGTGTGCTCTGCCTCGCACACATGCAAACATCAATTTAACTATGGAATGCATGCAGAGGGACAGGGTGTATGTTATGAAAGACAAGTGATACATACTCCATAAAGAAAAATATCATCAAGCTGGAAGTAAAAGTACTTAAAACCATCCTTGTAAAAGCTCATTTTTAGTAATGTTTAAAATCTGTGCAGTCCCCTACTGAACAGAAGCAAATCTTACCCCAGGGATGTGGGCACATCTTAGCAGGAGGGACACCTGCCATTTATCCCTACAGTGAAAGCAAGCTCATGAAACCACCACAGAAACCTGGGGACCTTGAAGAGTTCTCCAATTCTTTGCTGGTTTTTCAAGATAGGGTGTATGTTGTCCTGGCTGTCCAGGAACTCAGAGATCCACCTGTGTCTGTCTCCTGAGTGCTGGGATTAACAGTGCATACCACTGCCTGACTTCTCCAGTGTATTTTAACAATCAACAAAAAAAGAGCAATTTAATGTTCTACAAGTAGCACCAAATTATGAAATATAACTTTTACACTGAGATAAGTAAGATCCATGCCACTTCCTGGGGACCTAAGGCATGCTGGTCGAGTACTGGAGGTACATCCCTCGGCAGTCAACTTTCTCAGCTGATGTTTACAACATACCAACTCACTCAGCAAATCATGCGTGAGGACCATGTCCTGACTACATGGCAATTATTAGAACTTACGCAATGAGATAACTAGTGTGTGTAGCCATGTCGAAAACGTTCATTCACAGGGCATGGATATAGACCAACTTCTAGATTAACCCTTCAGATTAGACAAGTTCCTAGAGCCAATCCTCTCCACCATTGGTATGAATCTCATCTTCAATGCAGACAAAATAAAAGGAAACAAACATATCAGCTGGCTGGCTTAGTAATTTTACGCTCAATCAAGAGATGGCCATTTTCCTGCAGATACTGTTGGTAGACCTGGGAAACTTCTAGATCCTCCAGTCTTCATGCTTGCAAACCCAACACCAAACACCACTGCATTTTGTAGAGCGGACATACAGAACATACCCTGGGATTGCAGTTCTAAGGTGCATTGCCAGATTGCCAGCTCAGTCATTTGTTTGCCAGGCTCAGAGAAGGATGCCTTGATACTCACCACCTCAGCTTCCCCTTTCTGTGTGCTTAATTCTTTTATTATGTTCTCCTGAGAACTGGGTGATTCTTGATTGGCTCTTCTTGGTCTGACACACCACTACAATGGTGTAGCTCAATCTTTTCAGGGGCTTTTTCCCATAGTTCTCTTGCCAACTAGTAGACCTCAAATTCAAAGAAGCCACTGAATTTTCTCTCATGTTATAGGCACAGGATGAGACAGAAACATTCAGTACATATTTATTGAATGAGTACACTGTGCAGTTCTCAGTAACAGACTTTTATTGGCACTGAAATCCCCACTTTCACTCTGTACCTTAGTCCACGCCGGTCTTCGAGATCTTTACCTCAACTTTCTGAGATACGAAATTACAGGTATGCACTTTCACACTTGCCTTAGGAAACTCAAAATTACTTTTAAAATTGAGTCATATTTTTTTCCTCCTGAAATTCTCATCAGTTTCAGAAATAAAACCATCACTTGGTATCCTACAAATTCTCAAAGACCACAACACACTGATATTCAAATCCCTGATAAAATACTTCTTACAGATTTTAAGTCACAAGTTACCTAAAATCTAATTAGATGCTACAGACAAGAGCTATAATGTACTTCTTATGGAGTAATATGAAAAACCCTGTACATAACCAGAATAATTTGAGTATTTACAACTGAATGTTAACAGAATCTATGAATCTGGAACTTGTAGAGAAAGGGCAAACTGTACTGAATGTCGACCAGAATATACAGATATTTTGAGTACTGATAATTATAAATAAAATGCAGGACAAGAACTGGTGACAGGTATGCTTATAGGGTAGAGAAATGAAAAGAGGTGATGAAACCCCTTGAGAACATGCAAGCTCTCTGGAGACAGAAAATACACCAAACAATTCAGTGACCAGGCTGAGAGACTGAACTGACAAGACCTTGAATAAGTCAGATAAAGTTCTGTAATTTAAAATACAACTGTTTCATTCGAGGTGCGGAAATACTCCATGTGAAAAGGAGAAGGGTTAGAGGTTACTCCTTTAAAAGGATGTACTCGAGATTTTTGTGGAGACAATTACAGAAGAATGAGGATGGCCAGGCTGTTGTCCTGGTCTCAGTAACTAAAGACAATATCTTAAGCATACTTTCAAATGCGTTTATGCATTTGAAATATACAAGCCTTTATTTTTTGCCTGTATGTTTGTAGATCTGTGCACTATTATGCATGCAGTGTCAAGGAGGCCAGAAACAAGTGTTGGATCTCCTGGGAATGGAGTTGCAGAAGGATTTGAGTGACCATATATATATGGGTGGAGTGAGAATCAAACCCACGCTCAAATTGTTGAGCCACCTTCACCTGCCCCTGAGGACACTATTTATGACCCAAGCTTTTTATAATTTTAAATCCCACCAAACCACTGCTAAGCATTGCTTCCAAGAAAGGAGCAAAGTTCTCTGTATGAGGCCACACTTCATCCTGAACTTACCGTTGGCGCCAGAAACTCTTAGAACACCTTGTGTCTTCCTCTTTTCTGGCAACAGGAATGCTAAATTCACTGTATTATTCACATGAGGACTCCTTAGTGTCTCCTGGTGTCCTAACACAGGGTCTGTGCCTGTGCATCAAGTCACTGCTTCCTAGAACATTCCTATGAACTCAACCAGTCTGAAAGTTAGCTGTCTAAAGCTACCTTCACAGTTTACATGCTGCCAGACAGTGGCTGCTTCCCAATTTTCTCAAAAGTATTTGATTTCATGGTTTCAAAGCACTTTTTTTCGACCCATGTGCGTGGAGGCACCTGTCCCAGGAGGCAGGTCTCTTCTTCCACCCCATGTGGGCTAGGATCAACAGGCTTCACGCCAAGTACCTTTAACCTCACGACATTTTGCATCCTTTCTTGTTAACATAGTACCCCTCTCTATATACCACTAAACTTTAAATCCTAACTTCAGGGACGTGCATTTGCAGATTGGGCACATTCATGTTAAATACACACCTGTGCTTGATCTGGTATCATTCATCACCTGGAGCAAACAAACATAAATCACTATGTAACGGATAAGGGTCTTACATTGTTGGGACTGGTATTTTCTTTTTCTTGAGACATTGGGGATTGAGCCTCAGCTGAGGCAAACCCACCACCATTGAGTGACTGACTACATTCCTGCCATCTTTGATGGGGCTAGGTTTTTCCCAGCAGGGTCTTATGTAACCCCTCTAAGACACCAGGAATCTGAGAACCACTTTGAATTTTATGAACTAATGACTTTGAATTTTTTGATCTACCTGCTTCACCACACCTAGCTGGCCTGGTATTGAGATGGGACAAAAAATTAACATTATATGTATATTTAAGAAAAAAATTGTATGACAAATCCTTTTCCAGAAACTGAATATAAACATCAATTATAAATAAAGCAGGTAATAAATACAACTAATAAAAATAAAATTGATACAATGTAATTTATTTGCAAAGACCAAGTCCTCCCTTGATGGCAAACACCCACTATTCTGAATCAAGAAACAGAACGTATACAAATTTGAATGTGTAGTGATGGGTATTCCAACTGCTTATCTTGTTTGTACAAGGCGGGGAGTGCAAGTGTTTTGTTCATTTCAACAAATGTTCAATAATTTTAATATACCCCTAGCTCTCAGAGTTCAGCGTGATATTAGTCTTAATTAGAGTCTATGTAATGGGATTCTAGGAACACAAATAGTTAAGTCTGGCAGAGTCACTGTGTTGAACAAGTCCTGTCTAGGACATGAATACTTCAAGTTTCCAAAAGTAACCGATGATATTTAGACGAATGGTTTATTTGAGCCCAAGATACTCTGTCACCCTAACAAATAGCTAAAATAAGCTACTTTACAATTTTATTGATAGTAGCCTTTCTACAACTGATTCAGATACTCAATTTCCTTTTTAAAAGTCTATAATAGAATACAAAAAGTGAAGGTACAAAAATTTAAAGACATTGTTCAGAGTATGATTAACATTGTACTCAAAGATGACATTATAAATTTTAACAAGTCTTGCAGAATCACTAGATCCAAATATACACTCAACAGCCAGCCACAGACTACTGAACTAGTAAGCTTCACTTCATCCAATTACGTGTTCACAAGCCATTCTGCCAGCAGTGTCTTCTTCAGAAATTTACTCTATCTGGCAGAACAGCTACCATTGCTTCTTCCCATGACACTACGTGGTAAACTCTTTCCAGGGTAGTTGCTCTTCTCAACCACAACACACACTCACAGTCATGGGTATCCCTGGGAAAGCACTAACCCAGAGACCCCAGACTTGGCCAAGCACAGCTAAACTGAAGGGCACAGCACAGCAGCTGTGGTAGGTAGGTTTTGAATTAAGAGTATTAGGTACTGCTAAAGTAATTAACATATACTTACTGATATACCAACTTATAAAAACATAACGATCAACTCGTAACAGAATAACTTTCTATTCTATCACTCCAATATTCCAAAGTAACTCACATTATGATAACTGTAGTTTCCAACAACCTATGAAGACTACATTGAGAAGTCTCAAAGCAAGTATGAAACCTGAGGCTTAGTTTACTCCACCTCTATTACTGTGGCACAATTAAATGTAAACTAAACATTTTATTTAAGGAAGAAAAATTATCAATACATGTCATTTTCCAGAATTTTCTAATTTTCATCTAATAAAAATCAAAAGAAAGCAGCAATGGCTCCAAGTAAGTATTGACATGTGACAATAGTAAAACTACAAGATCAATTTCAATGGTGATTTCTATACATAAACTTAAATACCAGGAAGAGATGAAATACAATCTAAAATGTGAATGTCTTAACAATAAGTATCGGGGGATACATGTTTGGAATCAGATTTCAGTCTTCTTCAGGAGGGCAAACATGACGTTCATGCCATTTGCTTTTTAAAATGTGTCATCAGAAAAAGGATACAGCTATAAGAACACTTGTCTATACTTTAAGGGCCAAGGCTAGCCCCAGAGCCCCTCCATACTTCACAGGTGAACTCTTGTGTCTAAAAGTAAAGAACTGAGTTTTAGGAAAGTCCAACCACTCCTTTTAGCACAACAGGTGCCAATCTTCTTAAATAAAGAAAACTAGCAACAAGGTATTCACAGTTTAATGTTTCACAGAATTTATTATCTGTATTAGATGATAGCCCATTTGGAAACAGGTTCATTAGTTAATCATCTTCATGTAGGAGAGGCCTGTATCTTAGGCTGGGATTCAAAGAGGATTCATTTGACTGTTGGACAGAACAAGATTGGGGGAGGCAAGCATTGATGTGTTAAAAAGTAAAAACCAGCCGGGCGTGGTGGCACACGCCTATAATCCCAGGCAGAGGCAGGCGGATCTCTGAGTTCGAGGCCAGCCTGGTCTACAGACTGAGTTCCAGGACAGCAAGGGCTATGCAGAGAAACCCTGTCGGGGAGGGGGGGGGAATAAAAACCCATGCCTGGTGGTGATGGTGGCATTGCACACCTATACCAGCACCCAGAGGCAGTAGATCTCTGAGTTCAAGGCCACCCTATTTTACAGAGTAAAATCCAGAATTGTCATTACTACAAGGAGAGAAACCCTGTCTTGAAAACACACACACACACACACACACACACACCACCTGGAACTAGGCACATAGCTCAGTGCTCCTTAAGTGCTGTCTATAAAAGGATCTGAGTTCAGGTCCCAGCACCAGCCTCGTACCTCAATTCCAAGGAATCCAGCCCCTCCTGACCACAGAAGCCATCAGGCAGACATACACACGCTGCAAAGCCAACACTCACATTCATGATTAAGGGGGAAAAAGGCCAATAATACAATAAAAAGGATGACATTCTTGATCATAGATAACAGAAATGATCACAGAGCCAAATCCTATTTTAGTTGGGACCTGAGGGAGGGGGATGATCACAAAACACTTCAATAATTTAAACTTCCTGAAGAAAATTCTTAAATACTAAAACTTCTAAGAAAAGCATGATCTCTGGAAAGCAAGGACGGTATCTGGGTCCAAATGAAAATGCGTGGAGCACCTTCGCACACCCTGGCCTATGTCATTCGGATACTACAATCAACAGAGCAAGCCTTATTTTTGTTTCTTACTTATTTTGAAACACCATCTCACTACGTAGCCCAGGATGATCTTCCCTCCAGAGAGCTGGCCCACCATATCTGACCATTTTTTAAACAACCTAATAACAATGGATTCTCATTACGAATCAAATTAAAAATTTAATATACTACATAATTTTGAATTTACTTTAAACACATAGATGTATTTAGAATACATATTTCTTGGTCTCAAAAATATTTTCCTCTTGAACTTTGAGGAGTACTATTTTCTAACATGACTAATGAAAAGGCTAGAAAACAGAAGATAGTTAAGGTATTTAAAGGGTTTAGGAAATCTGATGATCAAAGTCAACCCATTACTAATACAGCAAAATACTATCATTTTAGGCATTGTTTACCATGATGTGAGCAAAAGTTACAACTGTGTCCCAGGGCCTCCTCTCCGGGGACTCCAAAAGCAGCAACCATAGCTGACCTGTTAAGTACTACATAAGATGCAGTTCGTCTACCCACCGAGGAGTGGCTAACCACCAAGCTCATGGCCTGTACCTGTTGCTGCCTCATTACAAAATGAACTATGCACCATCTCTTCATTTACATTAGGAAGGTTTGTGAACACAATGTAACATATTGAAAAAAGTATAACAAACATGTTAATTAAATACAAAACAATTCAGGATCCTGTACTTTCCTAACTGGAAATAGTTAATGTGACATTACTTGTTAATTGCCAAAAGCTAAAAATATTTAGGGGAGTTATTAGTGGTGCAATGGACAGGAATCTTAAACAGTCTACAATTCACTGGGACATTAATCTAAAATCAAAGAGTAAATTTTCAAATGGTGCCAGGGATTAAATGCAGGGACAGGTGCATGTGCCATGTACTGACAGTCAGCTCTGGACTTCTTCTGAGTAACAAAGTGTAACACATTGTCCATGTGGGATCCTCCTCAGAGCACTGGCATCGGTATCACATGACAACTTGTTAGAAAGAAGTGTGCGTTCTTTATTTCTGGTTTTACAAAAAATAAAAATCTGCAGCAGAAAGACCAGACTCTGTGTTTAAGGAGCCTCACATTGACTCTAAACTTGTCTGGAAGTCTGAGAAATAGGAATTTAAAGAGATGATCACTGCTGCTCTCCCATATAGGACCCAATTTTTCTACAGTTTTATCTTTTTAAAAAGCTTATTTTTTATGTACGTGTTTTGTTTGTAAACCACCTACAGTTCACTGCCCTCAGAGGCCAGAAAGCGTCAGATCCCTGGAAGCAGAGGCAGGGCTGACTAAGAGCTGTTAAGGGGGTCGTCATCAGTCAAGGGCAGCCAGTGCTCCTAATGCCCGAGCCATCTCCCCAGCACCACTTTGCCCAGAAACCCTGTTTGGTTAAGAAAACATCATGTGCAGACAATTATTTCCACGATTTTCTCTGCTAAATAGTGGGTCCCAAATTATAATATGTATAAAATAGTCAAATCTAAGTATGTATAAAATATTCTAACCAGCTCAAAGAATTAGCGAAGCTTACGGAAATTCCAAACTATTAGTACTGCTAGGACCAAAAAGTTCTGAAACTACTGATTCAAGAATGAACTGAGATTCAATCTAATATTTCTGATTCATAACTATATCTGGTAACATTCAGGTCTAAAAAACCTGTGAAAATCCTAATAACTGAAATTACTCAGGAAAACAATTAGTTCTAATTACTGACAAAATGCATACAACAGAAGTTTTACGTATTTTGTGTGAGATTACATAACTTTAATACCTCAATTATTTACAAAGGCATAAGAAACTTAAGATGTAGGTAACATGATATACAAAGTTAATAGGCATAGACTTACATAGTTCTTTGAAAACCCAGAGCTGGGCAGTGGTGGCACATGCCTTTAATCCCAGCACTTGTGAGGCAGAGGCAGGTGGATTTCTGAGTTCGAGGCCAGCCTGGTCTACAGAGTGAGTTCCAGGACAGCCAGGGATACACAGAGAAACTATGTTTCAAAAAACAAACAAAGCAAAACAAAACAAAACAAAAGATCCAGAAATATACAAAATCTTATTTAGCTTAGATGACTTAAAAATATATCTTTTTTCGTAAAAGGATTATTCTTAAGACACCAGTGCAGACAAAAGCACGAAACATAATGAATGAATGTGGCTTTTAAGTTCTGACACTAATGCATTTATGCACCTTACATGACATAATCAATACATTAATTTTTGTGACATTAGTCTTTCACAATATGACCAGAAAAGTTGATAAGATTCTCAATGCTAAAGTCTATTACATTATCAAAAAATGTTCAATATGCAACATTTATGAAATTTAAAAAGGGGCTTAATACATTTTCCTACTGACTGAATTTTAAAATATTGGGAAGTGAACAAGAAATCTGCTCAAATTAAGTGTACTTGGATATAAATCTACTGAATTCTTAATTTTGGATCCGAAACCCTCATGGGTAACTGAAGTAGTTATAGTCTACATGATAAAGTACTACTGGAAACATTAATCAGCCTTTAGCCTGTTTTATTAAGGCCTCATGAGAGAGGTCATTTTATTTCATGTGTAGGAGTGTTCTGCCTACATGTATGTCTGTGTACTTGGTAGACCCGTAACTAAGAAGAAGTCAGAAGTAGATCCCCTTGAAGTAGAGTTAATACAGTTATGATCAGCCTGGCATTGGGGATTTGAACCAGTCCTCTCTGAGAATACCCAGTGCTCTTAAGCACTGACCTATCTCGGGAGCCCCTAGTAGTTGCTTTTAAAATAGAAAGACAGACTGAATGAACAACACAGACTTAGCCATCTTTAACTGACAAAAATATCTCTTGTAGAAGCCACAATGACTAATTCGAGTCATACAAGAATATGCCTGAAGGGATTATTTTCAGTGTGAATTTCTATCTCACTACAGGCTGTACTGAAAATTTCAGTAACTTAGATCTGGAAACAGGCTATTTCTGTTACTCAATAGGAAAACAAAATACAAGACAATAAAGCATTAACTTAACCAAGCAATTAAATGCAAAACAATTAAGACAAAATTTTTCAAGGTATTTATAATCTAGACATAGTTTTCCAGAAAAGTTAACAGTTCCTTGAGTTAGATTATTTTATTTAATTATTTGATTTGGGGGGTGTGGGTGGAGAGGGGACAAGGGTTTCTCTGTGTAGCTCTGGCTGTTCTGGAACTCAGCCTCAAGCTCAGATCTGTCTGCCTCCTTGGAATTAAAGGTCTGCTCTACCAACGCCCAGCTGAAGCTTTAATCACTATTTAGTAATATAGAAACAACCACAACAAAAAATATTATGCTTGTACCACAGAAATGATGTTATTGATACATGAAACATAATTTCTAACTTCTGTAAGCATAAAGGAATTTCATACATAGATACATTTTATTTGACATACAAATTAATATACTCTAAGAAGTTGGATTAAAAATGTTTACACTTGCCAGGCAATTGTGGTGCACGCCTGTAATTCCAGCACTTGGGAAGCAGAGGCAGGCAGATTTCTGAATTCAAGGCCAGCCTGGTCTACAGCGTGAGTTCCAGGACAGCCAGGGCTACACAGAGAAACCCTGTCGCCCAAAAAAAAACAAAACAAAACAACCCCCCCCCCAAAAAACAACAAAAAGTTTATGCTTTTAGGAGAGGGATGTGAAAAGGTAGCTACATCTATTTACTTCCCCCACCCTTGCCTATTTATCTAGCTGGAGAGTAAAGACAGGAAACAGTAACATTTGTATCCCAGGAGACAGAATGCTTTCCCCTTTCCATCAGTGGTACTTGAGAATGAATCCAGGGCTTATGGGAGCAATGCTGACCACAACCCAGCATGGCTCTTATTCTGTCACTGGCTATTTGGGGACCAGCAATATAGCCTTCTATTTAAAGTAGTCCTGTTGTCTCAACCTCCTGAGAGCTGAGATTACAGTCATATGCACCCATATTTGACACAACTGGGGATTTTGAAAAAAAAATGTTTTTAAGGTTTTATGTTTTAGTTTTATCTTGGTAGTGGTACTTGGGGTTTATATCTTCTGTCCCCACAGTCTGAGAAAACTTGCCAGAGACGGCTCTCTCATTCCACCAAGTGGATTCTAGTGTGTGAACGCAAGCCATAAGACTTGGTAGCTCTTTTATTCAGTGAGCCACCCTGTCAAGGATAAAATTATATGTTAATTATCCTTGAGGCCCTAACAAAATTATCATATGCAAAACATTTAACTACCACAGATTCTTCAATAAGCTTCCTCGATTTACCCTCTAAGGACAGAGCCCACATAGTTTCTATTGACAGAGTTTCATTTATTCCAATCTGGCCTTCTATAGCCAGCTATGGAGCTAAGGGTTATTAAAACACAGTGCAAGAGTGGAGTCGTGGGAGAATTATGACTGCTTTTAAGAAAATCCTCCCAAAACAAGATAAAAATATTGTGACCTTGTTTTCTTTAAAAACACAAAATTTTTCTTGAAATGTACTTTCATCCTCTCCTCGGTACACTAGACAGGAGTGACTTCAGATAATTCATTACAACTAGTTACTGCTGTTTATATGCTTCTATAGAAAAAAATAGTTTGTCAAATGTAGCTTGTCTGCAGTGTATCCATGTGACTGTGCACTTTTTTTTACCATGTGACTTATCCATGTGATTGTGCAATTAATTCACTCATGTGACTTATCCATGTGACTATGCATTTCACTCATGTAACTTACCCATGTGGCTATACACTTTACTCATGTGACTATAGTGCTCAGATAAACTGTCGGATGCTCTGGATAAAGTTGGCCAAAGCCATCGTTATTCCACCTCATTTATCAGCTCAATTTCCTCCTAAGTCCCAATACATCTAGAACAGTAACCAAAGAATTAAGAGCTTTTATTTTTGGCTAGTACTATCTGACACTGAATTTCAACCCATTTATTTGATGATAGTTTTAACCATATATTTGATCAGTTTCATAAAATTTCATTCATTTGAAAGACATATTTGCATCCTTTCCCTCATTCATAACCAAGATGCTGTAGTATTCAACAAGTATTTCTGAATAAACATTTAAGTTATAGTTTAGCATTTGGTAAACAAGAACCAAAGACTTGTCCTTGTCCATAGTTCCTATTGCTACTGAATGTTAATCACAGCTAAGATAATCCTCCAAATATGACATTTCTAAAATAAATATTTGTTATTTCACTGAATGGTACTGAACATAGATTGTAGAAATACCCAAAAACTTCAGAGCAGGTGAAAATTTACAAAATACAGATAATACAAGGTTTTGTCTTAAAAATAAAAAACAAAAAACCCACATCTGACAGAAAAATAAAAATCAATGTGTTGACTTAGAAAATAAAAACAGGAAATTTCAGTAAAACAATTATAAAATTAGATGTTCCTTTAGTTATAAATATTAACTACAATTCACAAAAGCATCCTGAATTCATCAAGAATTTAAACTTCACTATTTCAAGACCGGAAAAGAATTAAGACTATAGTATTATAAGAATAAAGAATTATGTCATGTTAACTTTTGTTGAAAGGATTGTAGTAGCACAAATGAAAACATCACACTTAATTAGAAAAGCCAAAACTATTATTTCTTTAAAATTTTTTCCTACTACTATTAAGCAAATGATATTCAAATCATCTATGGAATGCTAATTAATGAAATTTAAAAACCTGAATAATACATTGTGAAGTTAGATAACTACACAAAGCTACTACAGCTGAATGACTAGACGCTCATGACGTTCCACTTGACTTCTCTCAGAGAAACCGTGGTAAGCACTGGAACTGGGTTTTCTTGATGTAGAAAAGGCTGTGTAGACTCTTTTCTTGGAGCTAGTGCTGAGCTTGGACACTAGGCTCTCAGGAGACTAGGGCAACTTAATGTTCTTGCATAATAACACAATTATCGGAGCCTTGAGAAAGGCAGCCTGGTATTAAGAAAAGATTGAGCATCTCCAAATGTTATTTCAGGACTGAATCAAATACGCTGGTGAAAATTGCTGAAGGATTTTACTGGAAAAACAGTTGAAATTAATTTAAGAACTCATTCCCAAATTAATATTATAAATTAAAACAGTGTACTCCCCATCACCTTATATTCATGAAATATGTAATTAGTCTTCCTATTATTGTTAAATCTCAAAATCATTTTCAAGAAATTACTAAAAACAAAGTTTCTGAATATTCCAAGTTTTTAGACAATACATCCACCCTGATGCTGTATGTAAAAGGAATAGAAACACAAAATGACAAAATAAAAGATTATCTGGTACAAAAGATTACATGTCAATCATGTTTACAGCCAATTGCTTTTATGTATGATTTCTGATTGACTGAAGTCATCTTTCCAAAATATAGCTTCTGCCACCAAAACCAGGTAGGAATTATTCACATAAACAAAGTCTACCGCAGTGCACAATGCTCTTCAGAGGTGTTCTGTATGAATACATGGAAATGTTAGGAGAGGAAACACCTGCCATGATCATGGGCTGGGCACTTGGATATTTAAATATGTACATATGCATTCACATGTATATAGTGAGATTTTAAATAAATAGAGGATAAACAGCACAATATGGCATCACTTTCTCTCAAATGAGAAAAAAGGAAAACTCAAAACCGTATTTTCTAGAAGGATCTGACAGATGTCACAGACCTTACCAGACTGAGAAAAAGTCCACGAAAATGAACAGTATTAACATGAGATGGGATTTACTGGACAGACTTAACGAAGAGGAAATATTCCAATACAACAGTCACACTACCTTTTAAAACACTTCTAGAGGGGGCTAGAGAGATGGCTCAGTGGGTAAGAGCACCAACTGCTCTTCCAAATGTCATGAGTTCAAATCCCAGCACCCACATGGTGGCTCACAACCATCTCTAAGGAGATCTGATGCCCTCTTCTGTTGTCTGAAGACAGCTACAGTGTACTTACATATAATAAATAATATATATACACACACACACACATATATACACATACAGAGAAACCCTGACTGGGGGAAAAAACAACAACAAAAAACTTAAAAAAAAAAAAAAAAAAAACACTTCTAGAAATGCTAAGTGGCTGACCTACTCTTAAGAGGCCACACCCCCTTCACTGCCAATACTGTCTGTCTGTCTGTCTGGGTTGGTGGGTTGGTTGGTTAAAGCTTAACACTAACTCTTCAAGTGATAACTGGGGGAAGTAATGTAAATGAATGACAGCAAATATTAAAACCAGGAATTATTTTATGAGCAAAGAGATTTACGTTCAAACATTCTTTAAGATTCAAAAGATTTATTTGGAAAAATCAGCACAGAACAAAGATATCCTCAATAACTTTTCTCAGAATATATGAATAGTAAGAATCTATATGAAATGTAAGCAACAACTCTAACTTAAACAGGATCTATGGTTTATACAATCTCAACCCCCATGCCTCCCACCCACTAATATACTACAGTATGTACCCCTTATTGACATCAGCTTTTACTAACAGTCTGACTTAAGGGCTACAGGAAGAAACAGAAAAGCAACTTCATTTTCACTTTTAAATAGGTAGGATTAGCTAAAGCAACCACAGCAAGTTTTTTAAGGTCACGAGGGAATACCACTACGAACATTTTAAATTAGGCAAAATCATTTCTTTATTGAGATAAGGAACTACAGAGATTTAATAATAATGCCACATAGCTATCATTAATAATGTCACAAACACATTTCAACATTCACAATGATGGGCATCTTTTTCACTAAGCTAATCTACAAAGCTTATGAATAAAGAAAATACAAAAAAAAAAAAAAAACAAGTTTTACAAAAGAAAAACTTCAGTCTACGTACATTAACAGTAAAACCATTTCTCCCAAGTAACAGACAAGATATAAAGGCATACCACTGAATGTTTTTCTAAACAGTCAGGAATGAAAGAATATTTAATATCTCCGACGCTTATTAGGGCCTTCAAAATTGCCCCCTTGACTTCCTCTACCAAAGCCACCAGGACCACCACTTACAGGCCCTACACCACTCATGGGTGCCTGAGGGGTTTCAGAACCTGTTCTATTTCCCATAGGTGAACCCATCTGGGATGGAGGTCCTTGGGGAAACCTATCATTGTGCTATAATCGCATATAGTAAAGTCCATTTGGAACACGCCAAAATAAAAGTGACAAGAAAAATTGGCAAAATCCCAAGTGGTGGTGTCAGGAAGTTCAGCAGAAAGTCCAGCAGAGTCAGGATCAAACATAGAAGGAAGAAAGGAGCAAGTTAATTAGTTCCTGTTTTTAAAAATAGTAGTAGTAATAGTAGTAGTAGTAGTAATAATAACAATTAGTAACGATAATAATAATAAACAGCAACTGAAGATTACAAGTTGCAAATGCTATGCTTCATTTCATAGAAAAAACTGATTCTGACATAAGCAAATACCTCCTTATGCCCAGTCAGTGTAGTATAATACTCTGATCTCTTTTTAAAAAGTTTACACTGCATGAAACTAGGATATAAAGGAAAAAATATTGTTATTTTGTTTCGAGTCTCTCTATGCAGCCCAGGCTGGTCTGTAATTCAGGGTTCTTCTGTCTCTGCTTTTGCCCCTCAGGTGCTGGGACATTATAATAGAAATATGTCTCATCAGGCCTGGTAAGAAAGAAACTTTTTAAAAAGAAATCAGAGATGTAAAACTGAGAAGCAGCATCATACTGTTTTTAAAAATAAATAGTAAACTCAATTACCAATGCTTTTAAGAAACAAACATAAACAACACAAAACCCAGGGATTTTACTATGGAGACATATGAAGTACTTTCCTTTAAAGACTAGTGTTAAGAAAATAATAAGTTTTAAGAATTGTTTTAACAATTCTTAAAGAACTCAAGAAGAAATATGAATAACTAAAAGCACAATAAATATCTGAGTCATTTATTCTGCGGACTTAACAAAGGTCAATCTTAAGTGAAGAAGATATTTTTTAAGTGTAAATTAAAATAAGGAAAACAAAAACCTAAGCATGACATTTAAATTAAATTTACAGTTTTAGAAAAGTATGTAGGAATACAGCCAATTTTGTCTATGTTATTGCTAATGATTAAATGCTGAAGAGAAATTCAAACAACATACTTCAAGTTTCAGGGATTCCACTATATAAATACTGCCTCTCTTAAAGGGACAAATGCACTGACAAATGTAAGTGCCATCTCTCTATCCTAGACACTATGACCCTGCCTCTTTACCTCCCTAAATAGATTTGAAAATTCTATGAAGACTAGTGTATTCTTCAGTTCTACAATGAACAATGCCTTCCTTTTAAGCTCTTCCTGATCACCATGGATGTAAAAAGGATGGCTTGTCCAGATAAACTGCCAGTGCATTTTCCTTCTTAGCCAGCAATGGACTGCTAACCTTTAGTGCAGCAATCCAAAAAACAAGCAGTCTTTTTAAAATCTGGTCACCAATTTTTTTTTTCAGAATATTAATCAATCTCATCACCTGAGGAAGAAAAATGGTTTTCTACTAGAAAGCTTCAGACAGACATGGTAAGAGTCTGTACTACTACCTGTTATACAAAGATAATAGAAATTACCACAGAGAAAATCAATTTTTATGTTTTAGCCACACAAAGATATCTTCACACTTGTGGATCAAAAATCTGTTTATTTTAAATTTAGTAATAAAAGCCATCAATAATCCTATTAAGAAAATATAACTGTATAACTTGAAAATGTTTTAAATGTTTTAATTTTAATCTTTTTTAAACAAAGAGAAATATTTTGAAATAAATCATTACAACACAATGCACCAAAACTAAAACTTGCTTTTTTCATACATAGTAGCGTTCTGTTTCTAAAGGTAAGCAGTCTACACAGAAAGAGTGCAATCATAAACATTTCGCACTGCATCCATTAATTCAAAGGCAGTTGGGTTAAAATCACTGCAGAAGAACTAGTGGCAAATGTGCTTGAGCTCTATTGAGGAAGAAGAATAAATTATGATGAGAACACTTAAAATTTAACAATGTTGCTTTCTCTTCACTGGCTGTACATCCATACTATCAAAAGAAATGACACCACCTTATATTAAGTGTGAAGTTATCTTTGAGGCAGCAAAATGCTTAGATATGAAATATAATCAAAAAAATTTTAGTGATACATTACCACTGCGCCATTATCTGGTATCATTGGAGTCCCCATATTTGCAGCTCCTTCTGGTCCCATGGTGGGACCAGGACCCATTGGTGGGCCAGGAATAGTTCCTCTGTTGTTCATATTCATACCCATCATTGGAGGAGGCCCTTGGGTACCAGCAGGTGCTGGGCTAAATGCATCTATGCAAAACAATCTACACTTAGAGCTGTCCTTTAAACTATCTTAGTTTAGTGAACATTAAAAACTTTACAACTCATTCAAAGTTATACACAAAATTGTCATCAAAATAACTTTCCTTCCTTGAGAATGGAACACTAAACCATCAACAATAAAGCACCATATATACAGTAAAATTCTCATCACTAAAACAAGCCTACAAGGAATAAATAAGGTTGTGTCAATTTTTTAGAGCAACTGCAACTAAGACATTCAATGTTTCAAAAATCAGTAATATTAGGTGTAGCTTATAATTAAATAAAATGACCCTGAATAATTTTATATTCTATATGCTTTAATAAATAGTAAAGGTTTGGCACTCAAAAACACACTGTTTTCCCTTAAAGTCAAAGCTAAAAATATTAGCATATAAAAAAAGAATAAATATTAAGAAGTAAAATTACCCCAGATAATTACACAAAAATAGCTGTAAACTAATCCCTTGGCTTTATATAAGTACTATGTACTTTGAAAATTTATCAGAGAATGGATTTTAATTTCATATTAAAGTATATATTTGAAACAAACAAAAAACTCAAAACACTAAAAGGTAACTATGTTTTAAAATATAGATCATCCAAACAGATAAAATGATTGTGAGACTACTTCTGACAAGTAAAATTCTAGAAAGGGAGATAATAGATAATCATGCTTCTAACCTGTTTCATATTACAATATGGTCAGAACATATATTGTTGACTCAAATAAAACATTTCAAGGGATTTGATTGTTTAAAGAGTATATGTACCTTTTAATCATAAAAATTCAAACTCAAAACTGATGCCAATTTAGAGATTTCTTCTACTTCATTATATAGCCCAATTTTCAAATAGTCAGAATTGAACTTTTTAAATCTACATATAAAACACTGGTATATTTAAGCCCACAGAACAGTGACTACTGCAGCTGAACACTCTACAGAGTCTAAGGATCCGGGGAATGGCACTCCTGAGCAATCCATCGTGCAGCCTGCTACTGCTCTTTCCATTCTAATTCAAGAAACAAGCAATTTCAAGGGAAGGAATAATTTCCTTAATACCATCTTATTCTTTCTAAATAATCAACACCTTAAGCTTACAATTTCTACTTCCTCAATATGGCTATAAACATATGTATAATAGAGACAAAAAGGTGGACAAGCCCTCTTAGCTTAACTTTCCTGAAAATAACGAATTAGATATTGTTTTCCCTCACTATTTGTGAAAGAATGGTGAATGGTGACAAGGTCTTGTTTAGAGCTTAGGGTGACTTGCTATTCACCTTATGAGAGGTGTGGTCACATACCCCTCCCTGCCTCATGTTTCTTCCATGACAGAATTATAGGTATGAGTCACCATGGCGAGCTCCCTTCCTTATAATGGTACATAACTTAGATAATAATACAAGTCAGAATATGTAAAGCAATACCCCCAACTCTCAATGACATAGAACCTTATTTTAAGTATTTTATCTACTACCCATACAAACCAAAGACATTTATATGACAAATCAACTGGTATACATCAAAAAATGATGTTGCCATATTATCAATAGGACAATGTGCTTGCGAATACAGGGCCTTGAGCACAACCACTGAGCTACAACTCCAGCCCCATTCACAAAGCCTGATGTGCTATAACAGTTTTCACAACAGAAGAAGCACTGCAATAAAGCGTCACGATTCAGTCTAACACTGAAGATTAAAGAAATGGATCAGACTTTAGTGGAGTAACTACTAATAGACTATAGTTTTCTAATGAATGTTATAAAAATCTAAATTTCTCCTGAATTAAGGAATACAAAAGTATATTCTCCTCAATAAAGGTTTCAAACAAATGAAAAAGCATTTCCAGATCTCTCTACACTATCAGAAATTGCTTAAGATTTTACAATACAAAGTTTGATACTTAGCTTAATAAAAATAATTGTAACTGTCTTTGAAAATGTACTTAACTGTATCTTCCTCTAACTGCCCTTGAAACTGTATTTACTGCCTTATATATTACTCAAAGGTTACTATAAAAAATATAGAGACATTTCACCATTATATACAAATCTGCTTAATGATTCCATGTGTCTATACACTAACTGCACTGTGAGGTCCACAGTTTCATGCTTCCTTTGCATACCATGCATGAATGCTACAGTCAGTACACAACGGTGGCTAAGGAAAGTGACCAAAAGGATAGTAATAAACTACATTACCTGACTAAAATAACTGAAAGCATGAGAATTTTTAATAGCTAGTCATAGAAAATACTCATGAACACATTCCTTAGTTTTATTTAATATTCTACATATTTTAAGAAAATATGAGTTCAGTGCCTATTCTGATAATGTAATTATTCAAAAAGCATGTACATCTGAATTATGCAGACTTTAATTTCATGAGAAGTTTCTGTGGGACAATTTAATATAAAAGTGAGACATGTCATTATTGGCCAATGATTAAAGTATGCCAAATCAAAATTTAAATTTATTAATAAGAGCCATCATACGCCACATATTTTCTCCTTGGTTCACAAAACTATTTCACTTTACAATAGTGAAAATTTTAATATAACTACCTTCTTAACATCTCATTTCCTCAAAAAGCCACTGAAGTCTCTTCAATAAATACTTCCATGCTAAATACTGTAACCAAGGAAAACATTTAAAATATTCTGTAATATTAAAAAGTCTAAACCTATTTATATCTCACAATGATTAAACTTATCTCACCATGTATAAAAACCTAGTTTAGAGGCTTCTTTCACTGATATCAAGCCATGTGTGAATTGTAAAATATTCCTCCTATGATACACTTTTATTTCATTTATTAAATATAAATGATACCACCTTCATAACTGTTTGCATGTCTTAGTTTCTCAGCATATAGATACCACAAACAGCATACAGTCCCCAAAAGAATTCCAAGTAAGTTTATAAATCTTTTGCTTCAGATCCCTACCTCCCATGTTTATTGCTCCACGGGGACCCATATCACCCATTCTCATTTCCTGTTCTCTCTGTAAGTAAACATAGTTGTCAGAGTCAACCTATCGATCTTATGATTTGACATTTCCCATCTAAAATCAAACAGAAAAGAGTGAGTTGGGATATCACTGTCCATTAAAAATTCTGAAAATTTCCAACAATATTTACTTAAGACTACTAGAAGAGAGGAAACAAAAAGGGAAAACAGCAAAACCAAACAAAAACAACAACAACAAAACCTCTAAGCATCCAAGACTAATACACATTAAGTGCTTAGAATATCCAGTTTACACTGGAAGACTAGATTCCACATGAGCCAAACTATTACTTGGTAATGCTGCTACTCCAAAGGAATTTGCCTAGACCTTTTATCAAAGAAAAACCTAGCATTAATAAATAAGTAAGGGTAATTATATTTAACTTCCAAGTTACTAAAGTCTTAAAAGTTACAGGCAGTTTTCATTATATAAAACTAACAAATGAGTCTTGCATTTTTATTTAACTAACCAGGTATAATTCCACCTATGATCTAGAGAAACACCCTAAATCTTCAGTAGACACAAGGAGTTATAAAAATTTTATATAATATTGCTTTCCTTTAAATAAGCAGATGTTTTACATAAAACATAAATACTTTTTCATTTGCCAAGTTCTGAAACAATGCACCATAAAAGTTAATTATAACCCAATAGGCAGGTCAAATAAATTAAGAACTTTTGAAATTTCAATACAGCAGCTACTTCATAGGAATTGTTTACTATGACTTACTTCAAGATTAAACCAATGAAATTTGTGTGAAATTACTCAATAACAATAAAATTGCAACACTACCTGAAGCAATATTCTAAGTATCCAAATCATGAAAATCACTGACACAAAATCAATAAATGTTTCAAATCAACCCATGGCTGAATGAAACACAATTATTTTTGATAAAAGCAAGTTTTAGTAAACTAAATATTATTTGATGATATAATACTGAAACAAATACCATACAAAACCAAGGCCATAAAATGCTACAAAGGAAAAACAAACACCATTAATAAATGACTTCTTGCAAAGACGTCTGCAGAGAGGCTTAATAGTAGAGCAGCTCTACCAAGCACAATGCCCATGCCGGACCCCCTAGCATAGGAATGAGGAGGGCAAGGTCTTGCCCACTTAGTCTAACAAAATATATATTTTAGTAAAGCATCAACAAAAGCAATCTGAAATAAAGAAAATTATAATACAATCAAAAGAAATGTTTTCTTGCATTATTTAGAAAATACAAACACAACAGCTTCATGAAAGCTATCTTCAACTTTCCTAGAAGTATGTATTTTGCCTTCTCAAAATTTGCTTATTAATAGATACTATCATTAACATATAAAAAAAGGTAAGACTAAAGCTGGACATGGTGGAACATGTCTTTCATCCCAGTACACCCACGAGGCAAAGGGAGACAGGTATCTCTGTGTGATGCAGGCAAGTCAGGTAGGCCAATATGAGATCCTGTTCTCAAAACGAAAAAAGGAAGATCATAAGATCAAATGATAGCCAACATAAAATCAAAATGATATCCAACCAAGCATCATATGGAAAACACTTTAAACACGTTAATTATTAAATTTCCTCATATCTTCAGGCTGCTACTTTCCAGATACTTTTACTAAAATGAAAAGGAAGCAAAGCTTATAGCATGATCATTTTATAACCGCCAAGAAACTCCAGAGTATCATCTATATACAACAATTTGCAACGGTGTGCCAACCCAAATAATTTCTTTTATTGATGCTGGAGATCAAATTCAGAGCTTCAAGGAGGATAGGCAAGAGCTGAACTTTTAATATAGTTTAAAATAAAAAAAAGGAAAACATTTTCTTGACCATAATTATTTACTTTACTAAATTATTATAGTGTAGGTTGAAAACACACAAATAGAAAGAAAAAAAAACAAAACTGTATCCAACCTATGCCAACAGACTTTAAATAGGGAATAGAAAAATGGCTCATGATTAAAAACAACTGTTAGTCTTCCAGAGGACCTAAGTTCAGTGCCCAGCACCCAGACCAGCAGCTCATTACCAACTCAAATTCCAATACCAAGGGATGTGATGGGCTGGAAGAGATGGCTCAGTGGTTAAGAGCACTGAGTTCCTGAGTTCAATTCCCAGCAACCACATGGTGGCTCACAACCATCTGTAATGGGGTTCAAAGCACTCTTCTGGTGTGTGTCTGAAGACAGCTACAGTGTATACATATAAATAAAAATAAATAAGTCTTAAAAACTGGGAAGGATGGCACCAAGTCTCCATGATACCTACCTGCACATACATGGCATATACTCACAAAGACACCTAAATTTAAAAAAAGAAGAAGAAACCTAAAACGAAAAGAATCTTTTTAATACCAGCTAGAGAGATGGCTCATAGCACTTAAAGAGCACTTGTTGTTCTTGCAAAAAGACCTGGGTTTCATTTCCAAGCACACAACTGGGTGGCTTACAACTGTTAAGGAAACTAGAACCCTCTTCTGGTCCCTGTAGATACCTGGACATGTGTAATGCAAATTAATTCATGCAGACTCATGTATATGCACGCAAACACACAGGTTTCCAGATTTTCACCCAATAAAATAAAACTACAATAAACACTCAAATTGTAAAACAGAAATTAGGCAGAATGACCTTTGTGTATGCACACTCACATGTGTTTTATGTGCAAAATTCTGGCACACGGTGAACCAAGATCAATGCTGGGTTTACTTCCTCAATCCCTTTCCAGTTTTTATTGAGGGAATAGGGGTAGAATTTCAATGTTTAAACCTGACTGTCCTAGAACTTGTTATGTATGCACAAAAATTCTCTTGCTCCTACATCCTGGGAGCCAGGGCTACCAGAGTTCAACACCATGCCTCACCTTCCATCATGCTTGGTTGCTTTTTTTTTTTTGGGGGGGGGGGGGTGCGGGGACAGGGGAGGGCCTTGGCTGTCCTGGAACTTTCTATGTAACCTTGGCTGTCCTCAAACAAAAAGGATCAGACTGCCTCTTCCTGAGTACTTGGGATTAAAAGCACTCATCACCACACCAAAACCAGCTTTTTATTTTTGGGCAGAATCTTTCACTGAACTAGTGAATCTTTCACTCATCAACTAGGTTGGAGAGACACAAAGTTTCAGAACTGGGCCCCAATACCCAGCTAGCACAGTCACTAGGACTGGGATCAGAAGCAATGCCTGGCTTTGCTCAGGGATGTGCTTGGGTGGCAGGCACTTTACCACCAGGGCCACTTTCCCACCCCATTTCTACAGCTATCCCCCTGTGGCAGAAGATAAAACAGACATAGAGGTAGCAAACAATTTTCACGAAGTGAAAATGACCAAGTTGTCTTACAAAAATTCTGCTAATAAAATTCATAAAATCCCACCATTACAAGATCCCTTCATTCTTCAACAATGCCAACAGTAAAAAACGAAGTAACTGAAGTTAACTTATAAAGAATGTATAGTTCAGTAAAAGAATTTTAAATGTACAGATGACAAAAGAAGCAGCAAAATAAAACTGTTTTCCAAAACTAAGCACAGAGCATAGTCCAGGGTAACAGTTTATGAAGTGTTGCTCAGAATATCCACAGCTCTTTCAAAAAATAACAAAGTAACAAAAATTCTGTTTAACACCAAAAGGTCTAAAGCTAAATTATAATAGAGTGAGAGACCTTACCACACATTTTCATGATGTCAACATTCATGACATTCCAATATGGCAAAAACAATGGTCATAAGAATATCCTGTTGTTTTAACACAAATCAGGGAAACTAAAACCTCTATATAATAATAACTACCACATTTGTGACATACATATAAAATGATTATAAATATTTGAATGAAACACCAAAAACTGACTAATTTTAGACTTTCATCAACACTGATATAGATTTTATTAATACCCTGAACAACTAAGCAAGACACAAACAGGGTTTCTGCTACATTATAAAAGAAGACAGTTATTTGGGTTGCATAGTAAACAAACCATTTACAACACAGTAACATTTTTACCTAGGACTTAAATATTTGACTGCCAACCTGATACTGAGAAATACAGTTTCTGTGTAAGAGAGACAAACAGATGATTTGCTTTAAAAAGCAGTAATTTTCTAATAATTTAAATGATGCTTAAACTTTTTCCATGGTGAAAAGTTCCATTCCGAGTTGAAGGCAGACCAATAGGTTTTAGTGTAAAATCATTTCTAAGATATTACCATTCAAGTATTATATTCATGCAATAGATGTTTTTAAAGAATTTTTTATGGGCAAGTAATATAAAATCACACGGTCTAGCTAAGAACGTGATACGTAGATCAAGCTGGACTCAAACTCAGGAATGTGCCTATCTCTGCATCACAAGTACTGGGAATAAATGTGTACACTACCACATTTGGCTTCAGGAATATTTTTGCAACTCTTGAGATACAAAATTAAATGTGGGAAGATAACTATTTGATACAGCAAAATATTAAACAAATTGACAAATTTATCAGTTCCCCAACTTCACAAAGTTAAACATTAAGACACAGAAACATAAAATAAGACTGCTCTTCTTTGTATAGACATTTTTTAAATGTTTGTGTAGTTTAAGATTTTTCTATTTGTGCGTGGCATGTGTATGCATGCCCACAGAAGCCAGCAGAAGCTGTTACAGATGGTTGTGGGCCACCTACCTACTAAGGATGTTAGGAATCAAGCTTGGCACCTCTGGAGGAGAAACAAGCGCACTTAGCCTCTGAGGCATCCTTTCTATAAACAACCCTGACATCTTCAATTGGCTATAATTTCTAAATTGTCAAATAGTGAAAAAAATTAAAAAGCTCTTTCAGGTCCTTAGTAAATTTTCATAAAGGAATTTAGATTCCATAAAGATTGACATCCTGTTGCTTTTGTTGTTGTATGTCTTTTTGTTGTGTTTAGAAAGAAGATCTCACTTTTAAGAGTTAGACTGGAGCCGGGCAGTGGTGGTGCAGGCCTGTAATCCCAGCTCTCTGGGAGGGAGAGGCAAGTGGATTTCTGAGTTCAAGGTCAGCCTGGTCTACAGAGTGAGTTCCAGGGCTATGCAGAGAAACCCTGTCTCGGAAAAAACCAAATCCAAAAAAAAAAAAGTTAGACTGGATCTTATTAAAGCAGCTGAGGCTAGCCTTGAATTCTGATTTAATTCTCGTGTGATGCAATAGAGGCATATGCTGCTAATCTCACTTGAAAACATTTCTTTCGAGAATACTTATCTATTATCATTTTATGTATATAGGTGTTATGCTTTCTTGCATTATCTATGCACTACTTGCTTGCCTGGTACCCACAGAGGTCAGAAGAGGGCATGAGATCACCTGAAACTCCAGTTAAAGACAATGTGAACCCCCCATATGGGTGCTGAGAATTAAATCCTGGTCTCCTGCAAGAGCAGACAATCCGGGAGGCAGAGGCAGGCAGATTTCTGAGTTCGAGGCCAGTCTGGTCTACAGTGTGAGTTCCAGGACAGCAAGGACTATACAGAGAAAGCCTGTCTCAAAAAAAAAAAAAAAAAAAAAAAAAAATCCAAAATAACAAAACAACAAAAACAAACAAAAGAGCAGACAATGTTCTTTATTGTTTGGCTACCTCTCAAGGTCCTGATTTCATTTTTCATCAGGTATACATCACTAGAGTGTCTGGGTATGTGAGTAAGCCAGAAGCCTCTGATCTCCTAGAGCTAGAGTTACAGGTAGTTCTGAGCCAGTGACATGGGTGCCAGGAAACTCAGATATTCTGGAAGAGCATTTCATACTCTTAAATGCTAAACTATCTCTCTAGGCCCTAGAGAACTCTTTCAAGTTCTAGACATTCCTCTACAATAAAATTATAAAGAAGGGGGAGAAAGGCTAGACCAGTATACACAAAATCTATTCCCAAAGCACGTTAAATGAGGCACCTGATACTATATTTCCCTTAATATTCAGAACAAATGATTTCACATAGTGTGGTTGTGTTTCTTACAATTATTTTGTGTGTATAGAGTATGTATTTGTATTAAACAAAACAAAGGACTTGAAAATGATTCCTCCTTACACCAGGTATCCATGGATGAAACTCAGGCTGCTAGGCTTGGCAGCAAGCCCCCTTTACTCAAGAAACCATATCACGTGCCTAGTATGTTTTATTTTAAGGCAATGTCATTTTGAAAAACTACATAATGTGCAAGTCACAAGTAAAGAAATTGTTTTTGAAAATAGTCTCAATGGCCAAGATCAAAGTTAAAGCTTGTAAGAATTGTTTAGGTTTCAACTTGTGACATTGTTAAGTAATTGAATACACACAGAGAATGTAGTTCTCTGAAAGAAAAGACTAGCATGTTCTGACAGTTAAAAGATTCATCCTTGGTGCTGGATGGATCTGTGGTTAAGAGGACTGAATGCTCTTCCAGAGCCAGAGGTCTTGAGTTTAATTCCCAACAACCACATGGTGGCTCACAACCATCCATAAATGGGATCTGATGCCCTCTTCTAGTGTGTCTGAAGACAGCTACAGTGTACTAATATACAAAAAAATGAATAATTCTTTTAAAAAATAGATTCAACCGTATCGATAAATATTTCTAAACCTAAATTTATAAACCTGTGAACCACACCTTGCATTTTTTTTTTAAGGTTATTTATTTATTCTGTATAGTGTTCTGCCTACATATATGCCTGCAGTCCAGAGGAGGGCACCAGTTCTCCTTATAGAATGCTATGCGCCACCATGTGGCTGCTGGAAATTGAACTCAGGACCCCTGGAAGAGCAGACATTGCTCTTAACCTCTGGGCCATCTCTCAAGCCCATGTCTTTATTTTCTTTTCTCCCATTCTTTAACAGGGTATTAAAATTAGATAAATGACCAAATTTCTAAGAAAAAATAATAACGAACAAAAATATTAGCTAACATACTCACTACTCCTAGGCACAAAGAATAACAAAAACTATCACCATGTAATATATTAACAAACAGGAATAAGAAAAGTTTTGCAGAAACTGGCTGTTGCCAACATCACCAATAAAGGAGGAAAAATGCTTATAAAGCCTATTGCTTTCTTTTCTCTTCAGCTTTCATTTCAAGCCAGCCTCTCTCTGGCACAGACTGGCATCCCATACAGGCTCATACCATGATCCCTGACTAAATGGACACTTTTAATTCAGGTAACTGAAAGCAATATCCAAAACTCGACATAACTCCCATTTAGGGAAGGAGTAAATACCTGATAAAATGTGAATTTACAACATTTAACGTGGACTTCCTGCCTACAGTGTGAATATATGTATTCTAAAGTAGTTACCCTCACAAACTACAGGAAACAGTCCTCAGTTTTATCATCATTAAATAAAATTTGTATCACATGTCTAATAATCATCTCTTTGCATTTACCCAAGGGAACTGAAAACAGGTCAATCAAAAACTGAACATGAACGTTAAGAGTAGATAAATTTGAAATCAATAAAATTTCCTCAAATAAATTATTATACATCTAAAAAAACAGAATCACTCACTGTTCAACACTAAAAAGAAATGATCTCTCAAATTAAAATGCAGGGAAAAATTGAATTTTAAATAAAATTCAATTAAAGAATTTTAATGTAAAGAAACTACACACTGTATTATTCTAAACAGGACATCCTAGAAACAATAAACCATGAATACACTAAAAGGAACATATTGTAAGGATGGGGGAGGGGACTAAAAAGGCAGAGAAAGGGATTAAGGCAGGGGAGAGGTGTGTGTGTAAAAATACTCTGCAATAGCAGAATGGTAAAAGTCATTGTACATTTGTAACAAATGGAGTGAACCTAAAATTACTGGTTGTAATTGGTAATGATGTGCAAATGGAGGTTCAAAGTGCAATCAAATATGCAGTGATGGGAGGGACAGTAGGAAGATACAGGAGATAAAGCATCCTGGAAACTGTCATACCCTCCTATTAGTTTTGTTATTAAAACTACTTCTAAGAATGTACTAAATAAAGCCAGGCAATGGTGGCACACTAGGGAGGTAGAAGCAGGCGGATTTCTGAGTTCAAGGCTAGCATGATCTACAGAGTGAGTTCCAGGATAGCCAGGGCTACACAGAGAAACCCTGTCTCAAAAAACAAGGAAAAAAATACTAAATAAAACGGAGAAGAATGCAAGGAGAAATCATCAGAAAGGAAAGAACACAGGTGAATAGGATAACTAACCTTCAAAAATAAGTTTAAAATGTAAACACCTCATGTTAATAATCACTAAATTTATGCTTTAAATTACTCATTAAAAAAAATCAAAATAATTCATCTTTGCCCAATCAGAAATCAAAGTAACAACAAATAAGGAGAGTACATAAAACATAGGGCTTTAACACAACAAGACATCCTAGAAACAATAAAACATGAGTATACTTTTTCAAATCTTAAAATGCAGCAAAATCAATAGCTGCTTTTTAATTCATGGTATTTCTGAGACTGATTTGTACAAAACCACATAGAATCTAACAGGTAATAGCAGACAAAAGGGACATACATTGTATATCGACTAATATTTCGTCACATATATTTAGTTGAGAATCTTACTGTTAATGCATTTACCTGAGAACATTCATTAATGACTATAATTTTCAATTGTCACACGAAATTCTCTGAAAAAATTCTGGTTTTGCTTTGCTGGCTCAAGTAGGCGACAGCAAAACTCTTGATCCTTCTGTCTCAGCCTAACCTAACTACTAGGATTACACACATGCATCGCTGAAAAGATGCTTGTAATTGCTAGAATATCAATAATACTTATTCCTCAATTTTAGTTTAGTTTCTTTTCTTAATAACAGCAAACTACTAAAGGAATGAACAACGGCATCAGCTACAAGAGGAATACTACTGCCAGAGAGTAACAAAGCTTCTCACACTAACGGGAAGGGTAGGTCTGCATTTTCTTGTCTCTTTATCACCCAGTATGTTTTCTTATGAACATTATGCAACTCTTATGATTGGATAGGTCAACTTATGAAAGATGACCCAAAAAGCAAACATACACAATATAGGAGACAAACTGAAAGTGGTCCCTAGGAAAGAGGAAAGCAATGGAAGAACGTATCATCGGATCCAATATTATGAAGCATCACATACATCATGATGATCTTTATCTGCTCATCTGCTGTTCACGTCACACTAACAGTTTCACAGGAGCACTGGTGTGCTAACAAAGACATTATTCCTAATACACTGCTCAAAGTAGCAGCTTTAATATATTGCTTAGATTTCAACTACTACATAAAAATCAGTTATATGAAATTGTAAAAGAAGCTATTTCTACAAATGAATCATGTTGACGAAGCAGAAAATGCACTAATATAGGAAAAGAAGTCAGCTTACATCAAATATGGGTGAATTACAACCAAGAGAGAAGATTTAAAATACTGAAGACATGACAAAAAGCAATGCATTTTGTTTGAATTTTTCAAGACTTTGAAAACACAAATATAATTATCAACAATTTAATTAAAAAACATTACAGTAGAGTATGTTTACAAACCAAGTTTTACACATCTAGCAATTTAAAATTTAAAAATGCCCATTTATCTAGCTTAATTTACAATTCTTAATATTTAGGTGATAATAGCTTTATGATCTCTATGAATAAAGAAAGCTACAAATGTTAGGTATAGGCGAGTCTATAAACATTTGAAAATATAATCACCAGGGAAAATAAATCCTGCAAAATGGCTCTACACAGTCACACAGCAGAACTAACAATCTAAATATGCCTTCTTGAAATCTGTTACTAATTCAAATCACTTACTTACAAACTAAATATACTGATTACATCATACATACTAATGACAGTTCCAAAGCCATGTTTATTAGCCCAGCCACTTCTAATCTCCAATGCTGATTCTCTTCTCTATTTACTCAAAAAAGGTAAATATCTGCTAAAAATAAGATAGTACCGTTGTAAACCAAAAGGTAAAACTTACCATTTCAAATGAAAAGGCATAGGTATACCTACAGCACAGCAAAATAATAAACCAATTGTATCAGTTAAGATCTTAGAAAATACTAAAAATTAATTCTCAGTAATACTTCCGAGTACAGAATTAGTAACAGACTCTAAGGGGAGAGAGAGGAAGGGGATAGGAAGAGGAAGAGGGAGAATGAGAATATATCTGGGTTATAGATTCCTGAAACACCAGTTTGTCTCTTGATAAGGTGAATAACATATAAATAAGATATTCCCATAATTCCCATCAAATGTATTCAGAAAGAAAACCCATTACATATTAATCATAGAGCAAAGAAACCCCTGGTCTTAATCTTATTAGATTGTGTCTGTAATTCTATGAACAAAACCAATTTTATGTCTTTCATTTAAAAACTAATTTAATAGCTGGACATGATGTATAGGGGTCTGAGTCTCCATGGAGACAGATAGCCAGTTCCAGAATAGTCAGGATCACAGAGAGCTCACGCTCTCTCGCTCAAAACAAACAAACAAACAAACAAACAAACAACCATTTATAACATTATATGCTCCAATATATATTAAAACTTGTAAGATTGCAACTAAATATCATTAAAACCAATATTTCAGTATAATTAAAGAATTAAGTAGCTAAATAAAAATGACCAGTATTTTTATGCATATGGATTTTACCTCCATGTATGTCTGTGTACCACATGTATACAGTACCACTGGAGGCCAGAAGCAGGGACTATGTCCTTTGAGGCAGGAATTACAGTGGGCAGAATGCAATATATAGTAAGCAATATATATGATATGGGTACTGGGCCCTCATCTAGAAAAGCATCAAGTGCTCTTAACAGCTAAGCCATCTCACCAATTCCCTTACCTTACCAGTACTTTCAATTCAAATACATCTAGTCATCAAAATCCTAAAGAACAGTCTCAATAATATAAGTAATTATGAGCTTAATAAGTGCATTTTTATTTTATCATAAGTCATAGTTGTCTCAATTACATACCCTAAGCTACAGATAGCATTCTAATGAATTAATTACCCAGACTCCCTGTTCTTTTCTACTGTGCTCAAAAAAACAGTTCCTAAAAAAATATACCCTCCCTAATATTTAGAAGTCCTTAGTTTATAGAAAAAAAAATTAAATGAAAGTACACTAACCCAAATGGATAAGGATAATACATTAAATGTGACCATTGTACACTGTATCAGTCATTTGGTTTTACCAACTTGTCCTAAGTCTGTCAACTAGCTGACCTGCAAGTCATACCAAAACTCTAAAACAAACCCTTGAGTTTAATTCCCTCAATTATTTCCACAGAATAAAAAGGCCAGGTAAATTGCTTATAAAATACAACCCTCGAATGTTCAGTTGTTTGACTCTTCTCCACTTCTCTGGGGGGAAAAATCTACTATTGCAATCAAATTACTTGTTCGATAACTTACTTGAATAAGTCATGTAGAAAGCAAAAATTAGAGCCTGTCTAAAAATAGTTTCAGACAATAAATGTATGCCTACCTATCCTCTTGTTAGTAGGAAGCAATAGGTGTCATTCACTTTGCTAGCTTAAATAACTGAAGTTTTCTCATTCCCAAACCTTCTGTTTTGAGTCCTGCATATGTCACACCAGAGCAAATCAAGTATAATTAAATAATGGAGGTAATGGAAAACAATACCCATAAAGACACAAAATCAATAACACACCAAAGTTGATACTACTGTTCAAAAAGAAGCAGTATTAGAAAGAATATGGTTTAAACCTCTATGGACAGAATGAAAAGTATCTGGAAACCCGTAAAGCCTCGTGTTTGGTAGCATCACTTTAGCAGCTGTTTCTTTGACTCTTGCTCTGACTTTTAAAAGACTACCATGAACCTAATTTGGACTCCTCAGGAACCTTGGATCTTACGATATGAGGAGATCTGCTCAGTGGGCCTTCTAAAAACACTGGAAAGGAAACATAAATTAATTAATTTGCATAGTAATTTACCACAGGATGTTTGGATAATCTGAGCTGCCCCTCCTCTTTAAAAACAAACAAACAAACAAAATCCTATTATGATACTGATTCTAGATCAGGGAATAGAAAACAGGGTCAAGTAGTAAATTTTCTTGTTTTTGCTTGCCAGAAACTCTTGATATAGTACCATATATTGTTCACAACTTATCAACTTAGCCTCTGAAAGGCAAAGCAAATGTTAACAAATCTAACAAATGTATTCCAAATTTAATTACAAAAACAGAAGTCATGAAGATTGAGCTGACCTTCTCTAGTCTGCTGTTCCCTGGTCTAGACAAAATAAATCACTAAAAACTAACAATACATCATTACTTGAGACTGTATCTCCTGCATACATACATTCTGAGAAACCAATTGAAGGTTGATATCCAAATCCAATCATACAGAATGTTATACTACTCAAATTGTACATATGAATCCCCAACTCTCTACCATGTTTGCCCAAGTCCATTTACCACTAAAAACTTGTACTATGACCATGATGGTTTCACACATTTAAGTGCATCGTAAGCCTCAAAAAAAAAAAGTTAACAAGTTGTCCAACATTTTCAAATCTAACATATGTGTCTGCAACATAAACCTACTGATTTCAAAATATCGGTGGATCTCAAGTATTTTTCATTAGTTTATGGATATGTCACCAATTGTTACTTACTGGTTTAGCAGAATACTATGCCCAGGTATACAGGCCAGAATCTACTCTAATCACACAAACACAAAATTCTTTCTAGGTATGAAATGTAGGGATTAACTGGAAACAGTGGAATGCACTTCCACTCCCAGCAATAAGGAGGCAAAAGGCAGGGAGATCTCCTGTGAGTTTGAGGCCTAACCTTCTGACCTTCTACATCCACCTCTCCAGTGCTGGGATTACAAACCTAAACCCTCCTGCCAGGATTGTGCAGTATGGGATGAACTCCCGTTCAAAGATTTACTCCTGTTAAATTAAGCACTCTTTAGGTGAGCCTCATCCTCAACCATGTTTCCAGCCTTGACAGGAACTCACCAATGGAAGACCATTAACAAAAAGGACACAACTTCAATTAATAGTTGCCACATGCTGGGCGGTGGTGGAGCACGCCTTTAATCCCAGCACTTGAGAGGCAGAGGCAGGCGGATTTCTGAGTTCTCTTCGAGGCCAACCTGGACTACAGAGTAAATTCCAGGACAGCCAAGACTATACAGAAAAACCCTGTCTTGGGAGGAAAAAAAAAATAGTTGCCACATTATATACTACTCTCAGCTCTTTCAGAGGACCTGGGTTCAATTCCCAGCACCCACATGGCAGGTCACAAGGGTCTGAAACTCCAATTCCAGAAGATCCAATGCATTTTCTGGTCTCCACAGGCACAAGGCACTCACATGGCACACATACATGCATGCATGCATGCAAAACACATGAAATAAGAAGAAAGTTTAAGGTAGCGAAAGACATGCTACAAGACTAAAAGCGATCGCACTTAATTTATGATTATAAGTTATTATCAAAGACATTTACAAAGAAGAAATAAAAGTATAAATTAAGATCGACAACTTTAAATAAATTTATATCCCTGAAATTCTAAAACACATGTATTTAAAAAATTATGTAAAACACTGACAAAAAAGTCTAAATTTATTAAGTGCTGTTCTTCATCCTATGCTACAATATTCCTGAAGAAATAAAGTGTATGCCCATAGCCTCCATTTGTTTATTTGGAGCTGCAGGTCAAGCACACCCAGTGAGGGAGGAAAAGCTGGCAGTAGCACCGACACTAACGGGGAATCCTGCTTAGGCTCTTGTTTGGGAAAGGTCAACTTACCATTAGAATCCCTCCTTTAGACTGAATAGTGAAAAGGGAAAGGACACATAAAATATTCTAATTTTAAAATTCAAAAAAGAAAAAATTAAAACTGCTTAATAATTTTTCTAAAGGCACATTTTTGAAGTATAAGAATGTGAAAACTGCCTCACAATATTCCTATTAACACAATGTTTTGCCCACTAACATAAAAACTACTGTACTACTTTTTTTAATATTTAGTTTATGTACAATAACAGTAAGCATTATAAAGCTAATGAACTTGTGCTTATAGTTTCTCATCTACTGAAACAACTAGACCTGGTGGTACATCCTTTAATCCCAGCACTCCAGAAGCACATGCAGGTAGATCTCTGTGAGTTACAGGCCACCCTGGACTACAAAGTTAGACCCTATCTCAAAAAACAAAAGCATCGCTGAAGAGATGGCTCGGCAGTAATAGCACTGACTGCTCTTCCAGAGGTCCTGAGTTCAATTCCCAGCAACTACAGGGTAGCTCAGAACCATCTGTAATGGGGTCTGATGCCCTCTTTTTGCACGCAAGCATACATGCAAACAGCATTCAAATGCATAAAACAATTCTTTAAAAAAATTTAAAAATAAAACATAAAAACATCTAAGTAGAACCTCTGATTTTTCCTGTATTAATTCCATCATTATTAAATGATCAAGCTCATTAAATATAATCAATAGGACTGCTCTCCAGAAAATAGTAGCTATATAGCCTTCCAAACTAAGTATTAATAATACTTTAAATTACAAAATATTCCAACTGATGGACTCAACATAATTCAAATGTTTAAGTAAATTAGAATTAAGTCTTTAGAGCCGGGTGGTGGTGGCGCATGCCTTTAATCCCAGCACTTGGGAGGCAGAGGCAGATGGATTTCTGAGTTCGAGGCCAGCCTGGTCTACAGAGTGAGTTCTAGAACAGTCAGGACTACACAGAGAAACTCTGTCTCAAAAAACCAGAAAAAAAATATTAGTCTTTAGTATCTTTCTTCCAATTTTTTGTTTATTCATTCATTATGCATGTGTATAGGTAACTTAAAAACTTGTGCTTTTCTAGTTTATGCATATGGAAGTCAAAAGATAACTTTTGAGAGGCATTCGAAACTACTGTGTAGAATGGAGAATCTAATTATGTCATCTGACTTTGAAGCAAATGCACTGTTAAGTCACTGAGCATGCATCAACACAGCTTCTTTCCTTTTAATCAACAACTTTTTACTTTTATTTTTAGTTTTGTTGTTGTTTTTGAGACAGGCTAGTCTTGAACTTGCAACAAACCTCACGCCTATACCTCCAAAGTACTTGGAATGCAAGTATATGCCACCACGTTCAACCCTTCAATAATTCATGTGTGTCATGGGACTCCAGGAGAAGTACAGGGGTCAAAAGGGGAATGTGTTCCTCAATTACTTCTTTAACTTAGTTTGCGAGGCAAGCCCTCTCACTGAGCTGGGTGCTCACTCATCTATCTGGCCAAAAAAATTGGAAATGGGCCAGTCTCTGCCTGTCTCCACCATCTATGGTCAACGGCTAAAACTAGACACGCCTGCCCATGTATCAATCTCAAGTCCTCCTGATGGAATTCCAGTCAATATATAGTCCAACCTATCTTCGCATCCCAGACATGTCAACAGTCTGAGTCTTCCTGTCCGTATAGAGCGGGTGTAAAGTTCAGAGGACAACTACTGAAAGTCTTTTTTTGTCCTTCCATAGTATAGATCCCTGCAACTGAACTTAGGTTTTGAGGTTTGGCACCAAATGCTTTCTGATACACTGAGTAACCTAGAAGCCCCCTCAAAAAACTTGCGCCGGGCAGTGGTGGTGCACGGCTTTAATCCCAGCACTTGGGAGGCATAGGCAGGCATATTTCTGAGTTCAAGGCCAGCCTGATCTACAGAGTGAGTTCCAGGACAGCCAGGGCTATACAGAGAAACCCTATCTTGAAAAACAAAAGCAAAAAAAACAAAACAAAAACAAAAAATTTGGTAATATGACAAAGGGAAGTAGTCACAGACTATAATTTAATATTCTAATCAGATTTTTATTATGTGGCTTTAAGCATGCAAAACATACTTTTTCTAACAACTTGAAAAATATCTAAATTGGGCTGGAGAGATGGCTCAATGGTTAATAGTACTGACTGCTCTTCCAGAGGTCCTGAGTTCATGAGTTCAATTCCCAGCAACCACACAGTGGTTCACATCTGTAATAGGATCTGATGCCCTCTTCTAGTGTGTTTGAAGACAACTACAGTGTACTCACATAACATAAATAAATCTTTAAAAAAAAAAAAAAAAAATGTTTAAATATACGACCTAATCTTGTTCTAGTAAAATAATCGTGTGAAATAATAAATAATGTACGTTACAAAAGCCAATAAAAACAGCCTGAGTATTTTAAATATCTACTTTATCTTATTCCCCAAGATCACTAAATAACTGTAAATTTTTACCAACTTAATTTTCTGAAGGAAAATGATTTTTTTTTATGAATGTAGAGACTGATGAGCTGCTGGCTTAGCAGTTAAGAGCACTTGCAGTTCTGCCAAAAGTTCAGGTTCAGGTCTGAACAGCCACTTTAGACAATCCACTCCAGCTCCAGGGAGTCCTAGCCTGCATAGGCACCATACACTCACCCACAGATGTGCACCTACATTTTTTTTTCATTTGAAAAAAAAGTCAAAAAGCCACAGGGTAGTGGTGGTGCATGCCTTGAATTACAACACTTGAGAGTCAGAGGCAGAAGGGTCTCTGTAAGTTTGAAGGCAGTCTGGTCTGCAAAATGAATTCTAGGACAGAAAAGGGACTAGGGAAACCCTGCTTGGAAAACAAAAAACAAACAAAATCTTTCAGGGCCAGGAAGACGTCTCAACAAGTAGAACCTTACAGAGACAACTCAAGTTCCATTCTTGGAGCCCATAATGAAAAGAAAAGCCAACTCTCAAAAGCTGTCCTGCTCTCCACACCTGGCTACATGCATCTATTCATAACCACCCCTATGTGAAGTTTACCTTAGGAAATTTAAGGAATTCATAACTCAATTTTAAAATGAAATGTTTTCAAGCCGTAGAATATGTAACAATACATTCTATGGTAGAAAAGTAAAATTAAAAAGTCATTTATGATTAATATCTATAGGAATATTATATTAATATCTATGTTAACTTCCACTAAGCAAAAAAAGTCTACACCTTCATTTATAATATGATAAATATCTAGAAATAAAAATATTTAGAAATAAGAATATTTAGAAATAAAAATAAAAAATATTAACTCTTTAAAAGTTTAGAAATGGAGTATTTTACTCAATTCTTTCTTTCTAGTCCACTACAATGACAGTACTAATATTATTACAAATAACTATGTTCATTATAAAACATGTACAGTTCATGTCAGGAAAAATATCAAGAAAGTTAAATTTACCTATTTTACTATGAGGAAATCTTTTAGTAAATACTCAGGTAAATAAAATAGGTATTATTTCTTAATCCTCAGTGGAAATTCTGTAGGAAATATCATATATGGCTTACATATAATTATTACTTAAACACTAAAAAGTAATATTAGCCCAACACTCTGGGAGGCAGAGGCAGGTTGATTTCTGAGTTCGAAGCCAGTCTGGTCTACAGAGTGAGTTCCAGGACAGCCAGGGCTGCACAGAGAAACCCTGTCTCGAAAAAAACAAATCCAAAAAACCAAAAAAATAAATAAATAAATAAATAAATAAGCAATATTAGCATGGAAATATGTTAAATTCCACTTCTTTTATATTAAACAGTATGTAGTTTAAATAAGTTGTTAAATGCTTAATATCCACAGAAGAAAGATAATAGGAATGTAAAGCTAGAAATTAAATAAAATTTCAAAAGGCCTTTAAAATTTCTTCAGCAGTTAATTTGTTGATAGAATAAGTCTGAACATTTCAACTAAATTTAAATGCCACGTGGTTTCCTCCAAAAAAAAAAAAAAACCCATTTAGTTGATAACAGGATAAACATTTTTCTTGTTATCACCAGTTAAGATTTTACTATGTTTATACGTTCTAGTTAAAAACAAAACTAACCATTTCCAGATACAAAAGAATAAGGAGAGAAATTTGAAAAAAATTAAAAGCACCGAAGACTTAATTTCAGCCTCAGAAACGTAGTAAATTTTAGTTCTTAAAGAATCATTGCTTTTGATAATAGAAGAAAATCACACTGTTTTTCAGAATAAAGACTACGGCTGGTATTCTTTCAGGTGAACAGTGAACCTCTCAGTCACCATTGAGACCTTGGAGAATATGGTACTTTTGAAGTATTTATGGAGCTGCCATCTTTGGGAAATAACAAAAACCTGAGCCCGACTAGAAGACATTTGCTAAACAAGCCTGAAAACGTGAGTTGACTCTTGAGTACGCAGAAAAGGATGAGAAAGCACTCCAAAGTTGCCCTCTGGCCACCACACACACACCATGGAACAAGCTACCAACACCAAATGAATAATTTTTTTAAAATTTAAGCCTGGACTACCTTGAAGGAAATTCAGGGATAAAAAATCCTGAATAACCTGTAACTAGGAAGTCCCATAGATGAGTGCTGTAGTCTACATAATGGTTCACGGTATAAAAAGAAAAAAGAAAAGGAGGGGGGAGCTCCTAAAGAACCAAACTAACGGGGAACACATCAGAGAACAATAAAAGTCTACTTCACACCTCCATTTATAAGACCTTAGCAAATGTGGGCTTTAAATAGCTAATATTAACATACCAATTAACAAAATTGAATGAAGTTAAATATTTTATACAAAATAATCCAGAAAAGGTAACATACAAAACGAAAAGGTTCAGCTCTACGTTTAGAAGTTTTATGGTTAGAGACTGTATATACATGAAACTTTAAAAATAAAGACAAGAGACAATACAATACAAAAATCAGAAAGAGCTGATGCTTGTATCAAGGCTTGTATCTTACTGAAGAGCATATATTTTTTCCAATCAATTAAAACAGAAGAACTATAACAGCCATTTTATAAGTTATGAATGACTTCAGAAACTAATGTACTTACAAGACATTAACAAAACCACTAGTTTAACATCCATGAAAAATTCAGAAGTTAGAAAATACACTATTAAGAAACCAAAATCTAAGAAATTATAAATACACAACAGCATCCAATATATAAAATTATCTTGGCTAGCCGGTATTTCACTTACATTTTCCATATAGTTTGGTTTAAAGCCCTCCTGCTGTCGCCTCAGCTCCTCCTGCTCTCTGTGTCGGATCATTTCTTCTTCACGACGACGATGTTCTTCTTCATGTCTGAAAGCATTTTTTTTTTTAAATTTCAGAACAAATTTCACATTTGAGCTTCTAGACAATTTATTCAGGAGGGGTAGGAAGCTGGGGGTAGAAAAACCTCTGGGAGTTACATTATATGTGCCAAGTTTGTGACTGAGGATTGCTTTGACAGCCTAGATTTCACCTTCTATTTTGTTACAAACCTCTAAATCAACAACAAAAACACAAGTCCAACATATAATACGCATGTATCAAAGAACTCTAACCAATTTGGTAGTAAGGCCTGAAGTATGATCACTGGAGACTGAGATAGAAGGATCACACACAAGTTTAAATCATGAGGCTGGAGACATGCATGGCTTAAGAGCACTGGCTTCTCTTCCAGAGGCCTGAGTTTAATTCCCAGCACTCACATGGCAGCCCATACCTGCCCATAACTCCAGGTCCAGAGCTTCTGACACTTTCCACAGGCATACATGCAAGCAAAACACCAATGAACATTTAAAAAAATCTAGCATGGACTACCTGCCTAGGGAATTGTCTGAAATAAATCAAGGACAAAGATGTAGCTCAGTGGTAAAGGACTGGTCTAAAATGTACAAAGCATGAATCAGGAGTTCAAGCCAGCACTAGGAGAGAGTAAAGGGGGGTACGGGGAAGAGTCTACAATTTAGAATCTGCATATCTGAATAGCAAAATTCACATTCAAAGTCCAACCAAAGATGGGATGAGGGGTAACAGCAGAAATGAGTGGAAAACAAGAAAAGATGATGGGGTTCAATATGGTCAAAATAGATTACATATATGCAAAAAATGCTATATGAATTCTCATATACAATTAACATATGCTAATAAAGAAATTAAAAGTATATTATCACAAAGAACCAACAACATAAAAATTCAATTATGAGCTGGGCAGTGGTGGCGCAGGCCTTTAATCCCAGCACTTGGGAGGCAGAGGCAGGTGGACTTCTGAGTACGAAGCCAGCCTGGTCTACAGAGTGAGTTCCGGACAGCCAGAGCTACACAGAGAAACCCTGTCTCGAAAAACCAAAAAAAAAAAAAAAAAAAAAAAAAAAAAATATATATATATATATATATATATATATCTATTATGCCTAGGAGGCATATAAAAAAGGTTTTTTTCCAGATCCATTAAGCCACTAAGGAAACTCCCAGGAATTTTCAATAAATACCTGAATGTAACCAGTCATTTACGGTGTATGGCTACTTTAGGGCCATAGTAGCAAAGTAGTTGAAAACTAGATATCAAAAGACCTAAGATGCTGGGTGGTGGCGCACATCTTTAATCCCAGCACTTGGGAGGCAGAGGCAGGTAGATTTCAGAGTTCGAGGCCAGCCTGGTCTACCAGAGTGAGTTCCAGGACAGCCAGGGCTATACAGAGAAGCCCTGTCTCATAAAACCAAAATAAATAAATAAATAAATAAATAACCACAAAACAAAAGACCTACGATTTTGTTCTTTTTCAGAAACACTATGAAGAGAGAGACGGCTCAGTAATTAAGAGGATCTGCATTCTTAAAGAAGACCCAAGTTTAGTCCTTAACACCTATGTGGTAGCTCACAACCTGTGTGTAACTCCAGTTCAAGGGGATCCAATACTAACTTCTGAGCGCCATAGCCAACAGATGCACGTGTCTCATATAAATAGACACAGGCAAACACTAAAACACATAAAATCATATGTATTATATATATCAATACATATAATATACATACATAACAAAAATATATTTAAAAAAATAGATCCTGGAACTCGCTCTATAGACTAGGCTGACCTCAAACACAGATTCTCCTGCCTCTGACTCCAGAGTGCTAGGATTAAAGACCACTGCCACCTGGCTAAAAAATATTTTTAAAAAGAAAAATATTTGTTTGTTGACACTGACTAAGAGAAAGCAAACATAATTTTTATATATATATGTATAATATTAAAATTATAATTAAACTATAAAATGATTAAGACAGTAAACAGTCATACTAAAGTAAAATTCTGTCCTAGTATTGGCATTAAATCAGGTCAACATTTGTTTCACCCACTTATCAAAGTAAAACAGTAATTTAAGTAGTGGATTAAGTTGTAAAAATAGAGAGGCCCAAGCCACTAATCAAAGTACTCAGGAAGCAGTGACAGGCTAATCTCTGTAAGAGCAAGGCTGGTTTACAAATCAGCTCCAAGCCAGTCAGGGCTACACAGTGAAAACCTATCTCAAAAGCAAGTGGAAGATATATATCCAGCTGATGGTCCTACAGCACTAACAATTTTATAATGCTCTAAATGAATCAACTCTCTAAGGTAAGAACATCAGCAAAATTCCCAAATTACAAGATAATATTGCGTGGTTTCTGTATAAATTTTACCTGCAAATTACATGTTTACTGAAGTATTTTTTACTGGAGAGAGGGCTCAGTGGATAAGAGCATTTCCTGCTCTTGCAAAATATAAGAATCCAGTTTCCAGTGTCCACATAGAGTGGATCAAAACTGCCTATACCTCGAGGTCAAAGAGATCCAAGGTCCTCTAATGACTTCAGCATGCAAGCACATTCATAGTCTCTCTCTCTCTACACACACACACACACACACACACACACACACAAAGGAACAGTACTACTACTGACCCGAAGTTAAGTAGTAGAGTTATTTGTCTGAGATGTACGGGGCCCAGTTTTCTAAAAATCATTTTTGTACAAATATGGAATGAATGGTAAAATCTGTAGCCACATTTGTCGGGAGCCATTTAGGATGAGGCTAGCAGGTAGCCATCCTGGTCATTTATATAGTCTGCAATATGTGAGCTTGATGGCAAGATCCCAAAGATACTTCATCTCAGGATTGCTTCTTGCAGCTGATATGCCTTTCCTGTCATTATTAAATTAATAAAATAGCTGGGCGATGGTGGCACACGCCTTTAATCCCAGCACTTGGGAGACAGAGGCAGGCAGATTTCTGAGTTTGAGGCCAGCCTGGTCTACACAGAATGAGTTCCAGGACAGCCAGGGCTACACAGAGAAACCCTGTCTCGAAAAAAAACCCAACCACCCCCCAAAATAATAATGATAATAATAATAAATAGTCCCTGGCCATTAGCCCACCCTGTTGATCAGAGTTCCTGCATATCATCATAAAGATGAACTATGCTGTTTAGATGAATTCATGATTGTATAGAATTCCTGATTTGGTTCAAACAATTTTAGAAAGAAAGTTTTAAGAGATTAGTTGTTTTGCTAGAAAGGGATAAAAACATAGAAGCAACAACAGAATGTGCTCACTCCTCATACAGTAAGTAAAGCTGCAGAATAAGACAAACCATGAGCTTCCACAATCACACTAAAAAGAGAAATAGACTTGAGACAAATTTGTGTTCATGGAAAAATATCTACGTCCAAGGATGAAGCTACAGGTGTGCTTTATGACAAGGCAAGGCCATGTAAAAACTGTTGCTTTGAACTTATAATGAGCATAATGAACTTAGTACCAACATCTTTCTGTAACTCCTGTTTTATCTAATGTTTTATATGAGATAATTTTCTAAAAAACTCTTTGTTGAAGAAGGTATAAAAAGGCTAGAGAAAAGAAAGTTGGTTGGTTGGATTAGCTGGGGGTGGTCCTACCCCATCCATCCATCCATCCATCCATCCATCCATCCATCCATCCAACTACCCACCCACCCACCCACATGTATGTATGTAGGTAGGTATATGCATATTTTTGTAAGCATGCATAAATATTTGTGGAGTTGTTTAGGCAGATGATGGTCGGGCCAGCCAGAGTGTGGGTATATGAATATACACATGTATGTGTCAGTGCATATTTGCCTATATAAAGCAATTGGGGGGGTTGGTTTTTTCAAGACAGGGTTTCTCTGTATAGCCTTGGCTGTCCTGGAACTCAGTTGACCAGGCTGGCCTTGAACTCAGAAATCCACCTGCCTCTGCCTCCCAGAATGCTGGGATTATAGGCATGCAACACCACCACAGGCTTGTATAAAGCATTTTAATTGTTTTCTTTTCCTTCCTTCCAGTTCACAAAGAGGCTTCTGGCTGCCTAGACAGAGAGGTCTAGCAATAAATTCTTTACCTAACCACCACCATCCACCCCATCCCACCCTGCTGTTAGCAACAACTGTCAATAGAAGCCTGCAGCTTCTGGCCTCAGTGAAACTTAAAGTCAAGATAGGCATAAGTTATTATAGAAAACCTATTTCACCCAGTGTGAGAAAAAATGGCCACAGTCCTGTACATCTGTAACATGGGGGTGGGGTCATGTGGAAGACAGGATCTCCTTAATAAGAAATAAGGTGTCTTCTTTATTATTGTTCAATTTTATTTACTGAGAAGCAAGAGTTTCCCTGACTTAATAAAGAATTCAGCAATTCAGAGAACATAGCCAACTTGTCACACTGACTGATGCTTTGTCTCCACTTTCTGCATCACAGAAGTGCCAGCGGGCTGCTAGATCTGGGCAGCTTTAATAGGTGCTGGAGATCCAAACCAAGTTCCTCAGGCATGCAACTCTACCCACTGAGCCATCTCCCTAGATATAAATCCTCCCTTTTCTTAAATCAGGCTTTTTGTTTGTGTTGAGACAGAGTCTCATTTATATAGTTACAAGATGGCCAGAAACTTTACTAGGTTGACATCTGCAGGCAACAGGTCACATGCTAAATATTATTATGTTGCACGCACATACATGCAAGCCAAAACTATTTTTACACAGTTTTAAATCCTAAGGAAAAAATTTTGTTTTGCTTTTAAAGATTTATTTATTATTATTATATGTAATAAGTATACTGTAGCTCTCTTTAGACACACCAGAAGAGGGCGTCAGATCTCATTACGGATGGTTGTGAGCCACCATGTGGTTGCTGGGATTTGAACTCAGGACCTTCAGAAGAGCAGTCAGTGCTCTTAAATGCTGAGCCATCTTCCAACCCAGGCAAAAAGTTTCAATGACTGTCAAAAACTGCTATTAAGATTCATTGAAAGCCAGGTGTGGTGGCACACATCTTTGATCCCAGCACATGGGAGGCAGAAGTAGGCAGATCTAAGAGTTCAAGGTCAGCCTGGTCTACACAGTAAATTCCAGGGCAGCAAGGGCTACACAGAGAAAGTTTATCCTTTTAAAAAAAGGTTCACTGAAAAAGTAGAGACACGAGTTTGAGACAAACTAGGCTACACAATTTTAAACTGGGTGGGAGGAGAAATTGCCAATCTCTTTGCTGCATATTATTAGTGTTCAATTTCTTCTCCTCAATTTTCAAGACTCAAAATAAGATAATGTAATAAAAGCATAATAAAATAGGAAGTAAAATGTATAAATAACAATATCATAGCAAGTAACAACTAGATCAGGTAACCTATTAAAAATATCCACTAAGTACTTCATATTACCATGCATGTTGGGAATATTAAAGTATGCTAAACTCCTTTATTAATAAGTTTCATAGAGGCAGAGTTTCTTTTTCTAATGTTTTTACATTTATAGGAAAGTTAAAAAAAAAAAGACTTCATCCAACCTTGCACAGTATTATCATCTTAAAAGTAACCACCATGCAATTATGAAAGAATAATCACAAGCATAATGTTAGCATCTACAAGGTTTGTTTTTGTGATTTGATTTCAATTTTTAAAATTGCTTTTATATATCTAGGTGCATGGACACATAACATGGCACAGTGTACACAAGAAAGTCACAAGACACATTACACGAGTGTCATCATAGTCTTCTATCAAGTGGGTAGGTCATGATGATTAGAGCTCCTCAATCACCATCAGCCACTATGCTACAAAGTACAGGACATCCTTGACAATGTCCCTATTTCTATCTTCCTTTTGTTTTAGGGCCTTACTAGAATTCTATATTGAATATGATTAGTCTCCATATTTTGGAATTGGGGGGTGGTGTGTGTGTGCTACATTGTACAGGTCAAAGTCATGACAACTTTTGAGAACTCGCCCTTTTATCCCATCATTGTTTGGGCTCATACACCCAGGAAGCACTAATCACACAAGGTATTTCATCAATGGAGAGGATAAAATCAAATACCTTCATTCCAATCAGAAAGCCAGATAATGAACTGGTGACCTTTTCACTATCTGAAGGGAGAGACCTCATACAAATGCCTCCAGAATAATTATTCCTGGTTCATCCATCCCTCCTCAGGAAGTTATCTATCCTTAGGGTAGATGTCATGGTATTTCATAGCCTGCTGTCCTCTATGCTATCAGTCAGAGACCACGCTAGATTGTAGACCTATTAGCTATACAATCCACTGTCATGGTCACATAAGGTCATATGTCATTATGTAGTCACACCTAAAACTTTATTGGGCATCTGAAATTAGACATTGCTCTGTTGCCTGGAAACCTTTTCCCAAATAGTACTGAGTTTTATTTAACAATGAACTATCTCTCCCTCAAAGTCTGACTCAGGTTGACAAAGTCAATCTGCACCATGTTTCATTATTATCTCTTCTAAGGTTTACTTCCCTATATGATACCTGCAGAGATACACACACACACACATAGACATACACCATACATATACTTTCCAGGGTTTAAACTGAAGGCACCAGGCTCAGCAAGGACCTTTACTGCTCAAACATCTTGGGAGTCTAATTATTTTTCTTCCACTTCTTATACTTCAGTCTCTTTAAAGACTGAAGATTTGCCCCCATTTTTTGAAGATCAAAAACAAATTTTTTAAGAACTTGAAAAACAGAACAAACAAGATATAAATCCCTCCAATTACTAGGAGGGAGATAGAGAATGGAAAGAAATATTGCCACTTTTTGAGTTGGAGCCCAAAAACGTAGGCAGTCTAGTCTCCTCAATAAAGGAAGGCAGGCAGCTGAATAGTGGGAAACCAGAGGCACTGCAGAATGGAGTGAAGGGGAGCCTCAGAAGAATAAAAAAGACAAGAGTGTGGGGAACACCATGTCTAGACTTTAACCAAGTATCTCAAGGAAAAAGAGATAGAAAGGAAATCACACAAAAAAAGCCAGACAGGGACTGGTAAGATGGCTTAGAAGTTAATATTACTGCTCTTGCAAAAGACCACAATTAGATTTTCCAGCACCCATGCTGGGTACCTCATAACTGCCTAACTCCAACTTCAGGGCTATGACACCCCACTCTTCAGGGCTATGACATCCACATGCACACACAGAGATGCATACACATAGATATAAAATATCACAGGAAACGACGGTGCAGGCAGGCTGCAGTGCTACATGAGAGAAGCTTGCAAAGTGACTATTATTTTCTTATTACTTATTTTTGAAACTTGCTCTCATTAATTCAGGTTACCCCCAACCCCACTGTATTATTGCTACCTCTTTAGCATTTATTTTCTTATTTGCATGCTGGGATTACAAGAATGTACCACCATGTCTTTGAAAAACTAAATGAAGCCAGGCAGTGGTGCACACACCTGTAATCCCAGCACTCGGGGAGGCAGAGTCAGGCGGATTTCTGAGTTCAAGGCCAGCCTGGTCTACAAAGTGAGTTCCAGGACAGCCAGGGCTATACAGAGAAACCATCTCCAAAAAACAAAAATCCAAAAAGACCAAAAAAATGAAATGAAATGAAATGAAATGAAATGAAATGAGATGAAAGAAAGAAAGAAAGAAAGAAAGAAAGAAAGAAAGAAAGAAAGAAAGAAAGAAAGAAAGAAAGAAAGAAAGAAAGAAAGAAAAAATGAAATGATTGTTTTCACTTTGTTTTGTTTGAATGTAATTTTCATGTGAGTGTAGAGGTTCATGCATGCCAGAGCCCCTGCATGGAGGTCAGAAGACACCTTTGTGAGAGCTGACTCTGTCCTTCCACCTTGAGACAGGACTCTGAATTCTGCCTTCCTACTGTATCCTCCACGTTACTACATGACCCAAGAGACCACATTCTACTGTGTCTGCCTTCTCTTTAAGTAGAGTGCTGGGATTACAAACGAGTGCCACCCTAACAAGTTTTTCACCTGGGTTTGGGGTATGCAATTCTGGTAAAGCTTGCACAAGTGCTTTTACCCACTAAGAAATCTCCTTAGCCCTCTCCCCATCTCCCTCTAAAATTTATTTATTTAAAAAAAAAAAAAGCCATGCAGTGGTAGCACACACCTTTTATTACCAACACGAGGCAGAGGCAGGATGATCTCTGTAAGTGTAAAGTCAATCTGGTCTATAGAGAGAGTTTCAGGACAGCCAAGGACACAGAGAAGCCCTGACTTGAGAACAAAAACAAGCAGACAAAAAGATTTATTTTAGCCAAGTGTGGTAGCACACACCTTTAATCCCAGCACTTGGAAATCGGAGGTAGGCAAATCTCTGAATTTAAAACCAACCTAAACTACAATGTGAGTTTCAAGATAGCAAGGTTACTCAAAGACAAACTAACAAACAATTATTTTTTATTCTGTGTGTGTGTGTGTATGTGTGTGTGTGTGTGTGTGTGTGTGTTTGTGTGTGTGTCTGTGTCTGTCATGAGCATGGCTGTGGAGATCAGCAGATACCCTGGAGCTAGAGTTACAAACTTCTGAGCTACCCGAGATATGGGTGCTGGGAGATGAACCCAGAAGCTCTGCTCAGGTAGGATATAGTTCTTAACCACTGAATCACCTCTGCAGCTAGCTCTGACTTCATTGCAGTGGTCTAGTGTTTTCTCCTGATGACAATAAGGTTATGAATATTTTAGCAAGAATGTCAGAGAAGATATCGGATGCTGAATCTTTACTGAGTAGTATCAACAAATTCCTAATATGAACTGTCTCATTAGGATAATAGAAAAATTTGACATTTAGTTGTAGTACTGAGTCCTGGGTTTTTCTACTTTAAGTTTACTATTTTTTCACTTGACCTTAATACAAAAATTTTTGTTTGTAAAAATATATAAAAATGCAAAAAAAATCATTTTTAATTATGTGTGAGTGTCTGTGTATGGGTATGTGAGTACAGATGCTCAAGAGGCCAGAAGTATCTTGTTCTCTTCAAGCTGGAGGTTGCCTAAAGTAGGAATCAAACTTAGGTCTTCTGCAGAGCAGTACACTCAGGCTGGAGAGACCAGTCAGCAGTTAAGAACATTGGCTACGCCTGGAGGTGGTGGCGCACGCCTGTAATCCCAGCACTCTGGGAGGCAGAGACAGGTGGATTTCTGAGTTCGAGGCCAGCCTGGTCTACAGAGTGAGTTCCAGGACAGCCAGGGCTACACAGAGAAACCCTGTCTCGAAAAAAACCAAATCCAAAAAAAAAAAAAAAAGAACATTGGCTACTTGTCCAGAAACCATTCCCAACACCAACATGGCAACACAACCATTTGTAAACCCAGTCCCAAAGAGTTTGATTTCCCCTTCTAGCCTCAAGGGCATCCCAGGCATACATGTGGTACATAAACATGTACGCAAAACACCTATGCATATTACATAATAAAATCAAAAAAGTAATTTTAAAAAACCTTTAAAGAGAGAAGTATATGCTCTTACCCACTGATCCATCTCTCTACAATTTTTTAAAGATTTTTTTTATGACTATCTGTGCCCCATGTGCATACACTGCTTAAGAAGGCCAGAAGAAGGAATTAGATCCTCTATAACTGGCATTATACAACATGGCTGTTAGCAGCCATTTAAGTGTCATGAATTGAATTCGGGGTACTATGAAAGAGCAGCTAGTACTTTTAGCTACTGCACCATCTCTCCAGGCCCAACAAATAAGCTGTGAATGATATATTTGTACTAAAACTATGCAAAAATCCTGTTTTTCAATGTTTTACCTACTTTCATATTCATTAATCTTGTCTTGTGGGCATGAGTATGGTAGGTAGAGCCAGTCATACGGAGAAGTAAGAAGAACCCGTGGAATACATGAGACACTCTCAAAAACAGTGATTACTGTATTATTGGTGGGGCATGTAGACAGAGCCACAAGAGGAACTGGCACAAAAGTGGCAAGGTAGAACATGTTAAACCTCGGAAATCTCAAAACTTGAGACCAGAAAGAGTAGAGGAGACTAGCACTAAATGGAGAGTGTAGCTCTCCCTGTTTCTGTGCCTGCCTCAGAGCTTGTAAGCAAGCTACCCCCAACCAGGTTGTCATGTACTCAGCACTGAGGCAACTCAGCACGTTAGCTCTCAGCCAAAGAACCTTTTCCCATCCTGGATATTCTAACCCCAATAAAGTTTACCCAAATAAAGTGTGTGCATTCAAACCCACACCCAATGAAATACAAATAAGCTAAGACAGTCTTAGAAAGCTGCCTCCTTAAAGAACATTGGTGAGGGAAGGCTGTTGCCTAAAAGAGCCTGTGCCCCAACCAGACCAGGATCCTGACTATCAGGCAGCAGTATCTGACAAGCTGGAAGGAAGAGGCAGACTACGGACCCGATCCATTCAGGGCTTCACCTAGTCCTCTGTGAGCAGGTGTATCAGCGGCAGTGTCCAGATACCCCGAGAGGAGAGGCAAAACACAGAACTACAACTATTTATCAGTGAGTTATCCCTTTTAATCTCTTTCTTTTTACTCTGTTAAATGGAATTCTGCTGTGAACAGTTGCTCTTTTTCCAATATGTATTTATTATTCAATACTTACCACAGTATAAATTTACAGAAATTTTGTTCTGTGGTTAGAAAGATAATGATCTCACTTTCTTTTTTTCTTTCCTTCTTTCCTTCTTTCTTTTTCTTTTTTTTTTGGTTTTTTTTTTTTGGATTTGGTTTTTTTTGAGACAGGGTTTCTCTGTATAGCCCTGGCTGTTCTGGAACTCACTCTGTAGACCAGGCTGGCCTCAAACTCAGAAATCCGCCTGCCTCTGCCTCCCAGAGTGCTGGGATTACAGGAGTGCGATACCACTGCCCGGCATGATCTCATTTTCAATGTCTCTGTCTCAACCTCTCCATCTTTCTCCTTCTTTTGATGAAATTGGCCATTAGAAGCTGTCATGTTGGCTTCCAAGTTCTTCTGACACAACCTACCCTGTTTGAGTACTTCCTTACTACTGATGGAATTTCGTTGTTATGAGGGAATGGCACTTTCAAGAATAGAAGTGCTCATTGTTGCTGAAACATCAGTGTTTTCAGAGTCTTTTACTGAACAATGCTGTAAAAACATTAGTTTACTCACATACTTGTACTTCTGCATCTACCTATCAAGATTAAAAACCTCTTACCGTGCTCCAACAGTGAGAAATCTGAGTCTCATACTACAGTTACTAACTGTTCACGTAACAAAGACTACAATGCTGGTGTGGGTGTACACACCTATAATCTCAGCTCTTGAAAAATTGAAGCCCATAAGCCTGAGCCCATTAAATATACACATGTACATGTGCCTCCCACACACGCAAGAGTATATAAAGGAAGCAGTCTGGGAAGTGAGTGATAATACCTAGATTAACAGGGTGGGGAATAAAATATGGAGTGTATACAAATAATAAAAAATATTAAAAAACTACATTAAAGAATAAATGTATGATTTGTAGTGGGTATGTGCCTGCGAGTGTACTTGCTTATTTATTTAAGAGCAGTTATGGCTCAGAAGAAAACAGAGTGATATATTGTATTCCCAAATACTTCCTCCACTCCTAAACAACCATACTCTATATAACAACCTACTGTCAACATGTGTGCTAGAGTGGCATATTGTTAAAATCCATAAACCCCAATGACAAATTATCATCCAGAGTTCAATGGTTCTGTTACGTTTCCGTTTTGATGTGCATATTCAAAGAAAGACAAAATGTTTTGATGTTCAAAGAAAGACAAAATGTAGCATCGTACAACCGGTCTTATTGCCCTAAAACTCTGATTTTCTGAAGAAGGCTCAGAGATTAAGAGCAGCTTTTGTAGAGGGCCTAGGTTCCCAGAATCCACATGGAGGCTTACAACTAACTGTAACTCCAGTTCTGAGGAATCTGGTACATGTTTCTGGTTTCTACTATATACATAGAGGTACTGTCATATACATACAAAATAAAAATAAATCTTTAATACAGTTTCCCCCATCTTCATATCTACTCACTAACCTTACAACACATGCTTGCGGTTTCCATAGTAATTGGAGTCTGTGATGGTTTACATATTCTTGGCCCATGGTTTACATATTCCTGGACCATGGGAAGTAGCACTATTAGCAGGTGTGGCTTTGTTGAATAGTTGTGAAATTGTTGGAGAAAGTGTGTCACTTTGTAGGTGGGCTCTGAGGGCTCCTTGTACTCAAGCTCAGGCAGAAAACAGAGCCTCCTCCTGGCTACCTATGGAAGAAAGTCTCCTCCTGGATGTTTTTGGATTAAGATGTAGAATTCTCAGAGCCTTCTCCAGTACCGTGTCTGCTTCCTGCCATGAATAATATGGACTGAACTTCTGGAACTGTAAATCAGCCCCTATTAAATGTCCTTGTAGGAGTTGTTTTGGTGATGGTGTCTCTTCATAGCAATGAAACTATATCTAAAAGTCATACAGTACCTGGCCATTTCATATGTCTTCTGACTTGATAGTTCATTCCTCTACATCACGTCAAATATTCTATCGTCTAAAAATTTCAGCTTATTTAAATTCATTCTCTGTCAAAGTCAGCTGTAGCTACATAATAAATAAATAATTTTGGGGGAGGGGAGGCCCTTGTTTATTTGATTTTTATGTGTTTTAGTGTTTTACCTCTGGGTGAGGGTGTCAGATCCACCAAAATTGGAATTACAGACAGTTGTGAGCTGCCATATGAATGCTGGGAATTGAACCCAGATTCTTTATACAGTCCTTTGAAAACAAAAAAATTTGGGGGGCTGGAGAGATGGCTCAGCGGTTAAGAGCACTAACTACTCTTCCAGAGGTCCTGAGTTCAAATTCCAGCAACCACATGGTGACTCACAACCATCTGTATAAGATCTGATGCTCCCTTCTGTTATGTCTGAAGACAGCTATGGTGGACTTTAAACAAACAAACAAACAAACAAACAAATATTTTTAAAAAGAGAGAGATGGTGGCGCATGCCTTTAATCCCAGCACTTGGGAGGCAGAGGCAGGCGGATTTCTGAGTTCAAGGCCAGCCTGGTCTACAGAGTGAGTTCCAGGGCAGCCAGGGCTATACAGAGAAACCCTGTCTCAAAAAACAAACAAACAAAAAACCAAACAACAACAACAAAAAAATCAAGTTTGTTTCAGCTAGCATTGCTTTGTTTAAAACACTAACTTTGGGGGCTTAAAGAGATAGCTCAGCAGTTAAGAATACTATCTGCTCTTCCAGAGATTCTGAGATCAATTCCCAGCAACTACATGGTAGTTCACAAGTATCTATACTGAGATCTATGCCCTCTTTTGGCATGTAGGTGTACACTAAGATACAGCACTCTAAAAACAAACAACAACAACAAACACATTCACTGTGATTTCTATATAAACTGGACATAGCGGCACAAGCCTGTACTTCTAACACTTAGAAAAAGTGAGGGGGGAGGTCTAGACGTTGCCAACCTGGTATACAATAGAGTGATAAGCCAGCCCCATGTTACAGAGTGAGACCCTGTCTCAAAATAAACCAAGCCAAATAGCAATCCAAATGTATGTATATCTGGAAAAACTGGCAAATCATAAGCATTCTTAAAATACAATGCAATCAAAGTGACCTTAACCAGCTAGAGAATCATAACAAGAACCAAAAAAAAAAAGTTATGTCATATTGTAATTTTCTATGTGGCCAAAAAATAAAAAAAGTTTTCTTTTATATTTCTACTATTTTTACGACTTGTTTATAATAAATGACTGGAAATTTTCTCAATTAAACACACACATTTATATTAGAAGTTCTTTTACCTCAGTTGTATTTGCTTTCGTTTCTGCAATTCTTGATTTCTGAGTTCTTCCAAGCGTCTGAGTTCTTCTTGACGTCTCATTAGATCTAGAAAATATTAACTACATATTAATATTATTTAATCTTTCTTTTATGTGTTTTCAGATCCAAAAGTGAAATCTCTACTACTAGCAAATATAAGAACTACAGAAATATTGTTTCTACTGCTTCCTTTCAGTTTTTGTTTCAAGGATTTATTTTTATTTTGTATCTATGAACATCCTGCCTGCATATGTGTGTGTACAACATCATCCCTGGTATTCAAGGAAGCCAAAAGAAGATATTAGATGCCCTAGAACTGGAGTTACAGACAGTTCTAGGTACAGTGATGAAGCTCTTCTAGAAGAGTAGCCAGTGCTCTTAACTGCTGAAATAGCTCTCCAGTCACCACTTTCTTTTTAATCTTTAAATTTTTTGTGAGTTTTTTGAGATGAGATCATACGCTAGACAAGTGGTTCTCAACCTATTAATTAATTGCAACCCCTTTGGTAGATCAAAAATGACCCTTTCACAGGGGTCACCTAAGACCACTAGAAAATACAGGTATTTACATTTCAATCCATAACAGTAATAAAATTAAAATTATAAAGTAGCAATGAGAATAATTTTATGGTAGGAAGTTACTAGAACATGAGGAACTACATTATAGGGTTGTAGCATTTAGGAAGGTTGAGAACCACTGCTCTGGACCAAATGAGAACTCACTATGTAATCCAAGGTAGTTTCAAATTCACCACCATCTACCTACCTTTTTCACTTCAAAAGTGCTGGGATAATACACAGGAGCAACCAAAACCTTGTGATGGAAACACGGCTCAGTATAGAGTACAGCACATCTTGCAGAGCCACTCAGTTCGATTCTGGTACCCACATCAAAAATAAACTCTGTAACTGTAACCCCAGGGGACCCAATGTCCTCTGCTGGCCTCTTTGGGCCACAGACATGCATGCCATATATTCAGGCAAACCACCCAAACACATAAAAAAGCAATTCCTTCCCCCCAAACCCCCAGATAAGGTAGCCATGGTTGTCTCCTAATTCCACTCCTGGGAGGGGCTGCAGACCCAGAGGAGGTGCCTTGTGAGCCTTCTCTCCACCTTAACTTTTCAAATAAAGGCTAGAGCCAGTGTAGACAAGAGGAAAGAGGAGGAACTGAGAGTCTGGGGGAGGAGAAAAGGATCTATCTATGGGGGAGAGGGGAGGACCATAGGAGGATGGACTGAGAGGATGGGGAGAAGCTCGAGGTCTGGAAAAACTGCAAGTTATATGGGATAACATAGATGGGAATAGAGTAGTGCAGTGGGAGATCCACCCAATCTAGGCATATAGCTTGTATTGTTATTGAGTTGAGATTTCTTTTACTGGGTAATAAATTTAGCAAGTCTTGGAACTATGTTTATTGACCAGGCTAGCCTTGAATTCCCAGAGCTCTGCCTGCCTCTGCCTCCTGAGTGCCAGGATTAAAGGCTTGCACCGCCACTGCCTTGCTCTAACAGAAATATTTGTAGAGTCCAGTGAGACTGTTAGAAACACAGTAAAAGATCTGTACACCAATACTTCCAGGATTTGAGTGAAGAATCAGGAGTTCAAGCTTATCCTCCAGTATAAAACCAAGTTTGAGGTAAGCCTGGGCTACATAAAACCTCACCCCATCTCAAAATATGTGAGGAAGCATGTAAATAAGTAAACAAACACTCTAGGATGTTTTTTAAAGCTAAAATAATAAAGAGGGGCTGGACAGTTAAACTTAATTCTAGCACTTGAGAGGGATTGGTGGAATTAGGAGATCAAGGTCATTCTACGCTACACAGAGTTCAATGTCAGCTCGAGTTACAAGACAGGGCTAGAAAGATGGACCAACATTTAAGAGCCTGGGCTGCTCTTCCAGAAGACTTGGGGTTCAACTCCCAGCACCCAAACGATAGCTTGCAACCAACTGTAACTCCAGTCTTAGGGGATCTGACAGCTTCTGGTCTCTGAAAAGACTGCACACACAAGGCTCACAGACACAAATTAAGACAAACACCTAATACACATAAAATAAAAACAAGTAACTCAAAAGTAATTTAAAATAAACAAAAACCTCCAAAGAAAAGGGAAATGTGAGCAAACAGCTGAATGTAACAAAGAACAGAAGTTTCTAACAACTATTTAAGCAGTCCACCTTACTGTTAGCTATGCCCTCAAATGTCCTCTCTGGCTTCTGAGAGGTAACATGCACACTTGTTACAAATGTGCAGACAACATTTGGTGCTGACCCAGAGATCCAAATCTGTAACAAATCCGTTCCCAAAATTTTTAGATGAGGGATACTCAAGCCCTACTAAATTTCTGATATTAAAAAAAAAAAAAAAATCAGCCCAGCGCACTCTGGGAGGAAGAGGCAGGTGGATTTCTGAGTTCAAGGCCAGCCTGGTCTACAGAGTGAGTTCCAGGACAGTCAGGGCTACACAGAGAAACCCTGCCTCAAAAAACCAAAAAACCAAAAAACCAAAAAACCAAAAAACCAAAAACCAAAAACCAAAAAAAAAAAAAAACCAAAAAAACCAAAAAAAAAAAAAAAAAACCAAACCAAACAAACAAACAAAACCAATTAAAAAATAACAACAACAACAAAAAGCTCAAGTCTGGACAGATGGCACTTCCCGCTCTTCCCAAGGTCCTGAGTTCAAACCCCTGCAACTACAAGGGAGCTCACAATCATCTGTAAAGAGATCTGAGGCCCACTTCTGGTGTGTCTGAAGACAGCTACAATGTACTTAGATATAATAATAAATAGCAAGTGGGGCCAACTGGAGCCCAGAGTGAGCAGTAGTCCTGAATTCAAAATTCCCAGAAACCATGGCTTACAACCATCAATACAGCTACAATGTGCTCATACACGAAAATTAAATAAATATTTTTTAAAAAATCTCAATAGGCAGTGGTGGTACAAGCTTTTAATCCCAGCACTGGGGAAGCAGAGGCAGGTGGATCTCCATGTTCAAGGCCAGCCAGGTCTACAAGGCAAATTCCAGGACAGCCAGGGCTACATAGAAAAACCCTGCCTTGTTCTCCTCAGTTGTTGTGGTTCTAGTCTGAAATCCCAGTACTCAAGACAATAAGGTGTTCAAACAGTGCCTACTCTTACCAGGTAAGAAGACTCTGTCTTTAAAAAAACAACAAAAAGTTCTCTTAGAAAAACTGTTTAATATATTGAGTTACAACTTAATACTAGCACACAGCACTCAAAAGGCAGAGATAAGCAGATCTCTGCAAGGTCAAGGCTAGTCTGGTATATATACAAAGACCCTGTTCTCCAAAACCACAGTAATAAAGGACTAATACATATCGCTGGCACATCTCCTTTACCTTGCCTCATTAGCATTAACTGGTGTTCGTGTCTAGCTGCTTCCATCTCTGCCTCCAGTTTCTCTTTGGCTTCTCTGATGTTTCTATCAACTTGTTCACGCTGCTGCTTTTCCATTTCATCAAGAGCCTTCCATCGAGATGCATATTCAAATTCAAATGTCCCAGGTTGAGCAAACCGTGGTGGCTGTTCTCTTTCCCTGTATTAACATTAAAATGTACAAAAGTTGTATACTTAAGAGGTAAACACAGAAAATATCAGATATTAGATCTTCATGGCCTGAACAGTTAGGCACCATACATTGTCTCATGGCAGAACCATGAAATAGAGTCTATAAACACAAATTTATGAAATTTTCAAATAGTGCCCAATTAATAATGAAATCATGATTCAAACTTACCAAATGCAATGCTCTGGCCTATGCTATTATTACTACTCTCATAAAGACTTTCTAGTTTTCATTCAGCTACTACATATACTGAAACCTGCAACATACAAACCCAATGAGTCCTAAGTTAATAGTCTTAGAATCAGATTTTCTTAGTAATAAAAACATTTTGTTATATACCAAGCTAAGTGGCTGGGCTAAAGATAACTAACTCACTCTACCTGTAATTACATATTTAACAGTTATGCCCTTATAGGACAGACATTACCAGTTGACTATTTAATCTCAAACGTGTAATACAATTCCTATTATAACATATAACTTAATGGAACAACTATACATATATACTTTTTCAAAAATTAAATAATAAATGAACAAACAAATCACTAAATAAATAAAAATCGTCAAACTTTATGGTGGGGTGCACCTTTAATCCCAGCACTTAGGAGTTAGAAGGATCTATGAGTTCAAGGCCAGGCTGGTTTACACAGTATACTCCTGGCCACCAGGGGTTACCTAGTGAGTCCATGACTCAAAAAAGAAAACAAACAAGAGCTACAAATACAACTGAAACTCAAATGATGTTTTTAATCATCAGCTCTTCTCAACTGTGAGGAGCTTCTGGTGAAAGTATTAATACTAGCATAATTCTCATCTCATCTATAGAAACCTTACAGTTGGAATTTTTATTTTATTTGGGGTTAAAAGGAAGATGAGCTGATGTGACTAAATTCCAAGTACTAATATAGAAAGTTATTACAGGGCAAAAACAGGTAGATCCCATCTCAAAAAGGAAGAGAGGGAGGGAACGAGGGAGGGAAGGAAGGAAGAAGAAAGGGAAGGAAGGAGGGAGGGAGAGAGAGAGGGAGGGAGGGAGAGAGGGAAGGAGGGAAATAGGCATGGTGGTACATAAATTTAATCCCAGCTGCCCTGAAACAGAGTCAGTCTGTGAGTTTGAAGCTAGCTTGGTCTGCAGAGTACATTCCAGCCATCTAGGGCTACTCAGTGAAATTCAGACTTAAAAACAAAACAAAACCATTATCACAAAGGGCCAAGCACTTAGAAGTACTGATGCTCTTCTAGAAGACTAGAGTCAGTTGCCAGCATCCATGTTGAGCGGCTCATCAACAGCCTCCACTCCAGCTCTGAGGCTCTGATACCTCCACTGGCACCTGTACTCATGCATAGACCCACATGCAAATTCAGGCCAGCCACAAATACACAGTGAGACTGTTTTTAAAAAGAAGGAAGGAAGGAAGGAAGGAAGGAAGGAAGGAAGGAAGGAAGGAAGGAAGGAAGGAAGGAAGGAAGGAAGGAAGGAAGGAAGGAAGGAAGACAAAGACAGACAAGACAGAGACAGAAAGAGAGGGAAGGAAAAGAAGCAAGCAAGCAAAGAAAGAAGAATCTTTTCTAAGTAAAATTAGCATATTTTACTCATGTATAAAAGAGGAAATAACGTGGCTGGAAAGATGGCTCAGCCATCTCTCAGTTAAGAACAATTACTACTTTTATAGAGGACCTAGGTTTGGCTCTCATAAATCACCTCACAACCACCTATAACTCCAAGAGTTCCAATGCTTCTTCTGACATCTGGGCTCCTGCACACATGTAGTTCACCAGGCATACACACACATACATAAAATTAATAGTTCTTTCAATAAAAATAACATTCCATATAGAACACACCCCTCTATCAACCAGATTATATTCTAATAGTACTTCATAAAAAATGTAATATATCCAAGATAATATATATCTAGAATATCTTTATTAACTAAGTCTTACTTATGGTACTGTTGAGTTTTCTGCATTAGCTTCTCTGGTAAACCATCTTCATCATCAAATTGCTCCATGGGTTCTACAATGACTGGACGAGGTGTTCTAGATAAAAGTATAAAGGCATTAATAAAAAATTAATTTCATGGCTACAATTAACATCCTTTCCTAAGTTTTTATAATAATATTTATAATAAAAACATTTAAAAATTTTTTAGTTAAGAAAAATGTCTCAGTATCATGCATATTCAGATAAAAATTATGCAAAACATGGTAGCCCACACCTATAATCCCAGTATCTCGGAAGAGGCAAGAGATCTGTGAGTCTGCTGCCAGCCTGGTCTACAGAGCAAGTTCTACGACAGCCAGAGCTATGCAATGAAACCCTGACACAAAATTAGCTAATTAATTTTTAAAATCTTGTCAAAATAGGTAGGCAAGGTTGCTGTGTTGGCTATCTTGTCTACTTGAGGCAAGCTACAGCCATTTAAGAAAGAATCTGTAGTAATTTAAATGAGAAGAGCTCCCCATAGTCTTGGGCATTTGCACACTTGATCCCTAGCTGGTAGCACTGTTTAGGTCAGCTTAGGAAGTATAGGTTACAAGTAGGTTATGAAGAGCTTTCAGAGTTTCAACAACTCCCACAATTCGCAGTTTGCTCTCTCTTCTCTGTGCTTGCAGTTCAAGATGTGAGCTTCTTGCTCAAACAGCCATCCGTTTTCACTCCACCATCATAGAACTGATGGCTCCCTCTGGAACTGGATGCCCAAATATCCTTTCCTAAGTTGCCTTGGTCCTAAGTGTTTTATCACATCAATAGAAAAGTAACTATTACAGAATCTCAACTATGAAAATGTCACGCCGGGCAGTGGTGGCACACGCCTTTAATCTTAGTACTTGGGAGGCAGAGGCAGGCAGATTTCTGAGTTCGAGGCCAGCACGGCCTTCAGAGTGAGTTCCAGGACAGCCAGGGATATATAGAGAAACCCTGTCTTAAAAAAACAAAAGAAAAAAAAAGAAAGAAAGAACATGTCATCAACTGGCCTATGGGCAAGCTTAAAAGCATTTTCTTGACTGGTGAATAAGGGCTTAGCCCACTGTAGGCAACAAAACCCTGGACAGGTGGTCCTGGGATGTATCAAGAAGCAAAATGAACTCTAATAGCAAGTAAGCAGTACTCCTCCACAGTCTCTGCTTCAGTTCCTGTCTCCAGGTTCCTGTCTTAATTTCCTTTCCTGGCTTCTCTTTATAATTGACCCCAAATATAAACAGAAATGAAGCCTTTCTCCAAGTTGCTTTTGGTCAGTTTACTTTTCTGCAGCAACAGAAACCAAACAATAGCTTACATCTGAAATTCCAGTACTACAGACACTAAAGAGGGATGAATGTCAGCCTTACACAGTACACATAAATATATAGTTCCCAATCTCTGTGCAAAATGAGACCTTATCTCAAGTAACAATAGGGCATGAGATTATGGGTTCAACTCCCAGCACACACACAAAGGTGTTATCCAATCCAGATTTTATACAAATGGCTTCATATCTTTGTCCTACTACTTCAAACATTCAGATTTGCCTAGTTCTCAGTCTTCCTTGATCTAGCAATATTGTTCAATCATCTTTCTTTAAAAATTCTACAACAGAAGCTAGAGAACTGGCTCAGTGGTTAAGAGCACTGGCTACTCTTCCATAGGACCCAGGCTCAAATCCTAGAACTAAAACGGCAAAATCATCAACTCCAGTTCCAGAGGATCCAATACCTTCTTCTGTCTCCTCAGGCACTACACACACGATATACAGACATGCATGCACACAAAACATCCACATAATATTTTTTTTAATTTTTAAAGATTTATTTACGTATATATTTAATATACATGCTCTACTATGTGTATGTCTACATGCCAGAGGAGGGCATCAGATCTCAGTAAAGATGGTTGTGAGCCATCATGTGGTTGCTGGGAATTGAACTCAGGACCTCTGGAAGAGCAGACAATGCTCTTAAACACTGAGCCATCTCTCCAGGCCCCCCTTTTAAATTTTTTAAAACATTCTATTACAGGTAATCCTCCCCCCTCACACTTTCAACAGTTCTCAAGCTTCCTTAATAAATCCATGTTTTCTCTGTTCAAAAAAAAAAAAGGCGAGCAGAGTGTAGTGGTGGTGCAGGGGGGAAAGGAGGAGTTCATGTCATGTGATCCTTGAGCTACAGGAAGTGTTCTAGACCAATCTGGGCTACCAAAGGCCATGTCCATGTCTCAAATAAGACAAACAATGAATGAGAAAGCCTAAAATGAGACCTAAATCAGGTATGGTGGTGGTGGACAGAAGCCACAGGACACTCAAGGAATAAATTAGGGTCTGAGAAGAGAGGAATATGATAGATATGCCTAGAAACCCTTCTTATATTACTATGTTCGTAAGTAAAATGGAAGGGAGAGTTCAGGAGAAGAGAACAGATGATATAACATTAAAATTTTTCTCTGTTATCAGCTCATCACGATGCAAGCAATATGCCTCCAGAACAGTGATGCCTGAAGAAAAACAAGTCAAGCTGCTAACATCTGAAGTGTGAGCCTAACTAGAGGAAAAGCACAAAATGACTTCAATATTACTCAGCTGACAGAGGACTTGCCTATTATACATAAAATCTTGGGTTCCGACCCCAGAACTGAGTAAAACTGAACATGGCAGTGCCTATAATCTCAGCACTTAGGAAACAGAAGCAGGAGAAACCTAAGCTAAAAGTCTTCTTAAACTACATGATAAGTGAGCTACAGAAGAACCCATTTTAAAAAAAAAGAAAGAAAAAAGAGAGAGGGTGGGGCTGGAAAGAGGACTCAGTACTTAAGAGCACTGGTGTTCTTCCAAAGGACCCAGGTTCACTTCTTGACAGCCACATGGCAGCTCACAACAGAGATCCACCCCCTTTCTGGCTCCACCAACAGTAGGCATGCACATGGTACAGAATACATGCAGACAAAATACACAGATACTAAAATTAAATAATTAAAAGGAAGAAAGGAGAAAGGGGTAGAAAGGTTGAACCTTATTTCTTCAAAAAATGATTTCTAGCCAGGCGTGGTCAACAACACCTTTAATCGCGAGGCAGGGAAGGAATGCCTCCTGTAACAGAACCAGACAAATACAAAATTTCCACTTTCCCCCTAACTCTTCCTTTGTCTTATTCCTTTGTCTTTGTCTTGTTAACACAGGAACAAAAGAAAGAGCCAAGATCAGTCACAAGCCTTTATATCACATCACATAACAAAAGAAGAGGGATCTGAGGTATAACATACTTAAGGGACTGTCCCTCCCTCAGTCTGTAGTTTCACCATGCCTACCACTCCAGTGGAAGGAAGCTTCCTCTGTCAATTATCTCACCTGTTTTTGTAACTTAAACATTAGATTTGAGCTCAATCCCCAGCATCCACTAACAAGGCAAATGGGAGGTACCTGTAATTCCAGAGTTGGAAAGGTAGAGACAGACATATATACACTAGCCAGCAAGCATAGCTAATCATATCAGTGGGTCTGAGATCTTAGTGAGACCTTGTCTCAAAAAACAAGGTGATCCACTCTAGAAGATGACAATCAACATTATCTCTGTGCCCCCCCCCATGATATTTACATAGACACACTAAAACAAACAAAAAACAAAAACAAAAAACCCCTGGATTTTGTTAAAATGTCTCCCACCCTATTTTCATACCTAATGCATTATTTGTTTGAAACTTGAGAGGTGTTCTATTGTGGAGAATAATGGAGGGCTAGGGATCTCTGTAGGGCTGTGCCAGAATGTGCTGCTAAGAAATGAAGGCACATGACAGATCTAGTAGTGCAAGGTTTACTTGGGGAAGAAGGGGATGGCAAAAGGCCACCTTGAAATAAGAACATGAGAGAGGCAGACAGGAAAAAAGACAAGGAGGGAGGTTAGGACTGAGAAAGAAAGGGGGGCAGAGAGAGGAAGGAAGGGAGGGAGAGAGGCAGGAGTGGGGGGGGGGGAAGGGAGGGAGAACAGGAGAACACAGGCAAGGGACAGAGCAAGGGAAGTAGAGAATGGGGGGTAGGGTGGGCGGTGCTTCTATGCACCTCACCTGTCAGCAGCAATGATCAGCAGGGGACCAATGAGTGGATGAGTGAGATGCCTCTAGGTCCCTGAGGGGACAAATATGACTCAGCAGTTAAGTGCAATACTGTTCTTCCAGAAGACCCTAGCTCAAACCCCAAAACCGGTATCAGGTGGTTCAGGAGCACCAGTAACTCCAGCTACTGCTGTTCTTTGAAATTACTACTTAAAAAATTAAAGTGTGGGCTGGAGAGATAGCTCAGTGGTTAAGAGCACTGGCTACAGCAGGGCGTGGTGGCTCACGCCTGTAATCCCAGCACTTGGGAGGCAGAGGCAGGTAGATTTCTGTGTTCGAGGCCAGCCTGGTCTACAGAGTGAGTTCCAGGACAGCCAGAGCTACACAGAGAAACCCTGTCTGGAAAAAACAAAGCAAAACAACAAAACAAAACAAAACAAGAACACTGGCTGCTCTTCGAGAGGTCCTGAGTTCAATTCCCAGCAACCACATGGTGGCTCACAACCATCTGTAATGAGATCTGATGCCCTCCTTCGGGTGTGTCTGAAGGAGCAATGGTGTATTCATACACATAAAAAAAAAAATTAAGGGCTGGAGAGATGATGGCTCAGCGGGTAAGAGCACTGACTGCTCTTCCAAAGGTCCTGAGTTCAAATCCCAGCAACCACATGGTGGCTCACAACCATCCATAATGAGATCTGATGCCCTCCTCTGGTGTCTGAAGACAGCGACAGTGTACTTACATATAACAATAAATAAATCTTAAAAAAAAAAAAAAATTAAAATGTAGCTCTAGAGCAGAGGTTCTCAACCTTCATAATGATATGATCCTTTAATACAGTTCCTCATATTGTTGTGACCCCCAAGCATAAAATTATTTTGTTACTACTCCTAACTAATCTTGCTACTGTCATGAACTGTAATGTAAATAACTCATATGTGACACCACCCCACAGATTGAGAATCACTGTTCTAGAGAGATGGCTCAGTGGTAAAGAGTATATCCTGGCATTACAGAAGAGACAAGTTCAGCTTCTAGCACCCATATTTGGCTGTTTCCAACTGCCTAAAACTGGAGGCTGAGGAGAATCTAATGCCTGACAACTCTAGCCTCCAAGGGAAACTGAAGTCACGTGCACACATATCAACATATATATATAGATAGATATAGATAGATAGATAGATATAGATAGATATAGATATCTTTTTCTTTTGAAATTAGTAATTTCTATTTAAGTATATATAGAGATCTTTATATTTACATATATATTATAGATATAGATATATATTATAGATACATATAGATTATATCTGTATACATACTTGAAAAATAAAAATTAGCAATTTCAAAAGAAAATAAAGTATATACTACAAGGCTGATGTAGCTTAAGTAGAGAGCTTGTCTACCAAATACAATGCCCTGGATTCCATCCCAGGCACTCCCTGTACTTCCCAAAGCACAGCCACAAATTGGACATTGTGCGGTGGCATGAATCTTTAATCCTACTACTTAGGAGACAGAGAGGGGAGTGGATCTCTGGGAATTCAAAGCTAACCTGGTCTACAGAGACTACATAGTGAAACCCTAAATCAAAACAAAGCAAAAGTGCAAGCCACAAACAAAAATATTTGCAATACTGGCGTGAACCTAGATTACTATATAATTTATGAAGAAGGCAAACTTAAAAAAAAATTGGGCCAGGCAGTGGTGGTGCACACCTTTAATCCCAGCACTTGGAAGGCAGAGGCAGGTGGATTTCTGAGTTCGAGGCCAGCCTGGTCTACAGAGTGAGTTCCAGGACAGCCAGGGCTATACAGAGAAACTCTGTCTCGAAAAACCAAAAAAAAAAAAAAAAACAAAAAAAAAGGGCGAAATTTTTCAGATACTTCATGATATTTGATATAACTGGCCAAAAGTACACAAAAAGATGCTCAACCTTTGTCATCACAAAAAATCTAATTTAGCCTGCAATGAAATTTGTCCACATATTTAAGTCCAGAAACAGAAGTTGGTAGGACTATAGAACAACTAAAGGCTGCCATTCATTGCTGGTGGGAATCAGAAGTGATATAACCACCTTGTAAAACAGTCTGGCAGGTCCTGAAGCTAAACAATCAGCACCTTATGTTAAGGCTGAGTATGACAGCACACATCTGTAATGATACAAATACACATATATCAGAATAAGTTCAAAGTCATCTTCAGTTACATACAAAGTTTGAAGCCAGCCTGGTCTACAGAGCAAGGCTATGTCTCAAAACAACAATAACATACTTCATAGAGCCAGCTAGGCACCACACACTTTCGCACTTGGGAAACTAAGGAAGGAGGATTATATTTCAAGGTTTGCTACACACTAGGAAGATTCCAGGCCAGCCTGGACTATAAAGGTAAGAAGATTCTGTATCCAAAAAGATTCCTTGGGCTCTACATCTAAAACAATGGTTTTTGATATAAAAAAAATTATGCCCCGGGGCTGAAGAGAGAGCTCAGCGGTTAAGAGCACTGACTGCTCTTCCGAAGGTCCTGAGTTCAAATCCCAGCAACCACATGGAGGCTCACAACCATCCGTAACAAGATCTGACTCCCTCTTCCGGAGTGTCTAAAAACAGATACAGCGTACTTAGACATAATTAATAAATAGATCTTAAAAAAAAATTATACCTCAAGAAAGCTACAATTTCTTAGGATTACTCTATGACTTCTAGTGAATAGCACACACAAAAATGAGTATTCAATATCTACGCATCTTACACAAACATGGACAAATATTCCATAACAAACTACGCATAATGACACACACTTACTTGTAAACCCAGCCCTCGGGAGGCTGAGGCAGAAGGACAGCTGCAAGTTCAAAGTCAACATCTGCAGCCTGGATTTCAAAAACAAACCGGTCTTTAAAATAAAAACCCAGGCCTAGTAGCACATGCTCACCTTTAATCTCTGTGCTCACTAGTCAGAGGCAGGTAGCTTCTCTGAGTTTGAGACCAGCCTGTCTCTATAGTGAGTTTGGGGTCATTAAGAGCTACATGCAGAGAGATCTTGTCTCAAAAAAAATTAATAAAATATCAACAAACAAACAAACACAAGTCCATATTTAACTGGACAAAGGACAAGAGTGTTAAAACTTACGTTGTTAGCAAGAACGCCCCATCACCACATCTCTCCAGAGCCTTTCGTGCAGGAGGCTTCGCTGCAAATTCTACAAAACCTTTTCCTGTAGCTCTACCACGATCATCCACAACCACAACAGCTTTCTCTACTGGACCAAACTGGGAAAATGCTTGCTCTAGAAGCTCATTGGAAACAACTGGAGAAAGGTTCTTGACCGTTAGGGCAGCTCCATGTGTAGCAAAGCGAATACGGAGAGGTCTGCTCTTCAGTATGGTGCCATCCAACTCTGCTTTTGCAATTTCCGCCAGTGTTCTGGATTCCTTTGTAGGAGGAAAAGTCAATTTTTTAAAAGTTGATAACAAAAAAATTAAAATAGTGGTTTGTCTCTAAGAAGACTAGGTATCACTGAAAAACAAATACTAAGGTCCCTTTCATCTTTAACTTTGGCATCACATGATTTACTATGTATTCAAAACATCAAAACATCATTGTGAACATTTTAAGTTAAAAAAGAAAGAAAAAAAAAAAAAACTCAGTCATTAAACATTCAGGGCAAAGGTAGGTGGATCTCTAAGTTCAATGCCAGCCTGGTTGCACAGAGAAAACCCTGTCTTAAAAAACAAACACCTGTAATCCCAGCACTTAGGAGGCAGAGGCAGGCGAATTTCTGAGTTCGAGGCCAGCCTGGTCTACAGAGTGAGTTCCAGGACAGCCAGGGCTACACAAAGAAACCTGTCTGGGGGGGGGGGGGCGCAGGGCAGGGTGAGGGGTGAGGGACAAAAAAAAACAAAAGCTGGGCGGTGGTGGCACACACCTGTAATCCCAGCACTCTGGGAGTCAGAGGCAGGCAGATTTCTGAGTTCAAGGCCAGCCTGGTCTATGGAGTGAGTTCCAGGACAGCTAGGGTTATACAGAGAAACCCTGTTTCGGGGGGAAAAAAAAAAAAAAGAATATGATTCATCCTAGTATCATCTAGGCATGGTAGCACACACTTGTTTCTGTCTCAGCACTCACAAAGCAAAAGCAGGGGTGTCTGGGAGGGTGGGGTTAGGTAGGAGAAGGACAACTTAAAGGCCAGCCTATGCTACATGGGGAGTTTGTCTCAAAAAACAGCCTATAAATGAACCAACCAGATTCAAACATTGAGGAATCTGTGAAGAAATACTGTTTTCATGGTAGTTCTAGCAAACTGATACTTGTTCTCAAAAAGAATGTTTTTTGTTTAGGTCTTGTTAATCACTCCTGAAATACCTACCTGGGCTACTTATTTTTTGCTCTCATGGGAGGGAGTCAATTGCAAAATAATGAATGGTAAGTTTTCTCCATTATACTAAAAAACAGATGACACATTCAGACTTGAACAGTTCCCTCCCAAATGCTACAATTTATAGGCATTTGCTATTGTGCACAGCTAGAAAGTTCTCCATTATCACAAATGTATTTTCTAGTTTGTAAATACCTACTAAGTACTTGAAGTACTCATTTCTTAACAGGAAGGTGAGAACTATTACAGTCCATAAATTACTTGTTGCTTGATTTGCAGTGAGACCCTATCTCCCAAAACAAACAAATACTGGGCCAGTAAGATGGCTCAGCAGGTAAGGGCACCTGCCACCAAGCAAGATGACTGATGTTTTTGATCCCTAGGACCTACACAATGTAGAAGAGAACAGACCCCCAAAGTGGTTCTTAGACCTCCACATGTGTGCTACTGTGTGCATGCCCACTCATGCACAAATAAATAAATCTAACAAAAACTGAAAGAGAAACTCCTTTCTACTTAAGAGATTTCACACTAGTACAACATAAGTATATATAATAATAAATAGCCGGTATATTTAGTAGAAATGTCTTTATTGTCCTCCAAGTACCATGAAGAGCTTTTATATGCATCTATATCCTGAATAGTGGTGGCACACAGCTTTAATCCCAGAACTGGTTTAAAGGCAGAGGCAGGAGGACCTCCAAATTCAAAGCTAGTCTAGTTTACAGAACAAGTTCCAGGACAGGTAGAGATAGCTCAGTGGTTAAGAGCACTGACTGCTCTTCCAGAGGTCCTGAGTTCAATTCCCAGCAAACACTTGGTGGCTCACAGCCATCTGTAATGGGATCTGATGCCCTCTTCTGCTGTGTCTGAAGGCAGTTACACTGTACTCATATACAATAAATAATTCTTTGGGGTGGGGGGGGGGAGTTCCAGGACAACCAGAGCTACACAAGACTTGGTCACAAAAACAAAACAAAACAAAAAAACAAGCTGGGCAGTGGTGGTGGCACACGCCCTTAATCCTAGCACTTGGGAGGCAGAGGCCAGCCTGGTCTAGAGAGTGAGTTCCAGGGCAGCCAGGGCTACACAGAGAAACCCTGTCTCGAAAAACCAACAAAACAAAACAAAACAAAACAAAGCTTATCCAATGTGAAATGCCCCGAGAGAGTACAATGTACAATGCCCCTTTATTCAATCTCTAAAATACTACAGCTGTGCATGAGGGTAAGCACCTTTAAACTTGGGAAGCATAGGCAGAAGGATTAGGAGTTCCAAAATGGCCCAGGCTACATAATAAACCCACTTCAAAAAATTATAAATATGCTGAACACAGTAGCATATACCTTTAATTCCAGAACTTGGGAAACAAGGGCAGGTGAGTCTCTGACCAGGCCAACCTGGTCTACATAATCACTCTCACACACACAGACACACACAGACACACAGACAGACACACAGACAGACACACACACACACACACACACACACACACACACGGCTCACAGCCATCCCTAACTCCAGTTCCAGGAGCTCCAACACTCTCCTCTGACAGTAGTATGGTCATCAAGTGGTGCAGACTCACAAAAAAACACACTCCAACATATTAATAAACCTAAAAATAATTTAAAAACTAACAATATCAGCCAGCAAGATGGTCAGGCAAGGTAAAGGTGAGGCCACCAAGCCTGATGACGTGGGTTCAATGCCCTGAATGAACTTCCAAAAGTTGTCTTCTGACCTCCACACTTGTACCATGGTTTGCATGTCCAAACATTTACTAACACATGAATGTAAACAAAATTAAAAAATAGGGCTGAAGAGATGGCTCAGTGGTAAAGAGAACTCACTGACTACTCTTCCAGAGGTCCTGAGTTCAGTTCCCAGCAACTACATGGTGGTTCATAACCATCTGTAATGAGATGTGATGCCCTCTTCTGGTGTGTCTGAAGACAGCTACAGTGTACTCACATACATAAAATAAAATCTTTAAAAAAATAAAATAAATAAAAATTCTCCTAAGTGTAGACAAATGTTTACAATCTACAAGTTACTGTTCTTCAAAATCCTATCTATAAAACTGTGTTTACAAGAATGCAAATGAAGCCAACCTATTCAGAGATATCAAAAACATTTTGTACAATGTCTTAATGTTACAAGCCTGTAGGCTGGAGTAAGAGGATTATAAATTCAAATTTAAAAAAAAAACAAACAAAAAACACATTTGGGCTAGAGATGGTTCAAATGCTAAGTGTGTGTCTGCACTCTTGCATAGGACCTGAGTTCAGTTCTCATCACCTACATCAAGCAAATCACAACTACCTCTAACTTCAACTCCAGGAAATCCAACTACCTCTTCTGAATGCCAGAGACCTGCATTCACATACCCCACATAGATATATAGAAATACACAAAAGCCAGGCGGTGGTGGCGGACGCCTGTAATACCAGCACTCGGGGAGGCGGATTTCTGAGTTCAAGGCCAGCCTGGTCTACAGAGTGAGTTCCAGGACAGCCAGGGCTATACAGAGAAACCCGGTCTCCAAAAAACCAAATCCAAAAATCCAAAAAACCAAAACAAACAAACCCACAAAATTAAAAATAATGAATGTAGTTTTTAGACAGCTGAATGGAAGAACACTTGCTTATTTAGCATATGCAAAGCCCTCATTACAGTCTCCCAGCAACACCCATACACACACACACACACACACACACACACACACACACACACACAAGTCTTGTTTTTATCACAACTCTCAACATTTCTAGTATTAGCAAACAATAAATATCTAAAAACAGTCAAGTACTTTGTTATTCAATGTGTAAAATAACCTAGTAGCACTGAATTAAAAAGAATAAAGAAAAATCTTGAGGACAATAATCATGTTCTATACTTTTATATATGTTTGTGTTATTCAGACATGAAAACTCGCCAACCAATACAACTTAAAATGTGTATTTTAGGAAGCCAGGGATTGAGTTCAGTGGCACAGTGCTTACCTATTTATGCAGAACTCTAGTTCAATCCTCAAAGCTTTTCACTGTACACATACATACAAGTATGCACACACAGCATGAGCATGCATACACACAATTTTAAAAAATAAATTAGAAGCCGGGCGTGGTGGCACACACCTGTAATCCCAGCACTTGGGAGGCAGAGGCAGGTGGATTTCTGAGTTCGAGGCCAGCCTGGTCTACAGAGTGAATTCCAGGACAGCCAGGACTACACAGAGAAACCCTGTCTCAAAAAAACCAAATAAATAAATAAATAAATACCCAGGTGGTGGTGGTGCACGCCTTTAATCCCAGCACTCTGGGAGGCAGAGGCAGGCGGATTTCTGAGTTCAAGGCCAGACTGGTCTACAAAGTGAGTTCCAGGACAGCCAGGGCTACACAGAGAAGCCCTGTCCCAAAAAGAAAACCAAAAAAGAAAAAAAATAAAAATAAAAAAGAGGAGGTAAGAGGCTAGAGAGATGGCTTGGTAAATAAAAGTACTGGCTACTCTTCAAGAGATCAATTCCCAACACTCATATGGTAGCTCAAACCATTTGTGACTCCAGTCTCCCAGGGAATCTGACACCTTCTTCTGGCCTCCATAGGCACTGCAGCCAAATAATGCACAGACACACAGCACACGCTAAGACAAATAAATAAAAATAAATAAAATCTAAGGTAAGGAGGCAATTGTTCAGTTCCTCAGAAAATGTCATTATCAGGGGGCTGGAAAGATGACTCAGAGGTAAAGAGCCTGAGTTCAATTCCAGGCAACCACATGGTGGCTCACAACCATCTGTAATAGGGTCTGGTGCCCTTTTCTGGTATGTTGAAGAGAGCAATGGAGGTATACTCATATGCACAAAATAAATGAACAAATCTTTAAAAAAAAAAAAAAGATTACCGAATTAAGGTTAGGCATGACATCTTCAGTCCCAATACTCTTGGGAGGGAAAAGCAGGCAGATTTCTGTGTGTTCTAGGCTACGCAGAGTTAGTGAGACCTTGTCTCCAAAAATAAAAAGAATTTCTATGAACTATAAAGGCAGATCAGCAGGTAAAGACGCCTTGCTGTGGAGCCTGTCAACCTAAAATGTACCCCTGGATCCACACAGTAGAAGGAGAGAGATGATTGCTGCAGGTTTTCCTCTGACCTCCATACATACACTGTCATGCACACATGAAAATAAGCGCAAGTAACAAAAATGCCTTTGGGGGCTGGTGAGATGGCTCAGCAGTTAAGAGCACCGACTACTCTTCCAAAGGTCTTGAGTTCAAACCCCAGCAACCACATGGTGGCTCACAACCATCCATAACAAGATCTGACGTTCTCTTCTGGAGTATCTGAAGACAGCTACAGTGTACTTATAAATAAATCTTTTTAAAAAATGCCTTTTAAGAGCTGGAGAGATGGCTCAGCAGTTAAAAGCACTGACTGTTCTTCCAGAGGTCCTGAGTTCAAATCCCAGCAACCACATGGTGGCTCTCACAACCATCTGTAATGAGATCTGACGCCCTCTTCTGGTGTGTCTACAGTGTACTTACATATAATAAATAAATAAATAAATCTTTAAAAAAATGCCTTTTAAAAAAATTATGTCTAGGAACTAAAAAGATTGCTCAGCAGTTAGAAGCACTTGTTGCTCTTTCAGAGGATATGGATTTAGTTCCCAGCACCTACATAATGGCTTGCCACAATCTATAATTCTAGCTGAAGAGAATCCAATGCTTCCTTCTGTCATCCTTGGGCACAAGGAACACAAATGGTTGTAGCTGGCCTTTGCTACTTTGTGGGTTCTTCTTTTTCCCCAGCCCTTTATCTCCCTGGGTTTACACCCCATCACAAGATAGGAAAGAAAGAATAGAGGTGAGAAAGAAAAATAGATTACTAAATCTAATGTCTTCGTCTTTGGTTTCTTCTTTGAGCCCAACTACTAACAAACCACAACCACCCCCTAACAGCCAACAACTACTATCCCCCCATGAGGTTCTAGCATTTATATACCCTCAGAGAAGAGCCCAGAATTCCAAATGTCACAGAATCACAGAAACTATCAGCAGCTGGCAAAACTATGCCTCTGCTACAGCATGAGGCAAATCATAGTCAACTGTTGCAGAGGGCCCCATAATGCCACACCTGGGATTTAAAAAGCACATTCTTATGCTATTTCTGTATTTTTAAAAGAAACCAAAAATCACCCGGGTGTTGGTGGCGCACGCCTTTAATCCCAGCACTTGGGAGACAGAGGCAGGCGGATTTCTGAGTTTGAGGCCAGCCTGGTCTACAGAGTGAGTTCCAGGACAGCCAGGGCTACACAGAGAAACCTGTCTCGAAAAAACAAAACAAAACAAAACAAAAAAAACCAAAAAAAAAAAAAAAGGAGAGTTGGGAAATCTCTAGAAGAGTTGGGAAATCTCTAGATTCCCATCTCCTTTCCAGGGAATCTCAACTGTCCTGGAACTGAAGAGATCATCCCACCTCTGCCTTCCCAGAGCTAGGATTACAAGTGTGTGCCATCACACCCAGCGTACAGGAGTTTGTCCTAAAGGAGCAAAGAGCAGCCTGTTCATCTCCTACTTTCTAATTCCAGATTGGGGGGTGGAGGTGTCCAAAACTGTTTAGCATTTTTTAATGTATTTATTATGTATACAGGGTTCTGCCTGCATGTATGCCTGCAGGCCAGAAGAGGGCAACAGATATCATTATAGGTTGTTATGAGCCACCAAGTGGTTGCTGGGAATTGAATATAAGACCTCTCTCTGGAATTGCAGCCAGTGCTCCTAACATCTCTCCAGCCCCAAGACTGTTTCATTGTATAGCCTTGGCTGTCCTAGAGCTAGCTCTGTAGATCAGGCTAGCCTAGAACTCAGAGCCAACTACCTCTACCTCTGCCTCCGGAGTACCAGGATTAAAGATATGCTCACGCCACGACCATCTGGCCAATTTTTTTTTTTTTTAAATGAGAGGGAAACCAGATTACAGTTTACACCTGTAAATCCAACGTCCAGGAGAATAGGGCAGAATAACTGCCAGAAGATCAAAGCTATGTAATGAGAAATTAGCCCAGGATATTGGGCTACAGAGTGAGACTCTTATCTCCCACTGTTGTAGGACACATTTTCTTCCCTGAGTCTAAGAAACAGAAATAGATGGACCGGTAAGACTGAAGCCAAGCCGGTCTACAAGGTGAGTTCTATGCCAGCCAGAGCTGCACTAACCCAGTCTACAAGGTTCGGGGTAGGGAGGACTTATCATAAGACAAGCTGCTGCTCTGCATCTGAAAGATAAGTAAATGTATTTAGGGCTGGAGGGACAGCTCAATGGTTAATGGCACTGGCTGCTCTTCCAGAAGATCCTGGTTCAATTCCCAGCACAGTTCACAGTTCTGTATTTTTAACAATTGTCTGTAATTCCAATTCCAGGAAATCTCAATGCCTACTTCTGACATATATGTAGGCAAAACACACAACTACCATAAACATACAAAAATATTAAACTAAATGTTTTCTAAGTAAATATTTATATTTGAAATATATACTAGTATTTAGCATTAATTCTAGGAAAATTTCCTAGTCTCATTGGTACCTTGCATTTACTTATACTTCTCTTCAAGCCACTTACATATTCAAGTAGCTGTCCCAAAAATATAACTATAGCCAATTTTCTCTACATACTATTTTTCTCTATATATGTCTCTCTATATTAAGTCCACATCAACAAGATTTTAAAAGTCGAGGCTGGAGAGATGGCTCAGTGGTTAAGAGCACTCACTGACTACTCTTCCAGAGGTCCTGAGTTCAATTCCCAACAACTACATGGTGGCTCATAACCATCTGTAATGAGATCTGACAGACATATTCAAACAAATAAATAAATAAGTCTTAAAAAATTTTTTTTGAAAGTCAAGAATCTCACCGACTGGTGAGGGGGACTTTTCCTTTAATCCCAGCACTAAGGAGAATCTCTGAGCTCCAGGTCAGCCCAGTCTACAGAGTGAGTTCCAGGACAGCCAAAGCTATCTATCCTGTGACAGTGGAACCCTGTCTCTAAAAATCAAAAATGAATAAACTTGAAACCCTGTCTCAAACAAAATAAATCAAACAAAAATAATCTCCCTAGATGGGGTGCAGAGATGGCTTATCATCTGAACTCCTGCTGCTCTTGCAGGATTCAGGTTCAGATCCTTGCACCCATGGCAGGCAGCTTACACCGGCCTGTAACTCGAGTTCCAGTGGCATTCTACCCTTTGTCTTTAGCCTTAGAGTGTGCCAATACTCATACACCAACACACATGTACAAATACAAATAGCAAAAATAATTTTTAAGTATTAAAAAACTAGCGCAGCAGTGGTGGCGCATGCCTATAATCCCAGCACTCTGGGAGGCAGAAGCAGGCGGATTTTCTGAGTTCGAGGCCAGCCTGGTCTACAGAGTGAGTTCCAGGACAGCCAGGGCTATACAGAGAAACCCTATCTCGAAAAAAAAAAAAAAAATCAAATCCAAAAACCAAAAAACTAAAAAGGTTCCAATAGAAAGCTTCTCCAAGCCAGACAGTGGTGGCGCCCGCCTTTAACCCAGCACTTGGGAGGCAGAGGCAGGCAGATTTCTGAGTTCAAGGTCAGCCTGGTCTACAGAGTGAGTTCCAGGACAGCCAGGGCTAGACAGAGAAACCCTGTCTCAGAAAACAAAAAAAAGAAAAGAAAAGAAAAGAAAAGAAAAGAAAAGAAAAGAAAAGAAAAGAAAGAAAAGCAAGCAAGCTTCTCCAAGCCCTCTCATTGACATGTCTATAATTCAGGGGCTCCTGAATTCCAGTCCGGCCTGAGGCTGTCTCAAAAATGGATAAAAATATATATGACTTGCAATTACCATATCAGGTATAAGCTAGGTGGGGGTAGTAGAGCTTGGCAGAGGCAGGCAGATCTGAGTTTGAGGCCAGCCTAGTTTACAGAGTGAGTTCCAAGACAGTCAAGGCTATATAGAGAAACCCTGTCTGGAAAAAAAAAAAAAAAAAAAAGAAAGAATGAATGAATGAATAGTATTTCAAGCAGATAAACTAAGCATATTTTTTACTTAGCTGGAATTTTTTTCTTTACTTGAATTTAATAAGCTATAGGATAATATTTTATAGAATAAATCAAAATACACAGTAGCACCCACCCTTGCCCCCAATTACTCTCAGGAGTTTGCAGACCTGGATGGCTTAGGGCAGACATCAGGGATTGCAGAGACAGAGGGTGAATACTTGCTAAGATGCTGGAGAAGGAATCCTGGGCCTTGAGCATGCTAAAGCTAGGCCAGGCTCTGCCACTGAGCCACACCACCCTGTCCTTCAAGGCACATCCCCTCGAAAGCAAAAGGAAGATATGGATCCTTCTTTTAAGGGAACAAGTCCGCTGCTGAAACGCCTCAAGTTCATTCCCAATTCACCTCCGTGACAACAAGACCCGCTAGACCGTCAACGCGGACGCCGCCGGCCCTGCTTGACCCCGCCCCCTACGGTAGCAGCGGGCTCCCGAAGTTAGCCCGCGGCGACCGGCTACCAGCGAGGACAGAAACCCTGCGGCGCCCTCACGCCAAACCGCAACCCCCGCAGCCTTTTGTTTCCTGGCCCCCCGCAGCAGACTCACCAGGCGGATGAAGCCGAAGCCTCGGTCGCGGTTGATGAAGACCTCGCTGGGCTCTCCGTAGCGCTCAAAGAGCCGCTTGAAGTCCTCCTCCGTGATGTCGGTGGGCAGGTTACCCACGAAGAGGCGGCAGCGCTGCGTGTACGTCTTCTCGCCCGGCTTGAGAAAACTCTTGATGTCGATGGTGAAACCCATCTCCTCATCTGGATGCTCCTCTGAAGGTGCGGGTGGCGGCGCCTGCTCGCCGGCCAGCGTCAGCGCCATGGCCGCCGCGGCTACCGGTTCGCTCTCTCCGGCCGCCGACTCCAGGGCGCGAAGACGAGCCGGATTTTTCTCAATACGCACTTGCTTTAGGTTTCCTCTCAACATCATCTTAGCAAGTTCGCTTGGGATGCTGGATGCGGCCTAGACGTCAATGTACACACGTCTCTACATGTATCTATGGAGACGAAGCCCGGAAAGCCAAGTAACGAGGGGAGCCCAGCCTCCCCGCAATCACGCCCGCGGTGGCCGAATGCTCAAAATGGCGCAGCTTCAAACTGCAGTTGGAAGAAGAGACGCGGGCAAGAGTCCCGCCCCTCCGCGGCGCGCCTGCGCACATTCCTTACCCGCGAACCGTTTGCTAGCATGGCGCGGCGCGTGCGCACTGTGGCGAGCCATAGGGTCCACTTTAGGGACATCACAACCCAAGATAGTGGAGACTGTTGAGGGAGAGGGTTGTTTTGTTTTCTTGCTTTATGCAACTGGATTCGTATGGACATATATATCCGAGAATGGCCTTACCTTTCTTTTTTTGTTGTTGTTTTGTGTGCGTGTGTGTGTTTTGAGACAAGGTTTCTCTGTCTAGCCCTGGCTGTCCTGGAACTCACTCTGTAGACCAGGCTAGCCTCGAACTCAGAAATTCGCCTGCCTCTGCCTCCCAAGTGCTGGGATTAGATTAACGGCATGCACCACCGCTGTCTTGTCCAAGTGCTGGGTTTAAAGGCATGTTTCTAAAGGTAACAGAAACAGAGATAGTTTATTAAGAAATAAAAAGGCTGTAGGGCATGGCACTTGGGAGGCAGAGTCAGAGAGATCTCTGTAAGTTCAAGGCCACCCTGGTTTACAGCAAACACTATACAAAGGAACCCTGTCTCAAAAAAAAAATAAAATAAAATAAAAATAAAAATAAAAAAAACAGAAAGAAAAAAGAACAGGGCACTGCCAAAGATGGGAGTGGCCTTGTGAGTGGGGGAAAGACATCTCATAAGCCTAAATAACATATTATTGTGGTCACTACTACTCAGAAATAAACTACTGGTAGAGGTAACACACAAAACTCCGTGGTAGCAGGTCATGGTGGCATACACCTTTAATGCTGGCACTGGGGGGAGAAAGAAGACTGTCTGTGGAACTCTGTCAGTTCCTGGTCAGCAAGGACTAAGAGACTGATTCTTGGAAACGTGAAACTGTGCCTAGTGGTAGTGTGTATACAACTACCAAAACAACGCTTGTCAAGTCTGAAAGACTTGCATCCTGAGAGGACGAAGGTAACTTAAGTTACTGCTGAAGGATTCAGTGCCTCCCAGCGGTCATCCTACACTTAGAAGGCTGAGATAAGGGAACAGCTGAGACCAGCCCAGGCTGCACAGCGATGTGTAGGGCAGCTGGGGCTACAGAGTTAGACTCTGTCTCAAAACACAAACAAACAAAGCTGGAGAGATGGCTCAGCTGTTAAGAGTGCTGGCTGCTCTTCCAGAGGACTCTGGTTCAATCCCCAGCACCCACATGGTTCATGACTATCAATTCCAGTATTAGGATACCAGCTCTGGCCTCACAGGCATGTATATGGTACATAGACTTACAAACATACAGGCAAAACCCCCACCATACACTTAAAAATAAAATAAAGGGGCTGGAGAGATGGCTCAGTGATTAAGAGCACTGACTGCTCTTCCAGAAGTACTGAGTTCAATTCCCAGCAACCACATGGCGGCTCACAACCATGTGTAAAGGGGTCTGATGCCCTCTTCTGGTATGCAGATGTACATGCAGAGAGAATGCTCATACAATTAAAAAAGAAGAGCATAAAAAATAAAATAAATCAACTAGGAAGATATACATACACTATGCAAATTAAGTTAAAAGTGCTGAAGAGATGAGTCAGTAGTTAAAAGCACATTCTGTTCTTCCAGAGGCCCTGAGTTCAATTCGCAGCACCCACATGCTGGCTCACAATCATCTATAAAGGAATCTGATGCCCTCTTCTGGCATCTGCTACATGTACACCTGCATGCCCGATTCTAATCCCCCAAGTACCCTCAAGATTCCTGAGACTGCTCCAGTTTCCTCCATCCCTTCCAGTTACTCTGTAGCCTTCAGTGAACTGAGTCTTTAGACCCTATCAGCAAAATCTTCCAGCCTCATTTTTTCCTGATTATCCTGCTGCCTTCTGCTTTAACTTGTCTCCTGTGGAGACTGCTCTCTCTAGCTCCCTCATTAGCACAGGCCCAGCTTCCTCCCATGTGCAGCCTCCCACTCGTCTCTTCCTGTCCCCAAGAATAAAATGCCAAGGTTTTCTCTATGTCTACTAGTTACTATCCTTTTGTCTTGTTCTTTGTTTAGGCAGTTAATCTACCTGATCTAAACTGAGCAATTTTTTTTAGATTTATCTATTTATTATATTAAGTGCACTGTGACTTCTTTAGACATGCCAGAAGAGGCAGTCAGTCATTACGGATGGTTGTGAGCCACCATGTGGTTGCTGGAATTTGAATTCAGGACCTTCAGAAGAGTAGTCAGCGCTCTTAATGGCTGAGCCAGCTCTCTAGCCTCTAAACTGAGCAGTTCTTGATCTGGTATGGAGCTATTGTTCACCTAGACGGCAAATAAGCAATACCAAGCTTAACATGTCTAAGGCTGGGTGTAACAGTGAGTGCCTGTAATCCCAGCGCGTGGGACTGAAGGCTGAAGGGTCAATTCAATGTCCTCCTCTGCTTCCTGGCAAGCTCAAGGACTGCATAAGACCCTCTCTCAACACTCTAAATCCCCACAAAACAACCTGTTCAGACCAAGGCTCTTAGCTGTCCCACACAACACTTACCATGCCACTTCATGTGGGCACTATCTTTCATTCCCATCATGAAACCAACAGTGTAAGGTTCATATTGAACCCTTAAAAAATAAAAAACAGGGGCTGGAGAGATGGCTCAGGGGTTAAGAGCACTGACTGCTCTTCCGAAGGTCCTGAGTTCAAATCCCAGCAACCACATGATAGCTTACAACCATCTGTAATGAGATCTGACGCCCTCTTCTGGGGTGTCTGAAGACAGCTACAGTATACTTATATATAATAATAAATAAATAAATCTTAAAAAAAATAAAAAAAAATAAAAAACAAGGCCGGGCACTGGTTTCACACTCCTTTAATCCCAGCACTCTGGGAGGCAGAGGCAGGTGGATTTCCGAGTTCGAGGCCAGCCTGGTCTACAGAGTGAGTTCCAGGACAGCCAGGAGAAACCCTGTCTCGAAAAACCAAAAATAAATAAAGAAAGAAAGAAAGAAAGAAAGAAATAAAGTCAAAAGGATGGAGGTAAAAATCAACATAATTTATGTCATTATAAAGAGGAAAGATGATGACACATCCCAAAGTTGTGAAAAAGTGGAGAAGACAGCCATCTGCACACCAGGAAGAGGTTTCAGGATAAAGCAACCCTGCCAGCAGCCGAACCAGTCCTCTGAGCTTCCAGCACTGAGGATTGTATTTCTTTTTTTTTTTTTTTTTTTTTTTTTTTTTTTTTGAGTCAGGGTTTCTCTGTGTGGCCTGGCTGTCCTGGAACTCACTCTGTAGACCAGGCTGACCTCAAACTCAGAAATCTGCCTGCCTCTGCCTCCCAGAGTGCTGCATGGGATTACAGGCGTGAGCCACCACCGCCCGGCACAATGTTTTTTTAAAGATTTATTTATTATATCTAAGTACACTGTAGCTGTCTTTAGACACACCAGAAGAGTGTGTCAGATCTCATTAAGGATGGTTGTGAGCCATCCTGTGTTTGCTAGGATTTGAACTCAGGACCTTTGGAAGAGCACTTAGTGCTCTTACTCACTGAGCCATCTCTCTAGCCCTACACAATTTTTTTAAAGATTTATTTATTTATTTATTTATTTATTTATTTATTATATGTAAGTACACTGTAGCTGTCTTCACACACTTTTTCTTCTCCGGCCCCGTTTGCTTCAGCCCAAAGATTTATTTTTATTTATTATATGTAAGTAGACTGTAGCTGTCCTCAGACACCCCAGAAGAGGGTATCAGATCTCATTATGGATGGTTGTGAACTCACTACAGAGTGAGTTCCAGGATAGCCAGGGCTATACAGAGAAACCCTGTCTCAATAAAAACAAATCTAAAAAACAACAAAAAAATAAAATAAAACAAAAAAAAAACATTGTGTTTATTTAGAAGTATTCAGAATGACTACAAAACAGCTGTAATTTTTTATGACTATAAAACAATAATTATTTTCATATATGTTGTATCAGGGACAACTGAACCCAGAGGCGGTAGGAGGGACTACTATCTCTAGATATAAATAATTTGTCCTGTGCACCATCAAGGACCTGCTTTAAATCTTCATGCCAATTTGCAATCCTCAGACTGTACCAGGCAAGGTTAGTGGTACAGTTAGTTAATAGCACCAGAACAGAGCTATCCAAAACCACATCAGCAGTGTGTTAGCTACACATAAAGACAATGTACAATTAAAAAAACAAACCTTACAGTCTTACATTTAAATATTTTTGTTTTCTTTTTCTTTAAAAGGGGTGAGTTTTCAGTGGGGGTGAGTCTTAAATGTTACATAGACAAGAAGAAAATTTGCTAGAACCAACTGTAATCACCATCTTCTTTTTCTTCTTCCTCGTCCTCTTTGCCCTCCTCTTCCTCATCTTGCTCTTTTCAGGCCTGAATGCCCACTCCCCCTTGGTCTCTGCAGCAAGTTTCCCTTTAGCCCTTTAGGCAACAATATTCTTGTCATGTCATATCTTTCCTTTAGATTAACAGCCTTCTTTTTCTTAAGCGGATTGTTCTCTGTAGCAGTGTTGGTCCTCACTGTTCTGAGATAAAACTCCTGGGCAGATATAATACACACATCTACTCACCCCAGAGAGGGAGCCCATTACAGACCAAAGCATGGATACAACCAAAGTCCAGCTTGGTTAACCAGTGAGTTTTATTGGGGTTACTTACAGGAGTATAGATGAGGGGTCACTTTCAGGAGCAGAAATGACTCAAAGACAGCTACATCACTATGGTCTATCCCGGCAGGGATGACAGCTCAGAAAAGCAGAGTGTGGGGAGCTCACTGCATCGCCTGCGGGCGACTCAATAGGATGGAGACTCCTTTCCAGATGGCTCAGTTGGTCTGAAGCATTTCCAGGCAAAAACAAGATTGGCAAGCACCACAGTTCTGTTCTTTTCTCTCTCTCTCTCTCTCTCTCTCTCTCTCTCTCTCTCTCTCTCTCTCTCTCTCAAAGATATGTAAGCACACTGTGACTCTCTTCAGACACTCCAGAAGAGGATGTCAGATCTCAATTCAGACGGTTGTGAGCCACCATGTGGTTGCTGGTATTTGAACCGAGGACCTTCGGAAGAGCAGTCAGTGCTCTTAACCGCTGAGCCATCTCTCCAGCTGTCCTCCTTACTCACCCACCCACCCTTTTTTGAAACATGGTTTTTCTCTTTGTAGCTCTGGATATCCTGGATCTTGCTTTGTTTTTTTGTGTTTGTTTGTTTTTAGAGAAACATTCTTGTTTAATAGTAAACTCCATCACACTCCAGCACCAGGCCTGACACAGAGGACAAAGCAGCAGGGACGGCTGGCTGGGTGACGAGGAAGAGGAAGGCAACCATCAAACAGAAACGTCCCATGGTCTCAGACAGAGCAAAGCCCAGGGTGGCATAGAAGAGATACTGTTTGAGAGATGGGTTCCTGGCATAGCTGATAAGCAAGCTACCAAAAACTGTGCCAATGCTAGCCCCTGATCCAGCCACACCAACGTGGCGGCCCCAGCACCAGTAAACTTGGCGGTTGTGTCGGTGTCCCTGGAAATAACACTGGTCTGGCCACCTGGAGAGGGGAACTGTTGCCAGAAGGCTGTTTAGATGGGGCCTCTGGTGTACTCGGGATGGAGGCAGACACAGGCCTGACTGGTACAGGAGCAGGTCATAACTGGAGAAAGGAGCAGTGCCTTGGTGGTGTGCAGTTTTCAATCCGGGAAAACCTTGGTCCTGTTTTTGTATTTTTGAGACAGGATTTCTCTATGTAGCTCTGGAAATCCTGGAACTTGCTAAACCAGACTGCCCTAGAAACTCACAGGGATCTACCTGCCTCTACCTCAAATGCTGGGATGAAAGGCTTGCACCACTGTGTGCATGGATTTTCCCTTTTCTTGTACAGACATGGGGGTCCCACCTCTCTAAGCACTTCTCAGAGAACTCACAGAAAGAAAGACTGCGTAGATGTTTGTCTTCAGTTGACTTTCCCGTCCAACTCTCACCAGGTACTTGTCTCTACAGAGTTCAATGAACTGCAATTCCTGGTAAAATTGACTTTTCAAGTTTTCCTCTCACCTCCCTGTTATTTTATTTTTTTAATTTATTTATTTTATGACTACACTGTAGCTGTACAGATGGTTGTGAGCCTTCATGTGGTTGCGAGGAATTGAATTTAGTACCTCTGCTTGCTCCAGTCAACCCCTGCTCTGGTTGGTCCCACTCATTCCGGTTAACCTTGCTCGCTAAGGCCCAAAGATTTATTTATTATTATATCTAAGTACACTGTCACTGCCTTTGGGGGGGGTTGGATTTGTTGTCCCCCCCACCCCAGACAGGGTTTCTCTGTATAGCCCTGGCTGTCCTGGGACTCACTCTGTAGACCAGGCTGGCCTCGAACTCAGAAATCTGCCTGCCTCTGCCTCCCAGAGGGCTGCATGGGCTTACAGGCATGCACCACCACCGCCTGGCTGTCAGTCTTCAGACACACCAGAAGAGGGTGTCAGATCTCATTACAGATGGTTGTGAGCCACCCTGTGGATGCAGGAATTTGTACTCAGGACTTTCGGAAGAGCAGTCTGTGCTCTTAACTGCTGAGCCATCTCTCCACACCCCCTCCCCCCAATTCTTGCAGATTTACTTTCCAGCACCCACAACCAGAAGCCAGCAACTGCTTGTACCTCCAGCTCCCGGTAGGTAAGTAGGTAGGTAGGGAGGGAGGTAAATTGTCTTTCTGTCTGATTGGGGCTTAGAGAACACTAATTAGGTGAGACTGGTCAGCCTTTTGTTCAAGGAGTCAGACATCAGAAGTGATTTTTTATAATGGCACCAAGACAATATTTACCTTCTGTTTTCTCCACTGTGTCCCAGCCAAATGTGGTGGCATTTTCTTGCAATTTCAGGGTTTGGCAGGTTGAGGCAGGATTGCCACAGTCTGAGGGCAACCTTATCTACACAGTGAGTTCAAAAGCCCCCAGTTCACCCCCAGTCAGAAGACACGCCCCCCACCCCCCATTCTCTCTCTCTCATTCGGTGACCCACATATTTCCACCCCCACCCCTCACAAAAAAGTATTAGAAATCAGGCAAAATTTATACCAACTAATTTCTCTTATTTAAAAAGGTTTGGGGGTGGGGTAGGGTAGAGAGATAGATCAGAGGTTAAGAGTACTGCCTGCTCTTTCAGAGGTCCTGAGTTCAATTACCAGCAACCACATGGTGGCTCACAACTATCTGTAATGAGATCTGATGCCCTCTTCTGGCCAGCAGGCATACATGCAGGCAGAATGCTATATACATAATCTTTTTTTTTTTAAAGGCTTTGTTGTTGCTGTTTGCTTTTGCTGGGTGGTGGTAATGCAAGCCTTTAATCCCAGCACTCTGGAGGCAGAGGAAGGAGGATCTTTAAATTTGAGACCAGCCAGGTTTAAGTACCTCTCTGCTGGAGGTGGGTTGGGGAGTAGGCACCTCGATGCCGGCAGCATACTTCCATGGAGAGGCAGGGCAAAATCTGAAGCCAGGAGTCCACAGTGGTTCCAGGTTTCTTCTCTGGGTATCTGGCACCTCCATTGTGTAGCAGGGAGAAGCAGGAACCCCTGGGGTCCAAGGTTTACCTTTCTCTTTGGGGTCTGCACACACCAGGCTGAGGGGGAGAGGCAGCCCAAGACTAGCAGAATCCAGTTTGATTGGGAACTAGAGCCAAGCGTACCAGTGAGGCTAGGCGGGGAGAATGCACTCCTCCGGAGTCTTAGGCTCTTAGGCACAGTTCCTCAGTGGAAGGCCTTCCCAGCTATGATCCTTAATGAAGCTGTTCTCTGAGCTGGTTCTCGATTCTTCACATTGATGGTGGATATAAGCGCATACACTTTATTTAGAGTGAACCAGAGATTATATATCTTTTGTGGGGGAATACCCAGGAAGGGAAGCTCATCGGCAGAAGGCTCACTAGATACCTCATTAGCACGGAGAACTCCAGTTGTTACTTTATGTGCCTGACTGTAGTCCTCTCAGTCGGCGTTAGTTACTGGTTCCAGAGCAGGTACAGTGGCAGGTAGGGAGTGGCTCCACTCCTACTGGTCTCAGATCTTTGAGATTCTAGGAACTAAGCTCATGAAGCCTTGACAGTTCTTATGTTTGTCTGTTAACACAGTCCCATATGCCTTAAATTCATAGTTCCAAGACAGCCAAGGCTACAGAGAAATTCTGTCTTGAAAAACAAATAGTTGTGGTTTGTTTTTGTGGGGTGGATAGACTGGTTAAGGGCATTTGCGACTTTAGTAGGGGTCTTAGGCTCTATTTACATGATCCAAACATATTGGGCATCTCCTGCCACTCCACTTCCAGATTGTTTGATGATCTCTTCTGGATCATCTGCAAGAGCATCTGCAAGCTTGTGGAACACATAACTTAAAAAATAATTTTAAGCTGGGCGGTGGTGGCTCACGCCTGTAATGCCTGCACTCTGGGAGGCAGAGGCAGGCGGATTTCTGAGTTCGAGGCCAGCCTGGTCTACAGAGTGAGTTCCAGGACAGCCAGGGCTACACAGACACCCTGTCTCGGAAAAAAACCAAATCCAAAAATCCAAAAAAAAAAAAAAGAAAAAGAAAAAAAAGAAAAAAAATAATTTTAAAAAGTAGCAGGGACTGGAGAGATGGCTCAGCGATTAAAAACACTGACTACTCTTCCAGATGTCTTGAGTTCAATTCCCAGCAACCACATGTTGGCTCACAACCATCTGCAATGGGATCAGATGCCCTCTTCTGGTGTGTCTGAAGACAGCTACAGTGTACTCGCATACATTAAGTAAATAAGATCTTTTAAAAAAATAAAACAAAATAAGGAGTAGCAGATATAGTAGTACAAGCCTTTAATTCCAATATTCCTATGAAGAAGAGGCAGATAGCTCTTTGTGAGTTTGAGGTCAGTCTGATCTTCTAAGTTCTACACCAGTCAGGGCTACACATTAAGGCCTCATATTTAAAAAAAAAAAAAAAGTTTTACAATTAAATACATAATGTCAATATTGTTTCCCTCCCATATTGCAAATTCCAGGAGTGGGGTTTGGTGTGTATGTGTCTGGGGGAGGGAGGGAGTGGAGAGCAGGGAGAAAAAAATACAATAAAACAACCCTATTTTCACCAAAGAATATCAGCAATAAAGGGACCCAATTTTCATTTCCAGTTGAAATTGATATACAAGATACTGATTCCCAAGAGGCAGAACACTACAAATGGATCAGATTTCCTACTACTACTACTGTTGTCTGAATGCCAGTTGTAAACCGAGTATATCAAGCTATATATACTTTTATATTCAAGTCATAGAGCAACCCTGTCCTGGGAAGTATTTCAACAACAAATATGTGGACAGTGGAGAGGATGACTCCAATAGCAGAAAAATGTTATTTCCACTTGATGTTCTCAGTTCACTACCAAATCAAGGCAGCAAGGAGAACTAAGACCCTAGAGCCACAGAGAATCCAGGCTTGGTTCCCAGCACCCACAGGGTAACTTACAAAACTTGTAACTTCAGGTCCAGATTTAACACCCTCTTCTAACTTCTGCAGGCACCAGGTACACACATGGTACATTTAGCATACATATAGGCAAAACACTCCTACACATAAACTAAAAAGTATCCTCATAGACCTCTGAATAATGTAAAGTGACATTTTGGAGACACCACAAAGCTGTAGTTACATTAAAATCCACCAGTTTCTATCTGAGACTAGCACATTATAGCTCAGGCTGGCCTAGAACTCATTATGTATCCCAAATTGGCCTTGAATTATTTACAATCCTCCTGCCTCACCCTCCCTAGTGCTGAGATTACAGCTGACAGCCACCATGACTCACTTAGATCCAAGCCTAAATGATTAAAAGCAAGTTTCTTTTGGAGACAGGGTTTCCTAATCCCAAGGGTTGCTTCACAGTGGCTGTTTGTTTCTTTCACCGTAGTACTATATGATTACAGGCCTGCTGCCACACACTAATGCACTCTGCAGATTAAACCTACAGTTGTTTGTGTGCTAGGCAAGCATTCTACTAACTAAACTACATCCTCTGCCTGGAAAGGTCTAATTTACCTAGAATGGTTTTAGTGGATATTTTAGAAAATACTGTCACAGAGCAACATGGCTGAGCCTCAAGTGCTCCCGTGCAGAAGGAAGTATCTCCTTGGGTCATTCACTGTTAATGACACTGTTTTGCAAGAAAAGCCCCAAGGAGGAAAAAAGCTCACATATTCCTAAGAATTTAACAGATGATAAAATTAACATCAGAAATCAAAAGAGAAACACTATCAAATCCAAGATTGGGACCATGGATAGCCATCAAAAATTTTTATTTTACTACTTCTTTAGGAAAATGCCAAATGGCCAATGAAGCTGGTATGGCTGGAGGGCCTGGAGGCCCAGGGAGTTGCAGAAGTGCTCATGGCTTTGGTGCTCTAGGAGTTAGGCCAGGGAGGGACAAGCTGAACTTACTAGTCAAGGACATGAGATCAGGTTCCTGGAAGAGAACTACCTGCTTGTTCTCCGCGCCCAAGAGGGGGTCTGAGATCATTGACTTTTTCCTGAGTACATCCCTGGAGGATGAGGCTCTAAAGACCATGCCAGTGCAGGAGCAGATGGGGGCTGCCATTGGTCCAGGTGAAGGTTTTTTGGGGACTACAATGGCCATGTGGGCCTTGCTCCAAGGAGGCTACCACTGCCTCCCAAAAGGACACAATTACCTTGGCCAAGCTTTCTACCCTCCCTGTGTGGAGAGGCTACTGGAGAAACAAGATTGGCAAGCACCACAGTTCTTTTGTTTTCTTTTTTTTTAAGATTTATTTATTATATGTACATTATAGCTATCTTCAGACAGCTCCTGTCTCCAGAAGAGGGCATCAGATCTCATTACAGATGGTTGTGAGCCACCATGTGGTTGCTGGGAATTGAACTCAGGAAGAGAGGTCTGTGCTCTTAACCGCTGAGCCATCTCTCCAGCCCAAGCACCACAGTTCTACACAAGCTAACAGGCAATTGTGCCTGTGTTTGTGTATCTCTTCCCCGTCTCCACAGACACTGGTATCATGCCTGCTCCTGTGCCCAAGAAGCTATTGCTGATGGCCAGCCAGTATTGATGACTGCCACCCATCAGTCAGGGGTTGCCCTGCCACCCTTGGCAATTGTGTTGAGGTCACTCTAACTCCTACAGTTACTTGGTCTCCAGCCTCTGGAAAGACTGTCTTCACTAAGTTTCCTTTCCAGGAATTCACTGACAATCTTCATCTAGAAGACCCAAGCTCCAGATGTAGCTACCACACAAGTTTTTTCTTTGTGTTTGTTGAGATATGTAGCCCCAGTTGTCCTGAAACTCACTCTGTAGACTAGGCTGGCTTTGACTTCAGAGATCCATCTGCCTCTGCTTCCTGAGTGCCACCATTCCCAGTTCTATAACTAAGGGCTTTTATACAAGAAAACAAAAATCAATTAAGTCTGAAGAAAAAAATTTTTAGATTCATAGTTTCTCAAATTTCACACATGGAGTATACTTTCACAGGAAAAATTAACATAACACTGAAAAGTTAACTATATATACATACATATATATACACACACATATATACATACCATTTTTTAATGTTTCTTGTATTTATACTAATAGCTATATATTCTTTCAATTCTTATAACAAAACTAAAACATTTACACATTGAATTTAGAAAATATAAAAATCAATAAAACACAAATTACCTCTATTTACCACAGCAAATAAACTGTTTTGATCAAATAAAAAAAATGTTTTAAAGAAATAAAACTCAAGAATTTGGTTTAATAGCAAGTAGCCATAGCTTTTTAAGCGGTTTGGATGCATTTTCTTTTTTTCCTTCTTTTTGCTTTTTTGAGACAGGGTTTTTGTATGCCTTGGCAGTCCTGGAACTTGCTCTGTAGACCAGGCTGACCTAGAGCTCACAGATATCCAACTATCTGTATCTAAGTGCTGACATTAAAGGCATGCACCACCATCTTGTGGCCTGAATATATTTTCTTTAGCTTGTTACATATGCATCTTGCCTTTTCTAATGGCTCTGAGGCCATTAGGTAGAAATCCTCCACAGACACTTTACAAGGTGAGAACCCTCATAGTGACAAAGCTCAAATTGCCTTTGCTAACATCAACAAGAATAACTATACTTGCCAACTGCTTTTAGATTTAGAACAGGAACATTTTTTACTATTTATTTGCTTTTAGGCATATTGCTAGTGAACTCGCCTTTTACACAGTGTATGGTACAAAAAACATTTATGACAGTGTCTGGGTAATGCAGACACTGTCATATGTAGAGCAGACAGGACATTATGTGTACAACAGTTGCACACAATTTTCTTCATCTTCTGTAGCATCATTGGTTTTATTTTCCAAGTTAGATTTTAATTTTGAATACTTAACACTATTGTTGATGTGCATTTCACTTTCTTCATGTTTACTAAGCAGATGTGACAAATGATGCCAATCTTTGCACCCATTCTCATTTCTCAGTTGGTTTTTTCCTTCCCCAAAAAGTCTGCAATATAGGCAAAATACAGAGTCTTTAGAGGCTGAGTAGAGCAGCCAGGGTCTGATGCCCTTCTCACCATTTGGAAGAATTCGAGTGTAATACGTTTCTGAAAACTTCTTGCCTGCACTGTCTTTTGGAAAATTAAAATTTCTTATTTGAGGTGGATCATTTTTGACAAGAAATTCTCGTTGTTTCATACTCAAAATTCGGGGCCATGAACCTGGGTCTAAAGAAAGTACAGCGGAGATATCAAATTCCTCTGAATGTTTGTCTCCTAGTTGCTCTTGAAATGTATCAGATACTGCTGCCACAGAACAAGGTAAAGTCACATTTTGTTCTTCTGATGATGTATCTAGGCTACAGTCTGCTGCAACTTTTATTATCTCTGAAATCTTTTCCTTTTTTTCTGGTATTTCTCCTGTATTTCCTGAAAGTGTACTTGATGATCCATGAAATATTTTTTCATTTGCTTCTCTGATAGCATTCCTTTTTCTGTTTTGTAAAAGTATTTTTGATTTTGCTTCCATTATCTGTAAAGAAATAAATTGTAATTTATTGGCATTTTAAAAGTTGAAATAAGGGCTGGAGAGATGGCTCAGTGGTTAAGAGCATTGACTGCTCTTCCAGAGGTCCTGAGTTCAAATCCCAGCAACCACATGGTGGCTCATAACCATCCATAATGAGACCTGATGCCTTCTTCTGGAGTGTCGAAGACAGCTACAGTGTACTTACATATAACAATAAACAAATCTTTAAAAAAAAAAGTTGAAATAAAGAAATAAGAGCAGGCAATGGTTCATTATTAGCTATCAAAAAAGCCTATCACGGCCTGCATGCACTTGGTGCACATACACACGTGCAGCAACATCCCTAAAATCAATCTTAAACAAAGACAGGCATAGCACCTCACACCTAACAGAATGGCTACAACTGAGAGACAGTGACAAATGGAAACATGATGTGACTTAGGCAAAATTAGAACATCACTAAGGGCATGGTGGGACTTTTAACATAGTGACTCATGTCAATTTAACACACAAGTGAAAGTTATCTGGGAAGGAAGAAATCTCAGTAAAGAAAATTTCTCTAGCCCGGCAGTGGTGGCGCATACTTTTAATCCCAGCACTTAGGAGGCAGAGGCAGGTGGATTTCTGAGTTCGAGGCCAGCCTGGTTTACAGAATGAGTTCCAGGACAGCCAGGGTTACACAGAGAAACCCTGTCTCAAAAAACACACAAAAAAAGCAAAACAAGAAAGAAAGAAAGAAAAGAAAGAAAGAAAGAAAGAAAGAAAGAAAGAAAGAGAGAGAGAGAGAGAGAGAGAGAGAGAAAGAAAGAGAAAGAAAGAAAGAAAGAAAGAAAGAAAGAAAGAAAGAAAGAAAGAAAGAAAGAAAGAAAGAAAGAAAGAAAAAACTTTAATGCAGAGAGGGTAGCACATCCCTTTATCCTAGTTCTTGGGAGGCAGAGGCAGGCAGATCTGAGTTCTAGACTAGCTGTGAGTTCTAAGACAGTCAGGGAGACAGAAAAAGCCTATTTCTCAAAACAAACAAAACTTTTTCAACACAGGATGTCACTATGTACTCCTGACTGTCCAGAATTCCACTCTGTAGGATCAGGCTGGCCTGATCTGCTTGCCTCTGGTGTCAATAAAGGAGTATACTACCATGCCCAGCTATCTACTTTTTTTTTCTTTTAAACTCATCAGCCGGGCAGTGGTTGTGCATGCGTTTAATCCCAGCACTTGGGAAGCAGAGGCAGGCAGATTTCTGAATTTGAGGCCAGCCTGATCTATAGAGTGAGTTCCAGGACAGCCAGGGGTACACAGAGAAACCCTGTCTCAAAAATCAAAAATCAAAAACAAACACAAAAACCAAAACACACACACACACACACACACACTGCTTCCGAGTATGCATCATGTACATGCTTCTTGCCCATAGAGAGGAATTGGCGTTAGGATGGTTGTAAGACATCATATGGGTGCTGGGAATCAAATCTGGGTCCTCGGCAAAAGTACTCTAAACTGCTTGATCATCTTTCAAGCCCCTCCCCCAAAAGCAACTAATTTTAATGATAAAATTGCTATAATCTTTTCTACACATGTGGGTAATAAATTCAGTTATCTTTAGGGCAGCCTAGAGACTATATCTCAAAGCAAAAGAAAACAAAACCAAAGACAAAAGGCCACTAGTCATGTGTACTGTTTTTGAAGAGGGCCTAAGTTCTATCCCCAGCCCCCACGCTGAGCAGCTATCTTACAAATGTCTATCACTATAGCTCCAGAAGACCTGACACCTTCTAACCTCCATGGGGAACTGAAATCATACACACACAATCTCCCCCGCGACACCCCCACAAACGTTTAAAAATAAAATAAAATCTTGGGGTTCAGAGACAGATCAGTGCTTTAAAGCTCTTGTTCTTGGGCTGAGAGATGGCTCAGCGATTAAGAACACTGACTGTTCTTCCAGAGATCCTGAGTTCAAATCCCAGCAACCGCATGGTGGCTCACAACCATCTGTAATGAGATCTGAGTCTGAACACAGCAATAGTGTACTCACATAAATAAAATAAATCTTTAAAAAAAAAAAAAAAAAAGCTCTTGTTCTCTTGTTCTTACAGAGGACCTGGTTTTTGATTCCAAGCAGCTACATGGTTGTTCACAACTATTTCTAACTCTAGTTCAGGAGAAGCCAATGTACTCTTGACTTCCGAGGGCAACAGGCATGAACATGGTACAAGTATACACACATAGGAAATACACAGAAAATAAAAACAAATGTCATAGGGTTTTACTGCTGTGAAAAGATACCATGACTAGGCAACTCTTATAAAGAAAGAGCTGAGAATTCGATTGATCCACAGGCAGCATAAGTGAATGCCACATGAAGCCCAGCTGACCTCAAAGCCCACCTCCACAATGACACACTTCCTCCAAGGCCACACCTCCTAACAGTTCCTCTCCCTATGGGCTAAACATTCAAATAGGTAGCGATTCCTATTAAAATCACCACTGTATCTTAAAAAACAAACAAACAAAAAACCCCCAAAACCTAACACACCAAAAATCTTAAATGAAAGCATCATTTACTTACTAAATTTTGTTTTAAAACAGGATCTCCCTACATGCCAGGCTGACATCAAAACTGTGTGTGACTCTCAGGAGTCAGAGGCAGGCGGATTTCTAAGTTCGAAGCCAGCCTGGTCTACAGAATGAGTTCCAGGACAGCTAGGATTACACAGAGAAACCCTGTCTCAAAAAAAAAAAAAAAAAAAAAAAAGGCAAAACTGTGACTTTCATTCCCTGCACTATACACGACAGAATAGTATTTTAATACAGTAGATAAAACTTTTTTGTTGTTACTGGGTTTAAAGGTGTGCGCCACCACTGCACATCTAAGACTTTTAAAAAAATTTTTCAATAGCCAGGTTTTTTTTGTTTGTTTGTTTTTGTTTTTTAAATAAGACAGACTTTCATATAGCCCAGGCTGGCTTCAAATTTGTTTCATAGTCAAGGAAAACTTTGAACTTTATTTATTTTGGGTAAATGTGTGAGCACATATATGACGTGTACATACACCATGAAAGTCAGAGGACAAGTCAGTTCTGTCTTCTACCAAGTGCTGAGGAAAGATTTTGGGACCTCTTGTCAGGAATTTGACATTGGGCCAGGACAAGGAAGTAAGCTCAAGCAGGAATCAGATTTTAGGATAGAACAAATAAGTAGGCTTCAGGCAAGAATATGACTCTGGGCTAGGACAGGGAAGCAGGCTCAGATATCTTGGTCATATTGATAAGCCCTTAGAAACAGTGACAACCGGATTTTGTCTTGCCAGTTCCTCGACCGTGTTTGCCTTGCTTGTTCCTTAACCTAGAAATGACCTTGTTACTAGCATGTTATTAAAATTGTATAAAAGCAGATTGGGGAAAAAATAAACCTGTCTCAGCCTCAGAACTGGCTGGGGTTATGCTACAATGTTGTCTAATTATCTTTTTCTTTTTAATCCTTGCTCCTGCCCTGGAGAACCTATTGACTGACTGGGCCAGCTTGGTTAATGTAGGCTCCAGAGACTGAACCCAAGTTGTCAGACTTGGTGGCAAGTGCCTTTATCTACTGAGCCATCTCTTTAGACTGATCCTGAATTTCTGAGCCTCCAGTTTCCACCTCCTGAGTGCCAGGATTACAGGAATATACCAACATGCCAGTGTTTATGTGGTACTTGGGACTGCACCCTGAACTTCATGCATGCTAAGGGAGGACTAATGCACAACATACCAATCCCTTAATTCACACATCTTTGATTATCACTTATGATTGCCTCCTGGCTTTAAGTATCATCAACGGAACTGACTTTTCTCTTTGGTTGCTGGGCTTGTGTGTTTGCTTTTGGAGATAGGGTCTCTCTACAACTCCTTGGGTGTCCCGGATCTCACTAAGGTCCCTTGTCACTGCCTTCCCAGTGCTGAGGTTTTAAAGGCATCCAGAATCCACACTTACTAAGATGGAGTTTAGCTCTCTTTCCTCTCACATGGCTCACCCCTCACACTGCCCATCAATATGTTCACTCGACATCAACAGGATGTCTTGGGCAGTCATTTAAGGGACTGTCATGCATAAGCAGGATGTTGAAGAACAGACCTAGCATCCACACACTGGATGCCAACAGTACCCCTAAAGCACTGACAATAAAAAATGTCTCCCAATCACTGGCTTAGATCAGAAGCATGTTTACATTTTGGGGCCATGGAGCCATCTCAGCCAGTAATGCACTTGCTGTGAAAGCCTGAGGTGATGATTTGAGTTAATCCTCGGAACTCAACAGGAAGGTAAAGAGAATGGATCCACAATGTTGTCCTGACCTGTACATGTGGGTCATGGTGATCACTTGTACTCATACACACACATTACCCATACAATATAATAACTATGTATTTCATGTAGAACCTAAATATTTTCTCTTTTTTTCTTTTGGTTTTTTGGATTTGGTTTTTTTGAGACAGGGTTTTTCAGTATAGCCCTGACTGTCCTGGAACTCACTCTGTAGACCAGGCTGGCCTCAAATTCAGAAATCTGCCTGCCTCTGCCTCCCAGAGTGCTGGGATTACAGGTGTGCGCTGCTGCAGCCGCCACCACCTGGCAAGTATTTTCTTAAAAGGTTGTTTTTTACTTATGGGGGTGCTAGTAGAGACCAGATGTCAGATTTCCTGGTGTTGGCAGTGATCAACCTGATGTGGTGGAAGGGAACTTAACTTGAGTCCTCTGGAAAAACAGCAAGAACTCTTAATCACTGAAACATCTTCCCAGCCATGGTTTTAGTTTTTTTTTTTTTTTTTTTTTTTGGTTTTTTGAGACAGGGTTTCTCTGTGTAGCCCTGGCTGTCCTGGAGCTCATGTTGTAGACCAGGCTGGCCTCGAACTTAGAAATCCGCCTGCCTCTGCCTCCCAAGTGCTGGGATTAAAGGCATGCGCCACCACTGCCCAGCTTCAGCCCCGTTTTATATTTTATGACTCTACGTATCATTCAGCAATGAGCAGCTAAGGACAATATTTTAATTTTCTGTCTATTGGTTGTGGTTGTCATCAGGGACTCAATACCAGCAAATTACGTGTGTTTACCAGGAAATCCTCTGCTACTGCACTATCCCTAGCCCTGTTTTTCTTAAAATGCTCATATACCACCAAGGTTTCCCTACTGCTTTTCTCTAAACACCTGCCGCTGATCACTTTGAAACAAGTCAAGATCTAGATATACAGTTGAAGCCTATTTTGATTACACATATTTCCCCATCTTTTTTGTTTTTTATACTCTATGTATAAGCCTTACATTCTTATTCGACTATTTTTACAAGTGTTTATGTATGGCATATACACATGTATGGCATTTATGTATGGCACATACATATATGAATGCATGCACTCTTGAGAATGTTCACTTGTAGAACAACATTAGGTATCCTAGGCCAAACACATGGTTACACAGGCAGCCCTAGTTAAACTCAGTTAATTACAAAAGACATTGTGGTAGTTTGAGATCTCCTAAAAGGCTTTGAGGATTCAGTACTCCTACCATTTCCTTGCCTGCTGCTACAGCCGCTTCCATCTCACCCTCTGGAACAGGGAACCCCAAATAAACTCTTTCTTCTATAAATTGCCTTAGTCATAGTATTTTACTACAATAGGAAATTAAGTAATATAACAAACATGAACATAGGGAGGGATTTGGAGGGGCAGGGGAAGTTGACAAAGTAAAAATAAGAAAGGGCAAGGAATAGCATAATAAAAAAGAAAATATATTATACATGCATTATATTCATGTGTGAAATTGCTAAAGAAAAAATTTGCTGTTTAGTCAGATCTCTATGACATGAGGTCTTGCTCTGCAGCCTTGACTGATCTAACTTTATAGGTAGAATCAGGTAGCCTTGACCTCAGAGATTTACCTGCTTTGGCCTCCCTAGGGCCAGGATTAAAGTCATACACTATCATCCCCGGTGTGGTGGTAGACATCTAAATCTGAGTGCTAGTGCAACACAATGGGAAACTGCCACACAAGACAATCACCAGAAGCTTGAAGGTCAGGTAGCCTGGTGTATTCCAGGGATCTTGTCTCAAACTAAGTAGAAGGCAAGCACAGAAATCTCAGGTTGTGCTCTAACCCTCACACACAAGCAATGGCACTCACACAGACACACATACACACACAGAGAGAGAGAGAGAGAGACAGAGAGAGAGACAGAGACAGAATTAGAGGCTGCAGAAATTATGTCAGCAGTTAAGAGTGCTGAGAGAACTGGCCGTTCTTCCAGAGGTTCTGGGCTTAACCACTAGGTACTTACATGGTGGCTCACATCTGTCTGTATCTATAGTTCCAAGGGATCTAACATCCTTTTCTGGCCTCTGAGAGCATTATGGATGCATGTAGTTCACAGACAAACATGTAGGTAAAACAACCCACGCACATAAAATATATTACAAAACAAAACAAAGAATTACCTCTTTATATTCATCAGCACAATTCTGGCAGCAGAATCTCTTTTGCTGACCTGTAATCAGAATGCTGTGTCCAGTACTCTTGGGCATATACTTGCTACATTGTTCACAGCAGTTCATTATTAGACCATTGGTCAATCTGTATTCATTAAAGCAATTATTACTGCACAGTTTATGTGTTATACTGTTAACACTGATTTCATGGCGAACCTAAAAGAGAACAAAATTTCTTAAGACAGTATTTTACAATTTATTACCCTACAGTATTTAGACTTTTTTTTTCAGTATTTAAGACTTTTTCCATATTAGTATTTGGGAGGCAGATGAAGGGAATCATCATTCACACTTAGAATGTTCAGTAAGATGGTTTGAAAGCTGTAACAGATAAACTTATGTCCTTGATTTGAATGGCTCCCAAAGCAACTCATCAGATTTAGTTACCAAGGACAACGAAACACAAAGGACTGCCAGAGCATGCAGCTCTTCCTCTTGAAAATGTATCAGAGCATTTGTTCCATACATGCTTGTGGGATCTGTTGCTTCCTTATTGTCCTTAAGTTACTGAATTATCACAATTAATTCCACAGAAGCAGACACTTTGAGACTCATGTGAGTATCTTTCTTTTCTGGGTGGGGAGGGGGATCTCTTTAGTACCTATTGCCTGTCCTGGAGCTTAGAATGCCTAGACGAGGCTCGTCTCATATTCACAGAGATGTGCCTGCCTCTGCCTCCCAAACGTTGGAATTAAAGGTGTTTACCACCACTCAGCAGTAAATTTTTTAAAATCCTTCCAAACTGAATATTTAGGATATGGACATTGGTAGATGGCAGAACTTTTACTAGCACTTTAAAATTAACATTTCTATGAATCTAAATAGTAACAGTATGAAGAGCAGACCTCTCCTAATTTATTACAGATTATACATCTTGACTTAGTAAAAACTTCTTTCCTAAGACTCTGGCAGTTTTCATAAGGAGACAGAGATGCACTATAAAATTCTTTTAAGGACTTGCTTGACTCCACTGGAGGAACAATAGTTGTGGTTTTCACAGGAGAATCTCTGAAACACAAAGGAGAAAGAAACATCTGAAGATCACTGTATTTTAAGATCCACTTTCAGCTTTACTTCCTATTTCCTAAATGATACAGAAGAAAATTCAAATGAAAACTCTTCTAACATTAATGTTCCTTAGCATTCTAGCATTAAACTATGCTAGCACTTAGCACTGGAGAGATGGCTCAGCAGTTAAGAGCACTGGCTTTTCTTGTAGAGGATCCAGGTTTAGTTCTTAGCACCCACATGGTGGCTTACAACTGCTCGTAACTCCAGCTCCAGTGAACCCAGTGACTTCTGGCCTCTGAGGGCATCAGGCCTGCAGAGTGCATTTATACAGACACAGGCAAAACCTCATACTGATAATCTTTAAGAAAAACACTGGTAGGAAAAAACAAAACCAATGGTGCTAAATGGATGGTTTATTGGTATATGTTGGCGCTTAGAGAACCGGAGTATGAGGCCTAGCCTTCGTCAGGCAGCTCAGTATTATCTTTTAACTCCAGTTAGAGGGTGATGCACTGTCTCTGAGTCTTGTCAAACACACACAAAGAACTTAAAAGAAGGGATTACAGCTCTAGAATAGCCCAATCTCAATAAACATGAACACATCTCTGACACACCTACCACAAGTCTAGCTTACAATTATGTCCAGAGTATTCATTTATACTGAGCACTAAACCACATGGAGAGATGTTAAGGTATGCTTACTTTTTACACATTACATTCCGTGTCTTTCGAGTACGCTTATGGGAGAAAGAAGATAGGCAGGTGGTTGAACAAAAGAGGTGAGCTGATCCTTTTCGCTGGTAAGCTGTCTGCCCTTTCTGCAAAGGATTTTTGCAGTTTGCACAAGTGATTTTATTAGCAGGTTTAGTAAGATGTTGTTGGTTTGAGGGCTGGAAATTCTGTTTAGGAAGTGAGGCCACTGGTGATAAAGAATCCACCTTTTGTTGTTTCTGGTTACGAGGAAATGATGCTGACTGGGAGATACAAGAATCTTAAAAACAAAATAAGTAAGAAAAAGACATGGAATAAATACAGATACACATTAGCAACCTTTGAATTTAAGAGTTTAAGAGACTTATAGCATGTGGTTAAGGCAAAATAACTGACAATCAATCCAGTATTCTTCCTACTATTCCACTGGGTATGAAATGCTTCCCATGGGGTTCATTTTTCAACAGTTGGTCTCCAATTGGTGGGCACAGGGCCTACCTGGTAGAGAGAGGGATTTAGGGAGGGCTTAAGGCTACAGCACTAGCCTGGGTGAAGCCCCAGTTCTCTGCTGTAAGAAGAGAGTGTTATCCTGCATGGTGGTGCCACCTACAATCAAAGTATGATGTAAACAAGGACAGGAGAATGACTACAAGACTGAGGCCAGCCTGTGCTATCAAGTCTGAGGCCAGACTATCTCTAAAAGCAAATGTTTCAGGCAGCTGCCACTAGTTCTTCCAACATTGGAGCTGCCTGTCACATTTCCAGGTTACCACAGACTGTACCTAAAACTATGAGCCAAAACATGTCTCTTCTCCTTCAGCTGCTTCTTTCAGGGAAAAAAATGATGTTTTCTAAAATTATGCAATATGGCAAACACCAGTCATTGTCATACTCCTCTGGTATAAAAGTCTCCTGAATAGACTATATCATGCAAGTACAGAAAGTTCTATGAGTCTGTGGTCTCTCTGTGGTACTGAAGATGTATATGTTAGGTAAGGGCTCTACAACTTAGCTAAATTCTCAGCCCTATAGCTTGCTTCTGTCTATCTGTCTGTCTGTCTGTCTGTCTGTCTGTCTCTCTCTCTCTCTCTCTTAGTTTTTTCAAGACAGGGTTTCTTTCTCTGTGTGGCCCTGGCTGTCCTCAAACTCAGAAATCCGCCTGCCTCTGCCTCCCAAGTGCTGGGATTAAAGGCAGCCGCTGTCACTGCCCAGCTGCTTTTTTCTCTTATAAACTGAAATCACACCTAATTCTCCAGTGTTATAAGGAATAAATGAAATACATATTCAGCTATAGAGTAGGCAAAAGTTATATTCTGGGATCAAACCTTCTCTGCTTACTTAAATCTAGATAGCAAACACATTAAGGCTGCAGCAAGAACACAACATAACAGCCAGGCAGTGGTGGCACAAAACTTCTTTTGGAGGGACAGGATCCCATTGTGCAGCTCTGGCTGCCCTGGTTAACTAGAGATCCACCTGCTTCTGTTTCCTCAGTGCTGGAATGAGGGCCTGTGACTTCACGCCTGGACCACCAGCTCGCCATGAACTGGGACCCTCTTACTGCCACTTCCTCAGTGCCAGGACAACAGGTAGGGACCATTAACCTCACTTTGTGTTACTAGGTCATTTACTTTTTAGTCCTTAAAAGGTGGCGCACGCCTGTTAATTCCAGCACTCTAGGAGGCACAGACAGGCGGATTTCCGAGTTCAAGGCCAGCCTGATCTACAGAGTGAGTTACAGGACAGCCAAGGCTATACAGAGAAACCCTATCTCGAAAAAACCAAAAAAAAAAAAAAAAAGGTCCTTAAAAGTCAATACCCAGTTGGGCAGTGGTGGCGCACGCCTGTAATCCCAGCACTCTGGGAGGCAGAGGCAGGCGGATTTCTGAGTTCAAGGCCAGCCTAGTCTACAGAGTGAGTTCCAGGACAGCCAGGGCTACACAGAGAAACCCTGTCTTGAAAAAAACAAATCCAAAAAACCAAAAAAAAACAAAAAAAGTCAATACCCTAAAAACCACTAATAATTAAATTCCCAAATTAGTCTCCTCTCAGCCCCTTAAACCTCACATAGTGTATCTTCCAGAGAACCTTAGTTCAGGTCCCAGCAACCACATGGCGGCTCACAACCATCTGTAATGGGATCTGATGCCCTCTTCTGGGGCGTGTGTGTGTGTGTGTGTGTGTGTGTGTTGTGTGTGTGTAAAATAAATAATTCTTGAAAAAAGAATCACCCTCTCCAAATTACAGATATAAAATAAACTTCACAATTATATTGAGTAACACATTCTACCTTAATATGAAAGCCAATAACTTATTTTATATAGAATATCAGTTATGAGTTCTAAAACAAACAGCTCTGGGAGCTGAGGAGATAGCATAGCTAGTAAAAGGCCTGCCCCACGACTGTGTAAGCAGAAAGACCTGAGTTTGAGCTTCAGTACCCAAGTGAAACTAAATAAAACAAACAAAATGCAGGCCAGTGAGATACCTTACTAGGTAAAATCACTTGAAGCCAACCTGACAACCTAAGTCGGATCCTTAGATCCTATATAGTAGAGAACTGATTCTTGCAAGCTGTCCTAACTTCTATATGAGCTGTAGCAAACATGCAAAAATACATACACACACATACACACACACACACACACACACACACACACACACACACAATGTGACTTTTTTTTTTTAAGTTAAGCCAGGAATGGTAGCTCATAAATTTAATTCCTGAATTCAGGAGAGAGGCAGGAGGATCTCTGAGAGTCTGAGGTCAGTCTGGTCTATATAGTAAGTTTCAGAGCAGTCATGATTACACAATGAGACGCTTAAAAGACATTTTTTTAAGGTAAAGAAAGAAAGAAAGAAAGAAAATAAAAGCTTCTCTGGTGTTGACCAGCTAACCAATTTAGCTGAACTGCTGAGCTCCAGGGTCAGTAAAAAAAAAAAAAAAAGGTTTTAAAAAATAAGGTAATGACCAAGAGAAGAAGATAGCTTTGGTCTCCAGGCACGTGAGTACAGACAGACTCACAGACAAAGCTAAATTTACCTGAATACAAGGCAAATACAACTTATTGCTTACCAGGATTGTGATGAACTGCAAATTTTCCATTCTGAACTGCATCTGTGACATCGATCCTACCGGGATTAAAGGATCCTATTGCAGTCTTGCTCTGGAAGTTAGAGATGAGGTGTATGTTTGTATTAGTGACATCTCCCAAGTTGGTACTCTATGGTGATGTACAATCACTAAATTCCTCTCTCACCCAGCCTTTAGGGCTTACACCCACTGCTAAGGAGATACTATTAGTAACCCTTGCTGAATTTACCTTGCTTCTTGATAGACTGGCAATGGGGAAATCCACATTTTTGGTACTATTTTTATTTGTATGAGGTACCCATTCAATAAAGTTGGTAGGATTTTTCTCCTCCTCTCCATTTGTGTCCATGTCCCCTTCATCATCAATTACAATTGTTTCACATATATTTCCTTTCTGAGAAGTTAAATCTCTTGAAGAAGTGGGAATTGTAGAATCAGTTCCTTGTGGATTTTCATGTTTTGAGGAAGCAAATACAAAGTTTCTTTCATTAGGTATTGCTGGAGCACAAACTGGAGGCTGTATTGATTCAACGAACACAACATCATCATCTTCCACAGGTGCATATCTAGATGTACTGGCTAAAGAACCAGTCAGACCCCCAGATGTTTCCACATCTGCAAGATGAGCTTCCATGTCCAAGTCCAATGTACAGTCAACTAGTCTTCCCACCAAAGAATCTGTAAGAGACAGAGAAGAGAATTTTTAATTTTACTACAACAATTTTAATATTTTTACTTATATATAAATAATTAATTTAAATAACACTGATAACATTTTATTTGTTTGTTTTTTTTGGTTTTTCAAGACAGGGTTTCTCTGTGTAGCCCTGGTTGTCCTGGAACGCAGAAATCCACCTGCCTCTGCTTCCCACACTGGTAACATTTTAAAGACCATTTATGTGATTCTCATTCTGTTTTTCCTGTTAATCACTTTTTTGGGGAGTTTAATAGAAAACATCCAATTTGATAGTCCTTAAAAAGGCAATTCTAGCAGGGTGGTGGTGGCACATACCTTTAATCCCAGCATTTGGGAGGCAGAGGCAGGCGGATTTCTGAGTTCGAGGCCAGCCTGGTCTACAGAGTGAGTTCCAGGACAGCCAGGGCTATACAGAGAAACCCTGTCTTGGAAAACAAAAACAAAAACAACAACAACAAAGTCAATTCTCCTCACAACAAAAATAGCCTAATTTTTCTTTGAATTTAAAATAACAAAATGTGGGCTGGAGAGATTGCTTGGCAGTGTGGCGTACCCATTCGTCTCCTTTATGTAAGACTCCATTCAGTTTCTAGAAGCCATACCAGGAGAACCACAGCTGCCCGGAACTCCACCTCCAGAGACTCCACAGGCACTTTTTCACAACTGTCTGTAACTCCTGTCCCAGAGATTCAACACTCTTACACAGACATCTTTGCAGTCAAAACACTAATGTACATAAAATAAAATTAAATAAGGAAAATGTTAAAATGTTAAAAAAAAGAAAAAGAAAGCTGGGAAAGGTGGGACATGCCACTGATTACAGCAGAGGCTATGGATCCCTAATTCTGAGGCCAGCTTGATCTACAGAGAGTTCCAGGAGAGCCAGGCTACACAGGGAAACCCTGTCCTAAAACAAAACAAAGCAAACTAGAAAATCCCTGAGTTCCAGGCTAGCCTGGGGTCTACTTAGCACAGTGGTTCTCAATCTGAGGGCCATGACACCTTTGGACTCGCTTATCAGTTATTTAAATTATGATTCTAACCATAGCAAAACTACTGTTATGAGGTAGCAAGACAATAATTTTATGGATAGTGTCTCAGCACCAGGAATGTTGAGAACCACTGACTTAGCAAGTTCCACTACAGCCAGGTCTAACTAGATAGAGACCTTTTCTCAAAATAACAAAAACCATAAAACAAAAAAGTCCTGCTAGGTGGCACATGCCTTTCATCCCAGGCCTCCAGAGACAGAAGCTTGAATTCAGATGTCTCTGAGTTCAAGACCAGTCTTGGTCTATACAAAGAATTCCAGCACAACCAAGGCTACACAGAAAAACCTTGATTAGAAAACTCAACCAAACCAAACCAAACCAAACCAAACCAAGCTAAACAAACAAAACTCGCACAAACAAATTTAAATTACAACTCTATTATTGTGAGGTACAAAATGAAACTCCCGCGGGCGGCTATTAGCATACCTATTAGCATACAAAGATGTCGGCTGCCCTCCAGGCTCACTCACAGCCAGTAGCTCCGCTCACCCAGGGCTCACCCTGACCTTCGCCATCCTCCCAGCTTCTCATCCCTGGACAGCCCTGCCATGCTGGCCTCATGTCCACTTGGTCCTTTCTCTTCTGCACACTCTCTAGCTACCTACCTCACCCCTACCTCTCACCCCCATGGCCCCGTCTATTCTGCCGGCCACATTCAGTCTGTTTTCTCTCCCTGTTCTATCTAGACTCTTCCAGATACTTCTGGCTATACTCTCTCATACCTACAATAAAAACCTTCTCCTCAACCATGCGCTGGAGCAGTCATGTCCTCATTTTATTCAATTGTACATTTTTTCTCTCTCTTTTTTTTTTGTTTGTTTTGTTTTTTTGAGACAGGGTTTCTCTGTGTAGCCCTGGCTGTCCTAGAACTCACTCTGTAGACCAGGCTGGCTTGAACTCAGAAATCCACGTGCCATGAGATCTGACTCCCTCTTCTAGTATGTCTACAAACAGCTACAGTATACTTACATATAATACATAAATAAATAAATCTTAAAAAAAAATACATGTCTACGAAGCACTATACAAGAAATCGCAGGCCTAGAGAGATGGCTCCTTGGTTAAGAGCACTGGCTGCTCTTCCAAGAGACCCACAAGTGCAGTTTATAATTTGCTATCTAGTTCTAAAGGATGCTTTCTTCTGAACTTCTTGAGCACTGCAGCCAAGTGGCACACAGACATACACACATACAACAGAACACCTATACAGATAAAATATAATATTTTTGAAACAGAAAAAAAAAACCCTGTAACTCGTTTTTACTCAAACTTAAAACATGTCAGTAATTTTTGTTTGCTTTTGGTTTTTCTTTTTTTTTTTTTTGGTTGTGAATTTATAGATTTTATTTATAGGGTAAATTGATAGACAAATCATTTTGTATTATATATTTGGACTTATTTATGTAACATAGATATGGACATATATATATAACAAAATGTATATTAACATCACAAATGTCAATCTTGTTAATTTTTCTCAAAGACGCTGCTCTTAGTTTAGCTGACTGTACTGTTCTGTTTCTAGCTGGTTGATTTCAACCCTTCCTTTGGCTATTTCTTGTCCTCTACTCCTCTTTGGTACATCTGCCTCTTTTTGTTATAGAGTTTTTAGGCTTGCTGTTAGTTGCTAGTATAGAATCGCTCCATTTTTTTTTTTTTTTATGAAGGCACTTAGTGCTATGAATTTTCCTCTTAACACTGTTTTCATTATGTCCCATAAGTTTGGGTATGCTGTGCCTTCATTTTTTTTTTTTTTTTTTTTTTTGGTATTTTGAGTCAGGGTTTCTCTGTGTAGTCCTGGCTGTCCTGGAACTCACTCTGTAGACCAGGCTGGCCTTGAACTCAGAAATCCACCTGCCTCTGCCTCCCAAGTGCTGGGATTACAGGTGTGCGCCACCACTGCCCGGCGCTGTGCCTTCATTTTATTGAATTCTAGAAGGTCTAGAATTTATTTCTTCATTTATTCCCTGACCAAGTTATTATTGAGTAGAGAGTTGTTCAGTTTCCACACGTATGAGGGTTTTCTGTTGTTTTTGTTGTTATTGAAGTCCAGCCTAAGTCCATGGTGATCTGATAGAATGCATGGAATTATTTCAATTTTCTTCTATCCGTTGAGGATTATTTTGTGTCCAATTATACGGTCGGTTTTGGTTTTTCGGGACAGAGTTTCTCTGTATAGCTCTGGCTGTCCTGGATCTCTAAAGAACAGGCCAGCCTCGAACTCAGAAATCCACTTGCCTCTGCCTCCCAAGTACTGGGACTAAAGGCATGCACCACAAACGCCCGGCTATTATCAGTAATTTTTAAAAAAAATGTTTAATCTTTATTTTAAATAACTGTTTAGTGTGGGCTGGAGAGAAGGCTCAGTGGTTAAGAGCACTGACTGCTCTTCCAGAGGTCCTGAGTTCAATTCCCAGCAACCAAATGGTGACTCACAACTATTTACAATGGGGTCTAATGGCCTCTTCTGGTGTGTCTGAAGATAGCAATGGTGAATACACAAAACTTAAAGAAAAAAAAAAAAGCTTAAAAAAAAAAACTTTTTAGGGGTTCAAAAATACAAGAGCAGAAAGAAATCTCCCGGAAAGGAACACAAAAATGTTAAGTGCACAGCATCTTGTGAATAAGAGCATCGTCCTACTGGGGATTCTAGGAGACAGCAATGTTAGTAGTACCCACTAACACACTACTAAGGTCTGTGTCTTCCCACAGATCACAATGGCTTGGCTTTCTCAGCAGAAATCACTCAAACAGCAACTCTTTACTTCAACAAAAAGAAAACAGTCTATCCTAGTAACTTTAAACAGGAAAGCTATGCAAAATGACTCACAATGGAGATGTTTTCCTTCTTTCTGCCAAATGCTTCACCAGAGTGGCTTGAAGATCCTAGAATAAAAGGAATTTAAACACACACACACACACACACACACACACACACACAGTGAGTATCAACCACTCAGAGGTAACACCAAACCCTGAACACCAGAGGAGGAATTAAATCAAGGTGTATTCCCAAGCTGTTCTATCAACCTTCTCCAAATAAACAATAGAAATCAACTATTTAAAAACGACAGCAGGCCAAGCTCAATATATTCTTTCCAGTTTCAAAATTAGGAGTAGAGCGGACAGCTGAGCAGAAGAGTAAACGCGTCCTCCAAGCCAGCAAGGGATTCATATTTCTCCTAAAAAGTCACCACTCAAGCACCAATCCCAGGCGGGAGCGGTTCAACAATTGGATCCCACTTGCCATAAGCACTTGACTAGGGCCTAAGGCCCGCGACAGGCACCAGGTCAGCCATTAGAAACTAGCTCAAATAAGACTAAAAGCTGCGACAGACTGAGCAAAAGAGAAAACGCCACGGGACGTAAGTGGTGGTCCCTGAACACGAAAAACTTGGGGTCTCGGTTGGGCAGACAGGGTGGGAGTGCGGCCCCAGGCGGGAGGGCCAAAGGGCCCCTCCCGGCCCGGCCGCCCGCAGCACCGAAAGGAAAACACTCCTTGATCTCCGGCCGCCGCCCGAACCCGAGGTTCTTGCGCTCCCCGCCCCGGCGGCCGCCTCACCCAGCCCGTCCGGCCGCGCCCGCGCTCCCTTACCCCTTGGGCCGCACGCGAAGCCGCCCTGGACATCAGCGCGGCCCCCAGCGCACCCAGAGGCCCCAACGCAGCAGCGGCGACGCCGGCCGCCGCGGGCTGCTAAGCCCGGCTCGGTGGGAGGCTCCCGATGCTGCCCTCACCCATCTCCGCCTCCCCAGTCGCCCCCGCCTCCGCCTCCGCCTCCCGAGGCTGCGCTGTTCCCAGCCACCCCCACTCTCCGCGGCTCTCGACAGGAAAGACGGCGGAAAGAAGCCTCACCCGGTTCTGGCTGCAGCTCCGCGGATCGAACCTTCCCTCCCCCGGCCCACCCCGCTTCGGCGACACGCACAACTCCGCTCGGTCCAGTCCCGGCTTTAGCGCTGGTGAGGAGGAGGTAGAGGAGGCGGCGGCACCGCGGAGCCCGGGGAGGCCCCGCCCTCCGCGCGCTCATTGGCTACTGGCGAGGGCGGCCCCGAATGCCTTGGGCAGGTTCCATTGGCCCAGTCGGCCTTCTTTCAGGACCTTCCTCCGTGAGGTAGTTACTGCGCTGTCAGTCAGAACTAGGTCACGCCCTCAGGCGTCCAGGCCCCCCTCCCTCCGTGCCCCCGCCCCGCCCCGCCTCCACTCGCGGGGTCCGCCAGGGTCAGGAGGCCGAGTGGCGCTGCCCACTGTACAGCTCGTGCTTCCGCATTGGAGGCGGGCGGTCTTCGTCGAGGCTTCCCGCGGGCCCGGAATCGGGACACCGGGCCTCGGCCTCCAAACGGTCGCCGCGGCCCCCAGCGAGTCTGCTCGAAGAGAGACGCGGCCTCGATGTCGGGGCGTCCTCCCTGTCCAGGCCCCCAAGACCCCGGCTACTGGCGAGCCCGGCAGCGCCTGCGGCGGACCGAGGGGGCGAGCCCGGCCGGGGCCGCAAGGGGACTGGTGCGCTGGCCGCGATACAGGCGCTTCCACCTTGCCTAGCCGGTGGGAAGGCTGTCCTACCTCCGCCGTGGCTGCGGCGAGAGGAGACATCGGCCTCCATTTTGTGGGATCTGTTGGGAGAACTTGGTCGCCCATCAGAACCGAACCCTTGGGGACTAGAAACTTGGCCCAGAACGGGCCCGATCGCGCTCTGCCATAGGCCTTGTCCGTTGTCAAGGGCGTGGACGCCTAGATTGCGACGGAGCCACACGATCGTGCAGGGCCCAGACACTGCCACTGGGCAAGATGGAGCCGCGGGCTCCCTTTGCGGGCTCGAGCCCCTGAGACCTGGGCTGTCTGGGCTCGGCCGTCGGTGCCTGGCCGAGCACGCGCTCCCGGGCCTGCCCGCCATCGCGTACCCGTCGCTTCAGTCCTGGCCTCGTGGGCAGTGACCCTCGCACGGGAGTCCCACGGGGAGCATTCTTAGCGGGGCCGCTGGAGGGCTGCACGAGGGTCTTTTGTTTCTTGTTTATAGCCAGGCCTTTGGCGGAAGCCTGGTGCCAGATTTCTAGGACTCCCTGTAACCTAAGAAATGCACCTCGCCCTGGTGGTTGTTAGCGGGATTACAACTGATCTCTTTTGGGTTGAATTGCAGTACTTGTTACATAACGGGTGAAACTATATGACTAGTAACAGGACTTGGCCTTATGTTTTTAGTTACAACATTCGCAGGCAGAGTCAGTGAGTGCGAGGCCAGCTCGGTCTACAAAGTGAATTCCCGGACAGCCAGGGCTACTCTGAAAAAACAAAAGAACAAAAAATATAAAATATAAATGGGTCTCTCTTTTAAGGTTATGTCTAGCATAATTTGGCCTGGAACTCTGTCATCTTTATTCTGCTTCTGGAGTATTGGGATTGTAAGCATGTCACCACTGCTTTCTTGGTTTAGGCTTAGACTTGATGACAAAAATCCCACACCTTATAGCACAGGAATGGAGTTCCAGTATTTAAGGCACAGAGATAGCAGAATCAGTTCAGAGCTGGCCTGGGATACATTAACTGTCTCAAAAAGAAAAAGAAAAAAAGGCAGCTGAGTGGAAGGCCATAGAGAGAGGGCTCAGAGGTTAGAGTGCTTCCTGTTCTTAAAGACTCTCAAACTGGTAGCTGCATGTGGCAGTTTTCAACTGCCATCAAGTCTGGTTCCAGGAGAACCATGCCCTCTTCTAGACAAGCTCTTCTGGTCTACCTACACACATAGGTGTGTGGAGGATACATACAAATACACCCACGAGCACGTAAATACAAATTTACAAAAACCCTGAGTTTTTTTCAGTATTTAAAACGCACATTCCCCATTCTCTTCTGAAGTATGATAAAAGCATGTTCACTCAATGACAAGCATATAAACCTAAGTCAGTGTTGTCTGTGGGTTGATTGGTGGGAGAGTTGAGTAAGCCTTTACTGTGTGGACATTACCAACATCACCAGCATTTAAGTCTTTAATGACTGAAAATAAATGTGTTAAAGTAACATTTTCATGACTGCTGAAGATAACCATCCCCTTTTCTCTTAAGCATTTGGAAATACGAAGCTGTAGGCCCATTGAGTTGATACCCAAGGACTCTCTAGGTTTAGAGAGACTTAAGTGTTTTTAGGCTTGGTAACTACAGGTCATATATTTTCTGAAGCCCAATTTTCCACAATTCTCTAATACTAGTACTGTTCAAAAATAAAGCTTATATGTTTTCCTCATTAGTGACAAGAATGAACGCTATCCCTTTAGTGTGCTGCTGTGTTGAGTGTGTCAGTCAGTTTGATGCTGCTATGCAAGAGTTCCACACACTATAAACTAGAACTACAGTAGTTTATGAGGCTGGTGCTTTTAGAGGCTGGAATTTCAGTAGGGAGACACATCTGGTAAGGGACTTTGGAAGTGTCGCAAGTGCTAGAAAAGAAGGGCAGGAACAGAACACTCTAGAAACTCACTTTCATAAAGGAGCCACTCCTGCAATAGATTCTTAACTCCCAGAATTTCAACATATATCCGCCTAAAATGGTAGAATGCTCACGACCCAGGTGTCTCCCAATGTGCCAATTTCCTTTGCAGTCTCAGCAGTCAATAAGTAATATGGATTTTGGAGGGAACATTCAAAGTATAGAGTTTTGAAATTCTGGACAAAGTTTATTCATCGTTGATAATTGGTTTTTTCATAACTTTAATGTCAGAATTGTTTGAGCTGAGTGTGGTAACTCTCATTGTCAACACGCAGTAGGCAGAGGCAGGCAGATTTCTGTAAATTTGAGGGTAACCTAGTCTACATGGTGAGTTCCAGGCATACCAGAGCTACATAGTGAGACCCTGTCTCATAAAACAAAAATAACAAACTTCTAACGTCACAAAGATTCTGTAAGCGTAAACCACAGAGGCAGTATGTTGTAGCTACATCAGATTGAACTTTGCAGTAGCAGACCTGCATTCAGAATCTTTGTACAGCAATAGATGATGGCTCTTGTTTATACCCCAGTACTTGGGATGGTGAAGCAGAAGATTGTGAGTTCAAGGCCTACCTGGCTCTCATAGATCCTGTGTCAGCAAAACAAAACATTAAAAATGTTTAAGTTGGACCTGAGTGAGCAGGGCTGGAGTGAGACCTGGAGAGATGGTTCAGCAGTTAAGAGCACTGACTGCTCTTCCAGAGGTCCTGAGTTCAAATCCCAGCAACCACATGGTGGCAGGGCTGCTTGCCCCCTCTAAAAAGATAAAATAAAATGTATAAGTGTTTCAAAATAAGCCCAGGCATAGTGACACAAGCTTGTGACCCATATCCCTGGAGATTGAGGCAGGAAACTGAGCCTAAGTCTGCAAAATAATGAGATGTCTCAGAAAAAAGTATTTCTTCTCAACAAAATACTGAAATGTTACAAAAATTAAGAGATAGTAGTTAAGATAGGGCATTAAGATTTGGAGTTTTTTATTAGATATTCCAGAAGAAGTTGACTGAGGCAATATTGAAAAAAAAATGCTAGCCGGGTGGTAGTGGCGCATGCCTGTGATCCCAGCACTCTGGGAGGCAGAGACAGGAGGACTTCTGAGTTCGAGGCCAGCCTGGTCTACAGAGTGAGTTCCAGGACAGCCAGGGCTACACAGAGACACCCTCTCTCGAAATAACCAAAATAAAATAAATAAAAGCAAATCCCAGGGCTGGAGAGATGGCTCAGCAGTTAAGAGCACTAACTGCTCTTCTTAGGGTCCTGAGTTCAAATCCCAGCAACCACATGGTGGCTCACCATCTGTAATGAGGTCTGATGCCCCTATCTGGAGTGTCTGAACATAACTACAGTGTACTTACATATAATAAAGAAATAAATCTTAAAAAAAAAAAAAAAACCAAATCCCTTTTTGGGACTGCCAATCAAGAGACCCTGTCTCAAACACAACCTCCCAACAAATCTTTACAACTATCTCCAAAGGGCAGACTATTAGAATGGCTGGAGAAATGGCTCAGTGGTTAAGAGCACTGTTTGCTCTTCCAGAGGTCCTGAGTTTAATACTCAGGGACTGCATTGTGGCTCACGACCACCTGTCATGGTATCTAATGCCCTCTTCTGGTGTGTCTGAAGACAGCTACAGTGTGTTCACACATATTCTTAAAAAAAAAAAAAAAGGAGGCTCATGTTTCTGTTTTGTTTTTAGGCAAGCTTACTGCGTATAAGATGATTTGAATCTTGTGGCGTTCCTGCCCCAGCCTTTAGGTGTGAAATTTACAAATGAGTGGACAGCACCAAGCGAAAAGAGAGTGGGGAAGTGATAGAATTGTGATCATTACAAACTTTTTTTTAAAAGATTTATTTATTAACTTTTTTTTTTTTTTAATGTGCGTACACTGTAGCTGTTTTCAGACACTCCAGAAGAGGGCATCAGATCTCATTACAGATGGTTGTGAGCCATCACGTGGTTGTCAGGATTTGAACTCAGGACCTTCAGAAGAGCAGTCAGTGCTCTTAACGGCTGAGCCATCTCTCAGCCCCCCATTACAAACTTTTCAAGGTTGGGGGTGATAAAACATGACTGTAATCCTAGCCTTTGTGAGATAGGGGAAATTTCAGGAATTCTAGAATTTTAGGAATTCCAGGTCATCCTCAGCCAGAGTTCAAGGCCAGCGTGGGCTACATGAAACCCCATGCCATCTCTAGAAAATAAAGAAAACCTCTGGCTGTGACTGAGTCTCTCTAGTCATTGATGGATAAATCAAATGTACAAAATGTGGTATACAATACAGCAGTATGCACCCTCCAAAAAAGAAGGGCATTCCGGTCCAGTTAAAATATGATGAAACTTGAAGATACCACATAAAGTGGAATATGAATTACTGTAAAACTCAACCAACCTTGTTTTTGAAGAAATTGCATTTTGTGTAAGACCAAGGGCTAAACTCGAATTCCATGAAGAAAATCACACCTGAGCAAACATCCTACCATACTCCCCCTTCTCACTTTAGCAACAGCCAGGTTACAATAGCAGCCCATGGTACACAGAGATAATCTAAGACATCCTGAAGAGAATGGATAACCTGGCCATCTTGTTTGTTAGGTGATTCTGCCCTTGGGTTTGGTTCCTGCAGATTACACCAGAAATGCAGTTTTTAAAATATTAACTTGCTGACCTGTATGGAAATTCCCCACTTGCTGTAACCACAATAAAGACCCTGAATCCATAGACTCTCTCTGGGCTCTCATTTTGACCCGCTGGGACAATGAGAGTCTGAGAGGCTTTCAAAAGCCCATAATAAAGACCCTGATGTGTTTTGCATCAGAATTAGCTCCTTGGTGGTCTTTGGGTCCTGCAGCTTGGGCATAACATTACAAAAGGCCAAATACTGTAGGGTTTCATCCTTATAAGGTATGTAAAGTACCTGGAGGTAGGAACCGGGTGTAAATAGAAATCAGCTGTGCTGGAAGGGAGCGAGCAAGCCTGGAGGAGTGACTAAAGGAAGACTGCAACGATGTGGCAAATAGCTGACAACAGGTCTTCATCAGTAATTACTTTAAAATTAGACGAATCACAGTCACCAGTTAAAAGCAATAGGCTGGCATCCAGCGTCGTCGGGCTCAGCGCTGGTGAAGTTTGCAGGTGGCTCCTGGCTCGCTCCGCACGTGGCAGGCAGGCCTTCATATTGAAAAACACTCACAGAACTTAGTACAGCACCTCCCAGCCTGTTAGGAAAACAGGCCCATCCTGGAAACAACCATTTCTGGTTCAACCTGTTTTGACTTCAGAGAGAATGGCTGTTCCCAAAGCCAAATCAGCAGCAAGAGACAGTGGGTGGGAACCAATCTTCAGCAATCTCCTGGAAAGGGGAACAAATACTGAATTTAGAAATTGCCTTGCTTCTCTGGATTTATTGTGTTTTCCTTTACTATTATTTCAACCCGAGAAGTCTGGGAGTTAAACTAGGAAGGTAGACAGAAAAGGAGAGAAATCCCCATAGATGGGCTGGCTCAAGGAATTCAAAGCCTGCCCAAACAAACAAGTCACAGCACAGTTCTGGGTCAATCATCTACTTCCTTCAAACTAACCAATCCCGCATTAGGGGAGAAAAACTTTTAGAGTCTACTTTAAAGTCTCCAGCCCCACTTCGAAAGAGACTGGATTTTCCACTTTCCAAATCCGCCCCGCCCCTTCCTGCCCCTCCCCTCTTCCACCCCACTGTCCTGTCCTGTCAGTGTCAGATCCCCACCCCATGAATCCCTTCCCCACCAACCCCGTGATGTGTGTGTGTGTGTGTGTCTTTTGTTTGTTTGTTTGTTTTTTTGTTTGTTTTTTCGAGACAGGGTTTCTCTGTGTAGCCCTGGCTGTCCTGGAGCTCACTCTGTGGACCAGGCTGGCCTCGAACTCAGAAATCCGCCTGCCTCTGCCTGCCAGAGTGCTGGGATTACAGGTGTGCGCCACCACCGCCCGGCTGGGCTGTGTGTGGTGTGTCTTGGTCGTCCGTCGTCCCCTGCTTTGCAGAGGGTCTTCTTCTCTGTATGTCTGCACTACTGAGTGCATGCTTTCTCAGCCCCAATCACCGCTTTCCTTTAACTGCTGTTTCTGGCTGCGCTGCTTGAGATCTCTCTGTCGCTACATGTTGCACTACAGATTTTCTCTGCCTTTTAAGTCTTCAAGTGACAGAGAAAACAAACCCAATCAAGACCCCAAGACGGCCTCAGTCCCATCTGCTTTCTATCTTGAATCTTCCTCTGCTATCTTTTTTTGTTTGTTTGTTTGTTTGTTTTGTTTTTGTTTTTTTGGAGACAGGGTTTCTCTGTGGAGCCCTGGCTGTCCTGGAACTCACTCTGTAGACCAGGCTGGCCTCGAACTCAGAAATTCGCCTGCCTCTGCCTCCCAGAGTGCTGGGATTATAGGCATCACCACCGCCCGGCTTCCCTCTGCTATCTTAAACTTTATTTTTTTTATGAGATAGGTTCTCACAAAATCCATGCTGGCCTCAAACTGGCTATGTGGCCCAGGCTGAACTGCAGCTCTGTAACATCCACTGCCCCACCCCCACCACCCCCAGACCTTAGCACAACTGACTCCATGGAAGTACCATTCAGGCTATAAAACTCAGCACGTAAACAGTACAACCTGCTAAAACAAAAACAAAGACCTAAGCTAACAAAGACCATAGTTCTGGGAACGTCTCTAAATGTGCTAGCCTTGGCTTTGGCTTCTGTAGTTCCACTTCTGGCTAATTGTTCCTATTAACATTAGTATGACAATCCAGGATATGTTTTTTGTGCCTGTTTACCCTAAGAAAGTCTGGGCACTTGGGCACTGGGATCCTGAACGCCCAGTGTAGTAGCTGGCTAATAAAGACTTTCTGTGGGTTTAAATGTCTGTCTGAGCAGTCTTCTCCGGTGGCTATTCCATCACAGCTCCAGATCTTCCAGCCTCCACCTCACAGCTGCCGAGAATAGTCTATCATAGCCCCGTTTGCACCTTTCTAAGAAATGCCTGCCTGTAGTATGTACAGAACAGCTCCCTTTCATTTTGTTACTTAATTGTCAGCACTTTTAGCTATAATTATTTTATTTTGTTGTTGTTTTGGTTTTTTTTATTTGTTTGTTTTGTTTTTTTGAGATAGGATTTCTCTGCGTAGTCCAGGTTGTCCTTGAACTCACTCTGTAGACCAGGCTGGCCTGGAACTCAGAGATCTTCCTGCCTCTGCCTTCTAAATGCTGGGATTAAAGACATGTGCCACCAACCCCTGTCTTAGTTCTAATATTTTTAAGTTTTTGGTTTATCTCATAAACATCCTGACTCTTTTGTTTCTCATCCATAATGGAGGTTAGTAATTAATATTTCAAGTTATTTTTTTTACTACATTTAAATATTTAGTTTGTAGGCTAGCAATAGTGGCCCATACCTGTAATATCAGCATTTGGGAGGTAAAGGGAGGAGGGTATTAATTAAAAAATGGCTTCTCTAGTATATCTTCACTATCTTTATTTGACTCTTAGTGGAAAAATTCTGTGATACTCAGCTGTGATATCTGTCTGAGGAACCATGATAAAGAATAAAGGAGGGAAATTCAACTACCCTACAGTTGCTTCACAGAACCAGGGCTCCTATCAACCTGAAGATAATTCCTCGTCAACTCTCCCCATGACTGCCCTGAAGGTGAGTTCTTGGGACCAGCTCTGTACATACCCTATAAACAACTAGGAACCAGGCTTCACTCTATGCTGGATACCCCTATTTCTTAGCAACACAGTGCAGATACTTTCCATAGTGCCTTGGCCTCTCTCTGCCTACGTACAGTGACTAAATATCTTGCTTATGCTATCTTGGTACAAATGTTCATACCCCTGATTATAACCTCAGTTTCTACCTAACAATAAATGTATTAAATCAAATAACAGAAAAAAAAATCACAAATGTAGACATATATGAACGATGAGTTCAAGAGAATCCTTTAGAAATCCAAATAGATGTGACCAGGAAAGAACCGTTCATATTGTAAGCAAGGGATCAATGAAATTGCCTATTGGGACCATTCTGTATATTGAAAGAAAGCTTATTTGAGGTATTCAATGGCAGGGCTCTGTCTCAGATGGCAGAATAGAGGGCCCTGGGGGAGAGCCCTGTCAGCTTTAATAGGAGAGGTAGCAGGAGAAGAGGTGAAGACTAGAAGAGCTTGGGAGTTGGTGGTGTTTGGGTTATCAGGAACTAGATGTTCTTTGTTGTGTTAGAAGTGGGGCTTGCATGCATCTGGACAGACCACACCAGGCCAAGGCAGTTCCACGTGAGGTCTATTGTAGGAGAAAAGGGCAAAGGTGGCTGTGAAGGAGAGGAGAGGAGAGGAGAGGAAGAGAGAGAGAGGTGAGAGGGGTCTGCCTTTTATTTGGATAGTGATATAGCTGCTTGAAGGTAAAGGTGGGAGGTGAGCCAAGTGGATTCTGTGAATATGTGGTGGTTGCCTTGGCAACAGATATGTGGGTTCCTGTCGCCAATGTCTGATCTCACTGGGTTTGGGATAATCTTCCGGGCAATCTGCAGTGCTGACACCCTGAGGCCAACATACCTCCCTTTTTCTTATCATAAAGAGAAGGAAAAAAAGGGGGGAGGGAGAACCCGATGGTGAAACGGGAATGGGGGTGTCATGTTTCTTGAGCTGCTTCCTGCTGTCTAGGGTTGTCATCAATTTTGCAGTGTAGCTGACTTTCACCATCTGGGTCCATTTGGTAAACATCCTCTGTGGACAGTGGCTGGTAATCCTGTAACAGGATCTGATTAATAGTTTGGTTAAAATTAATGAAAAAAATCAATTAATTTTGTGTGTGTGTGTGTGTCTGAAGGAATGTAGAATCAAGATTAATGAGGCAGGGAGGGAATAATAACACCAGGAGAATGACTAGGACTCCCACTTCCATACAGGGTTTTTGAAAATCCCAGAACTGGAGGTCTCACATTCCCTGAAATTCTGTATGTCTGACTGTAGCTCCTGAATTTTGTTTCTCACTATCCCAGATTAGTTGACATAGAAACAGCATTCTTCTTGGAGAAACAGGCAAAGACCACCTCCTTCTTCTTCTTCTTCTTCTTCTTCTTCTTCTTCTTCTTCTTCTTCTTCTTCTTCTTCTTCTTCTTCTTCTTCTTCTTCTTCTTCTGTTTTTTTTGGATTTGGTTTTTTCGAGACAGGGTTTCTCTGTATAGCTCTGGCTGTCCTGGAACTCACTCTGTAGACCAGGCTGGCCTCGAACTCAGAAATCCGCCTGCCTCTGCCTCCTAGAGTGCTGAGATTACAGGCATGTGCCACCACTGCCAGACTTTAAAGACCACCACCTTTAGCTGTCAGGACATCTAGACTCCATCAGTTCTGAAGCACCACAGCTGCCAAAGAATCTATCTGTTTCTGGATAGTAAGCATGGTTTTGTAAGACTGTGGTGAGCCTTAACTTACTGGAGACCCCTGAGTGAACAACGTGGAGATAGGAATCAATGCAAAAGCAAGAAGAATTTTATTTAATCCAGCATGCTGGGGTCACCCTGCACATGGGGAGAGAATGACTACGTGCAGCTGGTCCAGCAGGCCTTTATACAGTCGTCAGGGCAGCCACCATTAGGCACAATGTGATTGACAGAACAGTGTGACTTTTAAACTGATTGGCCATTAGGGAATGAGGTGTGTGGCCAATGGTCAAGGAATAACTCCAGGACTCCCCTAACTGCAGGAACTTCCCTGCGGTCTGAGGAATGTAATCAGCCCCACCCTTCCAGATAGGAGGGTGCCTATGTTCTTTATGACCTTTCTCTTTCAGGAGGGGAGGGGTCTGGTGGAATTTTCCAAAATTTCTCAGCTGACCTCTTCATCCCCCCCTTTCTTTGTGCATGCTTCAATCCTGAAGCTACCACTGGTATTCTGATAGCTCATACTCCTAGTTTTCTTTATCTAGTTCTTTGTATCTCTGCTTTAAGATCATTAGCTGTACTGTACCTATGTGTTCTTCAACAACAGCGACCAAGCAGTCCAAAATGTAGGGGTCAAAAGTCAGCTATAGCTGGAGAACAATTAGGGGTCCTAATAGGCTGGATATGAGGGTGGTTAACCAAGACTCGAACCTGCCTTGACTCTGTTCTCTTTCTCTTCTTCTTGGGTAGCCTTTCCCTCACCTTGTCCGTTGACTCTTTAACAGCCCCAGAATGGTCTATATAAAGCAACACCACTCAGCTAAGGCAGCATAGAGCCCTCCTATTTTGCAGTACTACTTCTGATAACGAAGTCAGTGATTCTTTTGTTTGTTTGTTTTGTTTTGTTTTTGTGTGTGTGTGTGTGTGTGTGTGTGTGTGTGTGTGTTTTGAGACAGGGTTTCTCTGTGTAGCCATGGCTGTCCTGGAACTCACTCTGTAGACCAGGCTGGCCTCGAACACAGAAATCCGCCTGCCTCTGCCTCCCAAGTGCTGGGATTACAGGTGTTCGCCACCATGCCCGGCTGAAGTCAGTGATTCTTGAAGGTGACACATGGAAGTTTCTATTCTCTCTACATATAAATCAGTGGCTGCCCTCAGACTGTCATAATTTTCCCCTTGTAAGACCAAAGCAGAGGTCCTGGTGACTGCCCTAATCACCCCCAAACCCAACATAAGGGAGACAGTGTAACAGGTTTGGCAGACAAGCACATAGGATGGAGGAAAGAGCCAGAATCCAAAGGTATCACCAGGCAGCCATGATCAAGGTCGAATGATCTTGAGTTTGAGCAGATTGTCTATCTTCTGTACCATCCAGCAGGGGACTCTGGGGAGCAGGGCGTCTGCAGGTTTCCAATGGGAAGTGTACACCCAGGCTGCAATACCAGCCAACTTAAGGCCTGTGGGAGTGACTAGCAGCTCCAGGAAGGGTCCCTTCCATCAACTGTCCCCGAAGCCTCATTACATAGATCCAGTCACCAGTCTGGAAGTTGAGAGGGGTCTCTGGCATCCCTGGAGCATTTAAGGCAGACAGTTTTGGCCAAATCTCATGTTGTGGGATACCAAAGAGGATCTCAAAAGGGGTCGGGTTAAAATGGTAGGGCTCAAAACAGGGTCAAGTGGGAGAGGCACCACTCAGCCTGAGCCAGTCTCCAAGGTCAATTTAGTTAAGGTCTCTCGTAGGGTTCTGTTCATTTTCTCTACCTACCCTGAGCTCTGGGGAAGGTACACCCAATGGAGCTTCCAATTAGTCCCTAATATCTCTGCCAATCCCCGGCATACCTTAAGAGAAAAAAGCAGGACCATTGTCTGATCCAATTACCTTGGGCACTCCGAACCTTGGGAAAATTTCCTCTAATATCTTTTTAGCTACCATGGTAGCTGTTTCCTGCTTGGTTGGGGAATGCCTCAACCCATCTAGAGAAAACATCTGTAAACACTAGAAAGTATTTGTAACCATATTTTCCTGGCTTAACTTCTGTAGAATCAACCTCTCAATATACTCCAGGCTGTTCTCCCTAGGTCTTTTGCCCTGTTTACTCTTTGCTGCATAAACATTCACTTACTGGCATACATTACAGTTTTCTGCTATCTCTCTTGCCCAGAATCTGAAGTCTATTATATATACTTTAGGTCCCTTAACTGCTTGGACAAACTTTTTATCCCCTAAATGAGTCCATCTCTGCATTTGGCCTAGTAAGTCTTTTGCTTACTTTCTGGGAAGTATGGTTCTCCCTTTTTGTGTGTGTGCCATCGTCCTTCTTTCTCTTGGCAATAGTTGTTAGGGTGGCTAGCAATCTGGGTCCTTTCTTTTTTCATATATTTTAAGTGAAGCAATCAGTTAGTTCAGTTCCATTTCCCAGCAGGTGTTTCTTGCAGGCCCATTAACGGGATAGGCTCCTGTGGAGCTACTTCTTGAGCCACTTGATCGGTCTGGTTATTGCCCACTGAGTCTCTTCCCTTCTGATGTCCTGGGCAGTGAATAATACTCACAGTTGCTGCCATCATTAGGGCATCTAAAAGGTCCAAGATTTCCTGTTTGTTTCCTCCAATGCCAGCAGGCCTCTCTCTTGGCAAGGTAACTCTGAGAGTGGAGGGGAAACCCACTCAATTTTTGGTGGACACAGGGGCTCATCACTCCGTCCTCTAAGCCAATGTCCCCATTTTGAAGAAAAGATCTTGGGTCCAAGAAGCCACTGGCACTAAAATGTATTCATGGTTTATCCAAAGAACAGTGGACCTAGAGATGGACCAGATATCCCATTCATTTAGGGTTGCTCCAGACTGTCCCTATGTCCTGTTGGGGCAAGACATACTCTCCAAATTGGGGTCCCAGATACACTTCCTGTCCAATGGACTGCAGCTAGCTGGACCAACTGGAAAGACCTCTTTAACTGACCCCTGCGAAAAGCCCAAGCTACCTGGTTTACGGACGGGAGTAGTTTTCTCCATGAATCTCAGAGACGAGCAGGTACTGCTGTGGTGGACCACACAAATGTCATGTGGGAAGAACCTCTACGCCCTGGCATGTCAACGCAGAAAGTGGAGCTAATTGCCCTCACCAAGACCTTAGAACTTGGAACCAGCAAGAAAATTAACATCCAGACGAATAGCAGGTATGCCTTTGCCACAGTCCACGCCCAGAGAGGAGGGCACCTGTGTTCTTTATGACCTTTCTCTTTCAGGAGAGGAGGGATCTGGTGGAATTTTCTGAAGTTTCTGAGCTGACCCCTTCTGTTTCAGACATTTTTTTAAAACTGCTTTTAAGCTTGAAAGTGAATTTATTATGTTTGGTCATGGAAGTCATTATCCCTGCAATTGCAGTACCAGAACCTATGGCTATTCCTGCAGTGATCAAGAGTGGCACAATCTGAACTGCCCTGAACTGCCCTGTTGGGCAGCTATTATATCTACAACTGGGATGGGCAGGGGCTCATTTCCCTGGATTACTCCTAGTTCGGGGAAAAGGAGTACCAATGTGCAAGCTCCTGACCAGCTGGAGGGTAGACTATGATATACCTGAGTGCCACAAAGAATTGATGTGTTTTGGACTGCAGATATGATATATTAAGGGTTGTAGTTCTATTGTAGTCTAGGGAGCTTGACTACAGAATTGATGTGTATTGTGGCAGATATGATATATTAAGGGTTGTAGTTCTATTGTAGTCTAGGGAGCTTAGTGTTCCTACACACTGTGTCCCTGAGGTCTTAAAATGGTTTGTCATGCCAAAGAGAGGGATAGAGGTAAGGTATGGAGTCATGGCAACATTGGAGTAAGGGCAATTGACAAAAGGTGAAGTAAGTTTACTTGGCTATATCAATGGAGAGGCTGTGACAATTGTGAGTTAGTTCTAGGGGGTATGCATAACCAGCAATCTTTAAAGCAATCAGATCTGTTGACATTAAGGAGTTGGTACATCGAGATCAAGGTCTGAAGCAAAAGGCAAAATGACAAGTTAGTGCCATTTATGAGGGGGGATGTGAAAGAGTTAATGACCTCAGAGGAATGTTTGATTACTTCCCCTACTTTTCCAATATCTAGAGGTTGGACGATTGAGACATATTTTCTCTGGATATGAATAATACTTACTGGGAACCCAGGTTGACTTTGATGGTAGAGCTTACCAACAACTACTGTCTCCCACCTGGAATCCCATGGGTCTTGTATGTAGAAAAAGAGTGACTTGCAGATTTGATAGAAGAAATGAATGGTCCGTGATCCTAGCATATTTATCTGACAAGACCAATATGGGCAGCCCCCATATTCGTCTAGCCATTTTCTACAATAATCTTTTGTCTAGTAAAAGAGACAGCAAGTATAGAGATCATAATATTTAGATGGGACAACAGATACAGGGATGACAGCAATTTGGATCAGTTCCTGGCATCTGGCTATGGAGCAGTATCCTGACCCTATTTGGAAAGATTGTTTGTTATCTGTGGGGGTTTTTTGAACCTTGAATCTCTATATGTAAAGGCTGCCCTGGATGGAAATGAACAGCAGGGGGAAGACAAGAAACTCATGTCTAATCCTGTGAAGTCTAGCTCGGCTGCCAGAGTGGAGTATGGGATTAGGGACAAGGTGGGTGATCTCGACATCCTCTGGAGCTTAACAGAGCACGGTCCTGTTAGGGTTGATGTGTATGAAGTATCCAGAATTATAGGCACAGAATTATATATATTAAATCCTGAATGTAAACAAATGCCAACCAAGATTACTATGTCCAGACAAACTTTCATTTGTTCACTTTACTTTTGTTTTTGAATTAAGGTCTTACTATGTAGCCTGGGTTGGCCTGGAACTCATTGGTCTTGAACTGGTAGAGATCCACCGCAGCCTCTTCCTCCTGAGTGCTGGTGTGCTGCTATACCCAGCCAGAAAAGTTATCTTTTAGTACTGATGGAGACATAGAAACCTTCCAAGATATGTAGACATAAAGCTCGTCAAGACTGCAAGTCAGCCTTGTAGAGGGAACATAAAGCACACAAACATAAGGTTACAGGAAAATATTTTACAAGAGGAATAGATGAGCAAGTGAGAATTAGGGAGGAATGAAAAATGTTCAACTCAGTAAATTCCCAAAATGAATAAGAGAAAGAAAAGAAACAAACATTACTCAAATTACCCAGGACAGGAGTTGGGGAAGAACCTGACAAAACCATAGAAATCAGTAAACACCTTTCAATAATAATCCTAAGTGAAAAGGGCCTTAGTTGTTCAATTAAAAGATATAGATTAGCTGAATTAAAAACTAACAGATGGGGGCTAGAGAGATGGCTCAGAGGTTAAGAGCATTGGCTGTTCTTCCAGAAGTCCTGAGTTCAATTCCCAGCAACCACTTGATGGCTCATAGCCATCTATAATGAGATCTGGCGCCTTCTTTTGGCCTGTAGGCATATATGCAGGTAGAATTCTATATACATAATAAATAAATCTTAAACACAAAATAAAATAAAGTCAATGGACTATAAAGTTTCCCCTCTAAAAAATCCTCAAAACCAAAACCAACAAGACTGCCAGTGAGAATATGGAAAATGACATTCAAGAAAATGGAATCTAAAATCAAGCTTGAAAATCTATAGTCACATCTGAAAGTAGTTTTAATTATTATACTTATTTAATTATTCTCTGTCTCTTCTCCCACTGTGTGCTGTGACACATGTGCAGAGACCAGAGGCCTCTGGCAGGAGTTGATCTCTTCTTCCTCATGGTGCCTGGGGAACACACTCAAGTTGTCAGACTTGGTGGCAAATGCACTTAGTCACTGACCAATCTGCTGTCCCTGAAAATGTATTCAAACTGAAATCAGTCAAGTGACAAAGTCACCGCATACTGGTGAAGGAAATAATTCATCAAGAAATACGATTGTAATATACATACCAAATTGAATTACACACCAATTGAATAGTGGTGTATTCAATTTCATAAAACAAAACCAATCCACATAAAGAGTCAGACAATAGGCACAGAGATGGCTCTGCAGTGGTTACGAGTGATTGCTTGCTGCTCTTTCAATCCCCAGCATCCATCTCAGGCAGACCTTAACTTCATGTAACTTCAAGTCCAGGGAATCTGTTATTTACTTCTGGATACTGCAGGCACTGTTCTTAGAAGTGCACACTCCCCATATTGCCAGGAGTCATCAAGGAGAAGCTAAAATCTAGCAAGTGATCTTCCTGAGATGGTTCCACCATGGACTACAAAGTTAATGACAGATTTGCTTCTTTAGGCAAGGCTGAGGAGGTTTTATCTGAGGAAAGATTCCTGCTATTAATATGCTTTTCCTATTATTATTGAATATATATAACAATCACTAAGTATTAACCCATCCTTTTGAGCCAATTTCTGCAGAACAATGAAGATGTACTATTTTGTGGTGATACTATATAGACAAATAGATGATTTCTTAATTATTAGTGATGATTATATAAAAATTCCTAAGATTATATCAGTAATTATTAAGCTCTTAAGCTATTAAGTCTGATGCCAAAACTTTGAGAACTCTGTCATGAGTTAGTTGCTTCTGAGATAGTAAGTAGTCATTTACTACTTACAGCACAAACCAAGAGGTTGTAAAACAATTAACAAAACATCATAAAAAGGGTACTAAGGGTTTACCTTAGGTACAACGACAGAAGGTAAAATGTTGACTGGGTTTATCTATATGAAACTTCACTAATAACATAGTCACAAAATTATGGTTTTTAACTTTTAATGAACCTCTTGAGCTAGTGACAGATAATGAATGTTTAGCTATGGGGCTGAAGAGATCAGTGGTTAAGAGCATTGACTACTCTTCCAGAGGTCCTGAGTTCAATTCCCAGCAACCACATGGTGGCTCACAAACATCTGCAATGTGATCTGATGCCCTCTTCTGGTGTGTCTGAAGACAACTACAGTGTACTCATATATATATATATAATACATAAATAAATCTTTAAAAAAATGAATGTTTAGCCAGATAATTACTCTTTTTAAAAAAATGAATGTTTAGCCAGATAATTACTCTTTTTAAAAAAAAAAAAAACTTATTTATTATATATAAGTACACTGTAGCTGTTTTCAGACACTCCAGAAGAGGGAGTCAGATCTCATTACAGATGGTTGTGAGCCACCATGTGGTTGTAGGAGTTGAACTCAGTACCTTCAGAAGAGCAGTCAGTGCTCTTAACCACTGGGCCATCTCTCCAGCCCCAGATAATTACTCTTAATGGATATTAATGTAAACATTCTCTGTTGTAAACTTCTTATTCAAATTTATGTTTGAACTTCTAGTGAACTTTTGTGTAAAAAAAAAAAAAAGGTGGGGGGAAGCTTGGATAAACCTTAGCATCCTATTCTCCTAGAAAAGGTAAGATTACATTTGGCAGGTATAGCATTGGGAGTAAAAGTATTGAAAGTTAAAGCATTGGGAGTAAAGGCATAATTATTGCTATATCAAGAGCAGGAGGAGAGAGCAAGATTAGAAGGAGAATGCAAAGTTATGACTTAGAAATTATAAGGCAATTTTAAAGTTTAAGAGAGCAGCTGGGCCGTGGTGGCACATGTCTTTAATCCCAGCACTTGGAAGGCAGAGGCAGGTGGATTTCTGAGTTCAAGATGAGCCTGGTCTACAGAGTGAATTCCAGGACAGCCAGGGCTACACAGAGAAACCCTGTCTTGAAAAATAAAATTAACAGAGCAATATGCAGAAGAAAAGAAGAAGAGAACAGAAGGAGCAGGCAGGCTTCTCTTTACCATGGGACAGAACAGATTTTTTTCTTAATAGCAAGACAGGCATAGTATTACTAAAAAGGAAAAAGCTTTCTTCTAATAGAGTTGGGTTTAATTCATTTAGCAACAAAAGGGTAGAATCTTTTTCTTTCTTTATGCAATAAAGATTGTAGCTCATTTTTCATCCAGAATGAGTGAGTTCTTTCTGCATTGGTGCTTGGTCTTTTGCTCCACATGTATATGCTAGTATGTGAGTGTGTAAGTATGTAATAATGAGATAAGTATGTAGCTGGGCCCAATGGTTTGAATAGGGATATTTGAATATATAAGCATGAATCTGTATATGAGTTTATGTGAGTTTAATCCATATTTGTTTGTGTAAAAGTTTTCCTTCTGCTTATGTGACTCTCTTCTGCTGGTTCAATAGAAGTTTATTGATCCAAACCTTCCCCAACCTGACAAGTGAGAGTCATCTGGACAAGAGGGAAAAGGCTTTTGCAATTAATCCCTTACATAATCCTGTGCTGTTTTATGATGAGGTGCTAAACACCAGAGACTTCAGTTTCTGGCCTCAGAGGAACTCAGACAGGCAGGACAGCTACTGCAGCAAAGTGACTCAGACTTTAGACAGGTAAACATTTTATTATTAAACAGCAATCCTAAATATTTTGGAAGACCAAGTCTTGACCCCGTTGATGTTCTTACCCCTTGGCTTACTTCAAGAGAGCACCAAGAGGGAAGAAGAACCACTGAGGCTGGACCCTCGCACCATGGTATACATATAATTACAAATAAAGCTTTAATTTTCAAGAAGGGGGACAGGTAGGTATGGTTACAAAAAGAATGGGTGACTTCAACATTTTATTCTCTTCATAGGTAGATCATACATACAAAAGCATTAATAAAAAGGGGGAGCAAGAAGTCTTGGTGTGTGAAGGCCCTGAGATGCCTAATGTCTGAGTTCAGTCTCCATGCTGGACATGGTAGGAGAGAACTACTTCATGTCTGTAATTTTGCTACAGTTAACCTGATATTTAACCACCAAAGGGGCCATGACCCACAGGTTGAGAACCACTGCTTTAAAAGCATTACATAAACTACCTTATACATGTTTACCTAGTTAAGCCCTAGACAAGAACTCCTTTTTTTAAAAGATTTTATTTTATGCATGTGAGTACACTGTCCCTGTCTTCAGAAACACATCAGAAGGGCATCAGATTCCATTAGAGATGGTTGTAAGCCACTATGTGGGTGCTGAGAATTGAACTCAGGACCTCTGAAAAAGCAATCAGTGCTCTTAACCATTGAGCCATCTCTCCAGCCCCTAGACAAGCACTCTTACAGGAATATTTTCTTACAACAATGCATCAAGCTAAGCAAGGTGGTGCATCCTTCTGATTCCAGCCTTCTCTGGAGGTGGAAATAGGTGTATCTCTGTGAGTTCAAGTATCAGAGACCCCCAGGCTTTAGCACAACTGACACCATATTTGTCTTAGGGTTTCTATTCCTGCACAAACACCATGACCAAGGAGCAACTTATGGAAGAAATTGCTTATTCAGCTTACACATCCACACTGCTGTTCAATCACCAAAGGAGGTCAGGACTGGAACTCAAGAAAGTCAGGATACAGGAGCTGATACAGAGGCCATAGAGGGATGTTTCTTACTGGCTTGCTTCCCTGGTTTGCTCAGCTTGCTTTCTTATAGAACCTAAGACTACCAGTCCAGAGATGGCACCACCCACAAGTGGCTCTCCTTTCTTGATCACTAATTGAGAAAATGCCTTACAGTTGTGTCTCATGGAGGCAATTCCTCACCTGAAGCCCCCTTTTCTGTGATAACTCCAGCCTGTGTCAAGTTGACACAAAACCAGCCAGTACAATTTGGAGGAGGAATTGTTCTGATAACTCTATCTTGTGTCAAGTTGACACACAAAATCAGCCAGTACATCTGGCTTGTTTGCAGGTAGTTTTTGCTATAGCCATGCTAATAAAGGAAGCTGACAAGTTGACTTTGGGACAAGAAATGTTCTCAACAACTCCACATTCTGTAGAGCCATCTTTCTGATGAGGACCTCAGAAAGGTGGATTCTGAAGGTCTGAATAACATTATTACTAAACACTTCTCCTGGAACAACCCTATATCTGATTCTTTAAAACTTCAGCTATCAACCCAGCTAGATGATAACCCAGCATGGCCCCACCATAATTGCCTAGAAGTGACTGATACCGTCCAGTTGGTAAGACCTGATCTATGGATGTCCTGGTATGAGAAGCAGAAGGTATACTGTACATTGATAGAAGCAGTTTTGCTCAAGATGGAGTCAGGTATGCCATGACCACAGTTGTTGCCTTGGACAGGATAATGTGTGTAACTGCTTTCCCACCTGCACATCACCTGTGTATAAGTTCTTGGAAATAATGACTCTGAGACTTATTTATATATATATATATATATATATATATATATATATATGAATAAAATTTGAGACTAGTGGCTTTGGCTCTGTTCCCTGACTAGGTCATATCTCAATTACCTGTTTGTTTGTTTTTTATTCTATGTTCTGTCTGTCATGTGGTGTGGTACCTACTCCTCAGTTTCATTCGATAGTCATTTTCTCTGTTTCAAGGCAAATCTTCCCCAATGCCTGTCTCTATCCCAGAAATCCAATCTCTTTCTACTGGATGTCCCACCTTCTAATCCTGCCTCAGCTTGTTGGCCAAAGGCTTTTTTATTGACAAGTGAAACTTTCCATACATTGTACAAAGTATTACCTCAACAAATGTGGGCCCAGTCTTTCAGCTGAGGGACTTCAACACCAAAGGGCTCAGTTCCTGGTCTTAGCCCAGGTATTTTGCTGGGGGGACGGGCAAAGCCATCACTATTTACACAGACAGTATGTATGTGCTACAACTCATGTTCATTGGACCATCTATAGGGAGAAGGATCTTCTTACTTCAGGTAAAAGGAAAATAAGAAACAATTTCTGGCCTTACTAGATGCCATATGGCTGCCAAAAGAGGTAGCCATTGTCCTCTAAAAAGTACATTAAAAAGAAAAATCTTCAGAGGCCCAAGGGAACATCCTGAATGAGGCCCTGGGACCAGAGGAGCCTCTTCAGATCTTCATTACCTAAATTGCTCTAGTGCCAACCTGCACATAGGAAGAAACCATAGGCAAACAGAAAAGATGCCAAACAGGAGACAAATGGGCAGTGGTTCTTGCTGGGTGGGAGACCTGTACTCCCTGCTTCTACAGGAAGATAGATGGTAATCAAACTCCACCAGGAAGGCCAATCATCTGGGGACATTTTGCCAAGTGACTCAGGCTCAGATATTACATCCCTTTAGATAATCTTGTTAAAAACATTGTGTCTGGACATACCACTTCTATACAAGTAAACCCCCAAAACTCTAAGTATTTGTTTGTTTCATAAACACCTTCTCTGAATAGCTGGAAGCCTATGATACCTGAAGGGAGAAAGCCTTAGTAGTCACCATGAAACTCCTTCAAGTGTTGATTCCTAGACCCCTCTGCATGGCTCCATCTTAATGTCAACATTTCCCCAAATCTAACAAAGATCCTAAATGTTGATTGGAAAGTACATTGTACCTATAGACTGCAGAGTTTGAGACAGGAAAAATAAACAGGTTCTTAATGGAGACTTTAGCTAAATATGTCCTTAAGACCAGCAAAAATTCAAACAAGTTTTCACTTTTGCCTTCTAAGGGCCAGGTGCACCCCATTCTGTATCCTTTGCCCCAGCCTTGAGTTGGCAAAACCTCCAATGGTTTTTACAGCCTGGCTGGAGCTAGTTCCTGGCCTCACTATTTTCCTGACAGAGCCTTGAGGAGTTGACTGCCTACTGAGCTCACTTTGCAGCTCAGTCCAGCTGAAACAAAAGACTGGTCTTAGGGTTTTCCCCCCTATATATTCAAAGCTGAACATTAAAATTTGAATCTTGATCTGAAAGAACTTTGTCTTGGCTTACCATTTCTCTTGCCTGTCCATTCTCTTCCATCCCCAGCTCTCCTTCCAGTTGTACCCAGTTCTCTGTGGCCATGGGATAGCTACACCATACTAGGAAGTTACATTATACCCTATTTGAAATCATATTTGGGAGATTCCCTTCTGTATTAGAGTTTCCATTGCTATGAAGATACACCATGAGCAAGGCAACTCTTCTAAAGGACATTTAACTGGGGCTGACTTACAGTTTCAGAGGTTGAGTCCATTATCAGCAGGGCAGGAAGCACGGTAGTGGGAATCGTGGCAGTGAGCAGGCAGACATGGTGCTGGAGGAGGAACTGAGAGTTCTACATCATGATCTAAAGGCAGCCAAGAAGATACTGATTCTTCTGCGTTGGGAGGAGCTTGAGAACTAGGAGCCCTCATAGCCTGCCTACACAGTGACATACTTCCTTCAACAAGGACATACCTCCTAATAGTAGCACTTCTAATGGGCCAAGCTTATTCAAACCACCACATTCCACTTCCTGGTTGGCTTGTTCAAATATATGAGTCAATGGGAGCCATACTTAGCAAAATACATTGAGTCCAACTTCAAAAGTCCCATAGTCTATAACAGTCTCAACAATGTTAAAAGTCCAAAATTCAAACTCTCTTCTGAAATTCATCCAATCACTTAACTACAATCTGCTAAGAGATCAAAATAAAAAAGCAGATCACATACCCAACATCACAGGATATACATAACTATTCAAAAATGTCATAGTGAGGAAATACTGGGCCAAAGCAACACCAAAAAACAGCTGGGAAAACTACAATCACTGCATCTCCATATTTGATGTCAAAGTGATCTTTAGATCTCCAGCTTCATTTTTGTCGACTCTAACAAACTTCATTCTTTTGGGCTGGTTCTTCTCCCTTGTAGCAGCTTTCTTCAGCAGGTATCCCACATCTCTGGCATCTAGAACATTTTGGGGTCACCAAGGCAACTTCAACTTCATAGCTTCTTTTTCCAGTGTCTGGGATCCACATATGATCATCTGGGCTCCTCCAAAAGGCTTTGGTCTCTTATCCAGCTCTGTCTTCTGTAGTACTCTAGGCTCTGGTTGAGCTACTCCACTGCTGCTGCTATTCTTGGTGGTCATCCCTTGGTCCTGACATCATCAACATGCTGGAGTTTTTCACTGCAACTAGGCTTCACCAATAGTCTCTCATAGGCTGCCTTCATGGTGCCAAGTCTTAATTTCTTTACAGTCCTTGTCAACTGTAAGTGAGGCTGTACCACCACCAATGTCCTTTTCTGACCTCTCACAGTACCAAGCCTCTGCTGCTCTTCATGACCCCTTCATTCTTTCACAAAAGTACCACCTGGGTGACTCTTACACATTAGCAAGTCCAGCTACAGCATGAGGTACAACCTTGGCTATTTCTTGAGCATAGCTTCTTTGTGCTCTCACAATACACTTCCCAGAAGATTTTTCCTCAGTGGTGCTGGTCTCTTCTTAATCAGTACTAATTTCTTAGCTCCAGCTAACCAGCACCAACTTTTCCAGTTACCCCTTCTATCCTTGACTCTAAAGCCTAAGCCACATGACTGAGGCTTTTGAATTGTGCAGGTTGCTGGAGCTGAAACATGGCCTTATTGTTCTATTACATTATCATCAGCTTTCTGTTTCCCAAGTCCTTCACTGCCTAAGCTTGGCTGTCCTGGAACTTGCTCTGTAGAGTGACTTTGTACTCAGAGATCTGCATGCTTCTGTCTCCTGAGTTCTGGGATTAAAGGTGTGTACCACCATGCCTGGGCCTAAACTTTTCATAGCTACTATGCCTCAAGATTCAGATCAAAAGCTTGGGTCATCCCATGTTAATATTCAAATTAAAAGCCTGTGTCTTCTAGCCTCAAGATCTGGATCACAAGTGTGGCCTCTGTTTTGGGATTGTAGTTCATTCTAGATTAAAAGACCTAATGAAAACAATAACCAGGTAATAATGCCTAACATGATATAACTATACTTTGTTCAACTACAAACACATAAACAATAAGCTTAGCTGAGAGGGATCTTGGCCAGAGGTCACCACTCCCTTAATTCTATCCTTGAACACAGTATTTAGTTCCATTGCACTTCCTGGTTCCCCTTTAAACTTGAACCATGCAGTCTGTATTTTTCCTTAAGCTTGCTATGCTTGATCAAAATGCTCTTTGTAAGAGTAAACCAGAGGACAAAGTCTATGTTGAGCTTTTTGGAGACATCCTTTGTCAATGCAATTAATCTGAGTCTTTTCACTTTAGCCTCAGGCAGACTCTTCAGACAAGGGCAAAAGCACTATTATTCTTCACCAAAACATCATAAAAAACAATTTCCACTGTTTAAATCACCCTCAGCACCAATGTCTTTTTATATTCCTATTAAGAGGGCTGATAAAGTCTCACTTACAGCATCCCATGGCTTTCCAAATCCAAGTCCCCAAATCTACATTCCTCCAAACAAAAGCATGGTCAGGCCTATCACAGCAATACCTCAGTCCCTGGTATCAGCTTCTGCCTTAGTTAGGGTTTTATTGTTGTGTAGAGACGTCATGACCAAGGCAACTCTTATAAAGGACAACAAACAGTTAACTGAGGTTGGCTTACAATTTCAAAGTTCCAGTCCATTATCATCACAATAGGAAGCACTGGCTGTAGGAAGTAATGCTGAATGCAAGCAGACTTGGTGCTGAAGGAGGTACTGAGATGATTCTTCTGTACTGGTCAGAGTGTGAGCACTAGGAGCCCTCATAGCCTGCCTACACAGTGACACACTTCCTCTAGTAAGGTCACACCTCCTAATAGTAGAACTTCCCAAGGGCCAAGCTTATTCAGACCACCACACCCTCACTCTTCCCTAAACTCAAAGATTTATAAGGCAGAAATGACTAACCATGACAGGCCATGCAGCAGGTCCAGAAGTCTATTTATTAGACGATCTGAGAGTCTGCAGCCTTACCTATTTATGAGCTTGCTCACAAGTCCTGGCCTGGTGACTTTGTATGGATAAAGAAGCTTCAGACTCAGAGCCAACATAAAAAGGTCTATGCGGTGTCACCTGCTGGTTCCACCAGACTCAGCTGAAGGAGACTACAGAAGACCACAGATGTGTAATGACCCAGGTCCTCTAACTCCCTAAAGATAAGACAGATGGGGTCCTATGATTATGATGGTTCTATTTTGTCTTCTTTGTCTCCTTGTAGAAAAGACCCCAAACCCTCATGAACTATGATCCTGTGGATCCAATTTCGGCCTGCCTCAGGGAACGACCACTCAGAGACAAAACTCAGGGAGTTTGACTGCCAGGGTGGGTTGCCTGTAGGGAAGCACTGAGACAGCATTCCAGGGGTAGGAAAATGCAGTCTGAGATGTGGGAAGGCTGGAGCTGCTCCCAGAGTCCCTGGGCCTGCGAAGAGCTGGGGCCATGGGGTTCACAGACGCTTGGACATCAAGGCACTGCTGGGAGTCTCAGAAGAGCCAAGAATAAAGTTGGGAGCATGAGGGCTGGGGACAGTGTCTAGCCTGGGGCTGGGAGAAAGGGGAGCTCTGGCTTGTCCTATCAGTGATTGTCCTTAGCTTGGCAGACAGGCTGGAAGCACAGAGAGGTCTTCTACAGGACAATTAAGCTGCAGCTCTGTGGGTAAATGTCTTCTCTGTGGCTCTCCATGGTCAATCTTGATAAAAGAGACAGTCCATGGTTCTAAACAGTTTATTGGATGTTCATGGTGGAAAATGGATGCACACTGTACCATAGCCACTTCTCAGGAAGAACCTGAGATTAAATACCTTTTGCGGAGAGAAATGTCTGGGAAGGGAAGCCTGTTGGCTAAGCCCTCTGTGCCTTTAGGTACCTCACTGACTTGGAGAATTCTGTTCTGGGTCTGTGTGACCACAGGTCACGTTTCCTTATGTAAGGAATGTGTTCCAGGCCAGGAATCTGGCAAGGAGCGGGGAGTGGCCTAAGTCTTAGGTGTGTACTCACTGAATCTCCAGGTCTCAACCTGCTCTGCCTTACCAAGCTTCCTGGCATGGTTTTTACTGTTCAACATGATCCTAGGTCTGAAAATTTAAAAAAAAGTGTGTGTGGGTGTGGGGTCAGGGAGCACATAGCCAGTCTATCCACTGCAACCCAACCCACATTCCAGGTAGACTTTTGAAAACTATTACATCCAGAGACTACTAGCAGATGCTTTGTTCTCTCCAGAAGAGGAACACCCTGCTGGGACTGTGGGTCCACAGGTGAAGGGAAAGAGCTCTAATCTTATCTAGCACCATGCCTGCCTAGCTGACAACTCCCCAAGCTGCTAGGAGCCAGCAGAATACCACGGTGCTAAGCTGGGTTGTGAAACTGGGTTTTCCTGGGCACATTCATTCCTAAGATCCATTCATAGTCCAAGAAATGGGACCATCACAACTGACTTACAGCCACAGGCAATGCAATCCCATACCCATAAAGGTTAGGGCCTGGCAGAAAGGTTAGGTTTTCTTTATTGAAAAACCAGTAAAACCTGGGGAGTCCGTTTATATATCAGCGGTCTATAGACCCAGACAACAAATTTACTATCAAAAAAATCTGGCACTTAGAGTCCTCCAGCCCATCAGCCCAAACCTATCTGCCTATTGTGAAACCCTTGGGAAATGAGCCCCTAAGGTGATAAGCCCAGTTTACCCAGGAATAAAACTTCAGTAACCCAGGGCATAAAAGTGAAGTAGCCATGGAAACCTGAAGTGGAAACTTCTAGTTTCTTTGAAAAGTTATGTTAAATGCTGTTTTTTTCTGGGGCACACAGGTGAAAGGATTTCTTGCTAAAGCAGACACGTATAAGAATGTTACGTGAAGCAGACCCAGGTGAGAGGATGTTCTGATACAGCACACACATGAAAGGACCCGTGATGATCTGGCCCCACAGACAGTGGCAGAGGAGCACTTGAGCATTGGTTTGGTTTGCTCTCCCTCAATGTTCTTCCCTAATGACATCCATGCATTTGCACTCCTTACATAGTGTTGTTGAGCTCAACTTGTGGTAACAACACCATTGAAAGAAACTCACCAAAGAACTGGTGGTGAATGTTCCTATGGCAGCTTGCTGCTTCTGCAGCTTCGCCTCAGGCCAGTTGGTAAGCCTTGTGGTTCCTTCTGGATTGAACTACAGCTGCTGGTTCATGCCTGGTGTCTGAGCAGAGGCCTGGACTAAAGCTGCTAGTTCCTGTGTGGTGTCTGCCTGCCCAGAGGACTGGTCTGCAGCTGCTGAATCGTATTTGGTGTTTGCTACGGGACTGAACTATTGCCAAAGAAGACAGAGCTTGTCCCCAAAGAACTATTGTTGAACAGGTCCACTTCCCCCATATCCTAATAAATTTTCTCTTCTACTGCCTCTGTTGGGTGGTGGGCTAGGGAAGGGGTTGAATCCTTATTAAAAGTAGGTTGCCAAAAAAAAAAAAATCTATGCTTATGGAAGACAGTTCCTCAGGATGCTAAGAATGCTCTATCAGTTCCTTAACCATCCTTGACTGGACATAGGTCAGGACTGCTTTCTATGCCTGGACCTCAAACCCCTATATTATATTGGGATTGATAGTAACCAAAGAATAAGCTCCTGTTCCAATCCTGACAACTATAAATGTGACCAACCTAAGCTAAACCTGGGGGCCCTCCAAGGAAAGGATACCTGCTTAATATCACTAACACATCTCTTAAATAGTTCCCTCTATACAGATTCCTGTAGCCACAGCCATCAGGTTAACCCCAGAAATGGCAGAGGAGTGTATCTCCAGACCCCAGAGACTACCTGGTTTGCTTGCTCTAAGAGCTTAATCAATAGTACATCTGAATTGTTTGCATTTTGTGTACTTCATACCACAAATGTTTGTCTGTGATGGAGAAGAGAGCAGTGCCTGTTTAAATCTTGATTCTGGCTTCCCCAGATGCTGTGAGTTATCCTGATTTTTATTCTTCTGTTGGTGGGGCCAGGCATCTCAGGCTCCACTGCTATTAAAATCTCATCCTAAGTGAGGTAAACCAATCACAAAAGAACACACATGGTATGCACTCACCGATAAGTGGAAATTAGCCCAGGAGCTCGGAATACCCAAGACACAATTCACATATCAAATGATGTCCAAGAAAAAGGAAGGAGAGACCCCTGGTTCTGGAAAGGCTCGATGCAGCAGTGTAGGGGAATACCAGGACAGGGAAGCAGGAGAGGGTTGATTGGGGAACAGGGGGAAGAGAGAGGGCTTATGGGACTTTCGGGGAGGGGGGAACCAGGAAAGGGGAAATCATTTGAAATGTAAATAAAGAATATATCTAATAAAAAATTAAAAAAATCTCAGCTCTAGTTATGGGGAATTAAACTTTAAGGAAATCAGTGCTCAAGTACATAAAGACCTGATCCATATTGAAAATTCTACTCTCTAAGTGAGGTAACCCAATCACCAAAGAATACACATGGAATGCAATCACTGATAAGTGGATATTAATTAATCCAGAAGCTCTGAATTCTCAAGACACAATTAGCATATCAAATGATACCCAAGAAGAGGGAAGAGAGGGCCCTGGTTCTGAAAAGACTTGATCCAGTCTGACACTTTTGACTTCTGTGGGCAGGGACACACACACACATACACACACACACACACACACACACTCATGCATTATTAAAAGAGAATAAATCTGTGGCTGGAGATATGGTTCAGTGGTTAAGAACACTTTCTGATCTTGTGAAGGACCCAGGTTTACTTCCCAGCTCATACATGATATTCCAGCTACCCATAAGTCCATAGTATTTTATACTTCTTTTGACCTCCATGGGCACCAGACATTCATATGGCACACATACATACATGCTTTAGGTAGAGTTTATATTGCTGTGAAGAGACACCATGACCAAGGCAATTCTTCTAAGGACAACATTTAATTGGGGCTGGCTCACAGGTTCAGAGTTCAATATTATCAACGCAGGAACGTGGCAGCATCCTGGCAGGCATGGTACAGGAGGAGCTGAGAGTTCAATATCTGGTTCTGAAGGCAAACAGGGAAAACAAAACAAAACAAAACTGGCTCCCAGGTAGCTAGGAGGAAGCTCTCTCAAAGCCCACCTCCTAATAGTGCTACTCCTTGGGCCAAGAATATTCAAACCACCACAATACTTGAGGGCAACACATACACATAAAGGGTACACCCATGTTAGGGCCTTATACTCAACTGTAACTCCAGCTACAAGAGATCCAGCATCCTCTTCAGGTCTTCCTGGGCATCCACACACATGTGGCATACATTCACACACATGCATAAATAGATTTCTTTTAAATCTTAAAAAAAAAAAAAACCTTTAGTAATATTGTTAGCATTTGGTCTAAACTCTACCCCACAGTTACCTGGCAACAGTCAGGCAGGCCTGACTCACTATAAACAGGGCTGCTTGCCCCTCCTCCCTCTTTCACTCTTGCTTCCCTCTTGCTCTCTTGGGCTCTTCCCTTCCCTCCTCCCTTCCCTATCTCCTTCCCCCTCTCTCCACAAGTTCATGGCCCACCTCTATTTCTCTACTCTCTCCCTCTCTCTGCCTTTCTCTGCTTTTACTACCCTCTTAACTCCCCTCACCACAACCTGAAAAAACTCTATTCTATACTATCTCATCCTGTGGCTGGTCCCTCAGCAGGAAGGGATGCCTGGGCATGGGCCTGCTGAGGGACCCCTTCCCTCATATCTCACCATATATCTCTTTGTCTTTTTATAAACACATCAAATATAAAGTTAAAATACTAATAGTATAACGAAGAGGAGTGTGATAGAGGGCAAAAATGGAAAAAATAAAACAAGAAATGAAAAAAATTAAATAATGAATACATAAATAAAATTATCTGAATGTATAGAAGTGGATCAGTGGGTACAACCCAGTGACTTGAGGCTGATTCTTGAACTTTGGTAAAGATGGAAGGAAAAAATCAGCTCCATGAAGTTGTCTTCTGACTTCTATATGCTCATGATATCACACATGAGCACACATGCATACACACACAAATAAATAAATGGAAAAAAAATGATAAAGTAAAAACATGGCCAAATGTATAGTAAGAACAACAAAGAAATTTAGTCTTGACGGCTGAACTCCTTGCCCTTGGGAGGTGGCAGGGGAATCAATTCAAGGCCAGCCTGCTCCATGGGAGACCCTTTCTGAAAACAACCAACAACAACTACAAAATAACCCAACCAACCAACCGAAAACAGCAGCAGCTGCAGCACAGGGCTACAGAGATGGCTCTGCAGTTAAGAGCACATAAGAATCTTCCAGCAGACCTAAGCTGGACTCCCAGCACTCTCCTCAGGCAGCTCACAACAACCTGCAAATGGAGCTCAAGGGGCACCTGACTGGCACCTGGTGGCACCTGCACTCATCCACACATACTGCACAGAGACACATACATACATATAATTAAAAATAATTTTTAAAGAGTAATTTAAAAGAGCCAGGCAGTGGTGGCACACGCCTGTGATCCCAGCACTCTGGGAGGCAGATTTCTGAGTTCGAGGCCAGTCTGGTCTACAGAGTGAGTTCCAGGACAGCCAGGGCTATACAGAGGAACCCTGTCTCAAAAAAACCCAAATCCAAAAAACCCCCAAAAAACCAAAAAACAAACAAACAAACAAACAAACAACCCAAAAAACCCCACTACCACCAACAAAAACAACAACAAAACATAATTTAAAAGAAGTGGTTTCTTTACCGTAGAACTTAGGTTTTATTCTCGGCTCCCACACTATTTCTCACAACTATCTGTAACTCCAGTTCCTGGAATCTAAGTCCTTCTGGCCTCCTCAGGTACACGGTGTGCAGGCATACATGCAGGCAACATATCCCAAACACATAAAATAATATATACTTTTTAAAAAATACATTAAAAAAAAACGAGAAGAGATTAAATGTTGGACAATCTTTTGTTTCTCTTGTGGTGTATCCACCAGAGAAGACTTCTAGGACACAGATTTAAGCCAATAGAAATTCTTTATTAGCCTGCTAGCAATTACACTGGGTATTCCTTGCCCCAGTGTATCCCTGAGAACTCCTTGAGGTAGAAAAGATCCTTGGTTGGAAAAAAATGCAAAACCAAAAAACAAAACAAAAAAACCACCCGCTTCTATCAGTTAAAGTCTGTAGGGCATTTCCTTGATTAATGATTGATGTGGGAGGGCCCGACCCACTGGGGCAGGTAATCCTGCAGGGTTAAAAGAAAGCAGGCTGAGCAAGCCGTGGGAAGTAAGCCAGTGTTAGTGTTGTGTTTTAAAAAACAGCGGTGGTGTAATGGGGGTGGGGCGGGGAAGAACCTCAGTGCGCCAGCCAAGGTGTCCCCTGAACGATCAGGCCATGCGACAGATCTAATATAAAGGTTCATTGCCAGGATGGGGAAGGGGACCTGGAGAAGGGGGTAGAGGCAGAGAAAGGGGGACAGAGAAGGACAGAAAGAAGAGAGGAAAGGAGGAAGAGGGGAAGAGGCAAGCTGGTGGCATGTAGGGAAGAGAGAGAGGGAGAGGGGAAGGAGAGGGGAAGGAGAGGGAAAGAGGGAGGGAGAGAGGGAGGAAGGGAGGGAACAGTCCTTTTGTACTTGGTGAGCAGTCGTTGCTAGGTAACTGTAGGGCAAAGCCTAAAGGATTGCTAACTGTATACAGGTGACCCCAGTGGCCTAAAGGATTGCTAACTGTATACAGGTGACCCCAGTGGCCTAAAGGATTGCTAACTGTGTACAGGTGACCCCAGTGGCCTAAAGGATTGCTAACTGTATACAGGTGACTCCGGTGGCCTAAAGGATTGCTAACTGTATACAGGTGACCCCAGTGGCCTAAAGGATTGCTAACTGTATACAGGTGACTCCGGTGGCCTAAAGGATTGCTAACTGTGTACAGGTGACCCCAGTGGCCTAAAGGATTGCTAACTGTGTACAGGTGACCCCAGTGGCCTAAAGGATTGCTAACTGTGTACAGGTGACCCCAGTGGCCTAAAGGATTGCTAACTGTGTACAGGTGACCCCAGTGGCCTGCTCTCAGAGACCTAGCAGCTGTATGTCATCACAAGCCACCACCAGGTGCACCAGGTGTGTTCCAGATAAAGGGCCAGAGGCCATTCCAGAGCGTGTGCTCTCTCTCTCTCTCTCTCTCTCTCTCTCTCTCTCTCTCTCTCTCTCTCTCTCTCTCTCTCTCTCCTCTCCCTCTCCCTCTCCCTCTCCCTCTCCCTCTCGTTTCTCTCTGCCTTTTCCCTGTCTAGTCCCCCTCTCTGTTTCCATGGTGACTTCTTCTCTGAGACCATTGAACCTGCCCCCGGTAAACCTGCTTTTTCATTTTTAAAATATGGATTGACTTCCATGGCTGACAATTCACTTGCTGCCTGAGTTGCTGCTCTGTCTTCCTTTTATGAGGGACTATAGGATGTAAGGTGAACTAAGCCTTTTCTTCCCCAGATTGCTTCTGATTATGGTGTTTTATCTCAGCAATAGAAAGCAAAGAGACACATTGATATCAGGATTGTGGGGTATCATGTGATAGATTTGACCACGTTGTTTTGGGGAGTGTTATGGAGGAAGCTTGGAATTTGTGCTGAAAAAGCCATTGAGTGCTCAAAGCTTAATGAGCTCTTATGGGAAACTGGAAGATAATGTGGACAGAAGAAATACAGATGGTAGAGGCCTGATGTGTGAAATTTCTGAGGGAAGTTTGAAAAGCTATTTGGGGCAGGACATGGTCTCTCTAATTAGTCCTGTCTGTCCTGGAACTCATCATGTAGACCTGGTCACTATGTAAACCAGGCTGGCTTTGACTCAGAGATCCATCTGCCTCTGCCTTCTAGTGCTGGAATCATTGTGTGCACCATTAGGCCTGGTGACACTGGGTTTGAGAGAGAACTTGGACTTTTAGAGTGTTGAAAAATTTAAAGACTGTGGGATTTTTAAAGCTACACCACATTCTATATTGTGATATTAATATGAGATCTTGAAGGATAAATAGAAAAAGTAAAGGTCTGTTTAATAGTGATTATATTTGTGTGTCAAGGTTTAGGATAAACGTTAATCATTGTGCGGCGTAGTATTTTGTCAACTTGATACAAATTAGGGTCATCTGCGTAGTATTTTGTCAACTTGATACAAATTAGGGTCATCTGGGAGGAGGGAATCTCAAGTGAGAAAATGGCTCCATAAAATTAGCATTTTCTTTTTTAAAAAAATATTTATTTATTATTATATGTAAGTACACTGTAGCTGTCTTTAGACACTCCAGAAGAGGGTGTCAGACCTCATTAAGGATGGTTGTGAGCCACCATGTGGTTGCTGGGATTTGAACTCGGGACCTCTGGAAGAACAGACAGTGCTCTTAACCGCTGAGCCATCTCTCCAGCCCCTACCATTTTCTTTCTCACTAAGGGCCCAGCTTTGGTTGATATAAGGAAGCAGATTAAGCTGGACATGGTTGCTCCTGCCTTGAATTCCAATACCAGGAGGTAGAGGTAGGACACTGTTTTTTGAGTTTGAGATCAGCCTGGTCAATATAGTGAGTTCCAGAACAACCATTGGTACAAAGAAAGAACCTATCTCAAACAAACAAACAAAAACATAAAAAGATGTTGTAGAGGGCTAGAGAGAGGGCTCAGTAGTTAAGAGCACTGACTGCTCTTCCAGAGATCCTGAGTTCAGTTCAATTCCCAGCAACCACATGATGGCTTACAACCATCTGTAATGGGATCTGATGCCCTCTTCTGGTGTGTCTGAAGACAGTGACAGTATATTCATATATGTGGGTTAAAATAGTGACTCACATACGGCCAGTGCAAGGTGGACACAGGAGTTTGACTGCTTGCACCCAGATGGGCATCTGGCTGTGGCAAGCCTCAGGACTCTGCTCCGGGGGGTGGGGAGACAGGGTCTGAGGTCCCTGGGGAACTGCGGGAGTAGGGCTCCAGGTCCCCAGGCCAGGGACGGCAGGTTCTAGCTCTTGGACATTGCAGATGCTGGACGGCATGTCACTGGGTGGGGGCCCTCGGGCTGGCTCTAGCCCAGGGCCGAAGGGAAAAGGGGAGGGAGGAGAGTTCCGACCAGATCCCATGGGAATGAAAGTCCTTGGCTTGCTCAGACAGCTGCTTGGCGGCTTGGCAGAGACCGTGTCTGGAAGTGCAGAGAGGTTTCCTGCAGGAGACTAGAAACATCTCTTTAGAGGAAGACTTGCTCCATTACTCAAGCACAGCGGATCCAGATGAGAGGAGGCAGTCCATGGTTTTAAAGCATTTATTGTTGGCCGAGAGCTGTGATGAGTGAAACCATACCCCACTTTCTCAGGGCAGGCCTGAGGTTAGTAGAGGCAGGGAAAGGCAGAGAGATGGGGAGAGTAGAGACCTAGAGGTCGGCCATGACCACGTGGAGAGATGGGGGGAGGGAGAGGAGCCCAAGAGGGCAGGAGAGAAGCAAGCAGGAAGTAAGAGAGTAAGAATTTAAGAGAGGAGGGCAAGCAGCCCCTTTTACTGGGCCAGGCCTACCTGGCTGTTGCCAGGTAACTGTGGGGGTGGAGTCCAGACAGAATACCAGGGATTTGGGGTGTTGCCCTCCATGACTGATGGCCACAGAATTGTGGAGCGCTGAGGCCTCATGTCAGGAGCCTAGTGTCTGAGAGCCTTCTGTCCCTTGCAGGAACACCTGATTAAGCCTCAGGGGTTTAATCCTTGCTGGACTAGAAAACAGGCTGACTTTCACAGTCCCACACATATAAATAAAATAATAATAATAATTCAAAAAAATTAAAGATGCTGTGGAATCAACTTGAGTTTGAGGCCAGCTTGAGCTACATAGTGAATGACGGGCCATCCTTGGCTCAAAAGTAAGACCTTATCTCAAACAACACAGAAAGCATAACTTCGGAGAGACTTGAGGCCCCAGGAAGTGGGGAGGCCTGATGGGGTAGGGGTTGGTGGAAACATCGTCTTGGAGATGGGGAGTTGGGGAGGGATGAGGAGAGATGGGGAGGGGAGGAGTGGGATGAGGCGGACCAGGAGGGGGATAATGACTGGACTGTAAAAAAAGATTAAAAATAATTAAAAAAAAAAAGAATGAGAAAAATTTAAAGTTGGAAACTATCTTCCAATACTTCAAAATATATTCACTCTTTTTGGTTATTAAAAAAAAATTAATGAATGGCTCACTAGAAACTACCTCCAAGCATTAAGAAGAACTGTAAAATGATAGAAGGGACTCTATTCCAAGCAGAGAAAAGGAAAGAGCTTTGGAAATTCACAGAGGCTCCACAAAACTGCAAAGTGAGGGAGAAACAAGGCTAGTAAGACACAGAAAGAAACCGGGAGCTCCAGCCAGAGTTCCTCACAGTGCTGAGGGGAGGCAGGCGCCTGATCCACAAGGTCTGCCAGCAGATACTGGCTGTCCCACCATCAGGCAAGCAGCACCCCTGGTTAGCCTCAAAACCTGCTGAGTTTGGGGAAGACAGTGATCCCTTCGGTGGATGGCAGAAGGGTACATCACGTGTCATCTTGTGAGGGATCTGAATATCTAAAACTGAGCAACCCCCAGGACCTGAGAAGGGAGAACAATCAGTCTTGTGGGAGCCTGGATTTGACCTAGCACAGCCCCAGCCAGAGACAGCCCTGGAAGAATAAGAGGGCTAAACGTGGACAAGCCACAACAGGCAGGCTGCAAAAGGCTCGTCCAGGAGAAGCAGCGCAGAATAACTCATCCCCATCGGCTGAAAATGCACCAGAGGGATGATTTCCTTCCTTCTGTTTTCTTTTCCGTCCTTCCTTCCTTCCTTCCTTCCTTCCTTCCTTCCTTCCTCCCTTCCTTCCTTCTTTCCTTCCTTCATTCTTTCCTCCTTCCCTCCTTCTCCCTCCTCCTCACCTCCCCCTTCTTTTTTCTTTTTTCATCTTCCCCATTTTCTTTTTCCTCTTTCTCCTCCTCCCTTCTTTTTTGTTTTTGTTTTTGAAGATTTATTTATTGTTATATCTAAGTACACTGTAGCTGTCTTCAGACACACCAGAAGAGAGCGTCAGATTTCATTATGATGGCTGTAAGCCGCCACCATGTGGTTGCTGGGAATTGAACTCAGGAACTTTGGAAGAGCAGTCAGTGCTCTTAACTGCTGAGTCATTCCTCCAACCCCTTCTTCTTCTTGAGACAGGATTTTTCTGTGTAGCCCTGGCTGTTCTCTCTTTGTAGATACGGTTGGCCTCAAACTCAGTGATCTGCCTGCCTCTACCACTAAAGTGCTGGAATTAGCAGTGGTTGTCAATCTTCCGGATGCTGTGATGCTATAATACAGTTCTTTGTTTTATGGTTGAATGAAAAAAATGAAAAAAAAAAGGAAAGGAAATGTCTGCGCTTAGGTATGATGGAGGAGAAAGTTTATGATAGCTATGTGGGAGAACATACCCCAAGAGGCTTTCCCCTATATAATCCAGGCATTTTGGTTACTTGATCTCTCTGCCTCTCTGGCTCATCTTTTGGTCTTTTGGCTGTTGTACTTGGTGCAGTTGGTGGAGTGTATCCCAATATGTATAAAGCTTTAGGTTCAATGCTTAAGACAGCATAACAGTAGCTGTGGTGTACTGTTTTTATCCCCAGCATTCTGGAGGTAAAAGGAGAAAGGTTAGAAATTCAAGGTCATCCTTGGTTACCTAATTAAAAATTATCTTAGTTAGGTCAAAATACGATGACAAAAAGCAAATGGGGAAGAAAGGATTTGTTTCATCTTACAGCTTGCAGTTGTGCATCATCCAGGGGATAATTCAGAGCAGGAACTCGGGGCTCTTAAGTGATGCAGAAGCCATGGAAGAATGCTGCTTACTGGCTTGTTCAACCTGCCTTCTTAGAGAAACCCAGGACCATCATCCTGTGCCTCCCACGCTGAACTGTGCCCTCCCACGTGAATCATCAATCAAGAAAATGCACGGTAGGCCAAGCTAGTTGGGACATTTTCTCAACTGAAGTTCTCTCTTTTCAAATATGTCTAGGTTTGTGCTAAGGTGACAAAAGTCAACCAGCACAATGTTCAACCTGAGACCCTATGTCAACACACACACACACACACACACACACACGCACGCACGTGCACACACATGCACGCACATGCACACACATATACATATGCTCACATACATACACTCACACACATACTTACACATGCACATACATTCCCACACATACAAACACATACCTACACACATATTCATATACACTCTCACACACATATATATACACCATATACATATTCACATACACTCTCTCACATTTACATACACTTGCACATTCACACTCATACACACTTACACATATGCACACACACTCAGACACACATGCACACATACACATACTCATATACAAACACCACACACACACACACACACACACAGACACACACACACCTCTGTTGTGGAATCCTGTCCTCCAGACATGAAATGGATGGACATTGTCCTTTTGAACTCTCAGCAGCTGTGATTTCTTGTATGAATCCTACACAAGACTGGTCAGGGGCTGAAGAGATGGTTCACTGGTTAAGGAAGAGCTACTGCTCTTCCTTAGGTCCTGAGTTCAATTCCCAGCAACCACATGGTGGCTCACAACCATCTGTAATGGGATCTGATGCCCTCTTCTGGTGTGCCTGAAGAGAGTGACATTGTATTCATATACATAAAATAAATAAATAAATTGTAAAAAAAAAAAAGAGAGAGAGAGACTAGTCCCAGAATGTAATGTTCCTTCATGGACAGAAGAAAAGAGAGGCTCATGAGTCCTTTCACCAGATGGTGTGTAAGTGGGTACCTGCTCCTGGTGTAAGGGATTTCCTTTGTTGTTGTTGTTACGTTCCGGCTGGCATATGTGTATGTAGGTGTTTGCTCATGGATACCATGGTGCACATGGTGAGGTCAGAGGACCATTGACTCTTAGAATCTTTTTGCCTCTTCCACAAAGTCCCCTGCGCCCTGAGGGAGAGTGTTTACTGGATGTTATCTGCAGAGATCTGTGGGACTCTGGCCTGGCCAGAGTGGCCTTGGAAGGGGAAGGGCAACAGATCAAGGCAAACTACCAGGCTTCTTCCTCAGTCTCAGCTGCTCTAGAGTTAGTGTGGTATGGTGTGGTATGGGTGGTGTGGTATGGGGTGATGTGGGGTGGTGTGGGGTGGTGTGGTGTGGTGTGGTGTGGGGTATGGGGTGGTGTGGGGTAGGGTGAGGTGGGGTGATATGGGGTGGGGTGGGATGGGTAGGGTGGTGTGGGGTGGTGTGGTATGGTGTGGTGTGGTGTGGGGTGGTGTGGGGTGGGGTGGGATGGGGATGGGGTGGTGTGGGGTGGTGTGGTGTGGGGTGGTGTGGTGTGGGGTGGTGTGGTGTGGGGTGGTGTGGGGTGGTGTGGGGTGATGGTGTGGGGTGGGGTGGGCGATGGGGTGGTATGGAGGGTGGGGTGGGGTGGTGGGTAGGGTGGTGTGGGGTGGTGTGGGGTGGGGTGGGGTGGGGTGGTGTGGTGTGGTGTGTGGTGTGGTGTGGTGGTGTAGAGTGGTGTGGGGTGGGGTGGGGTGGGGTGGTGTAGAGTGGGGTGGTGTGGAGTGGGGTGGTGTAGAGTGGTGTGGTGTGGTGTGGGGTGGTGTGGGGTGGTGTGGTGTGGGGTGGTGTGGGGTGGTGTGGAATGGGGTGTTGTGGTATGGGGTGGGGTGGGGTGGTGTGGTGTGGGGTGTGGTGTGGTGTGGGGTGGGGTGGGGTGGGGTGGTGTAGAGTGGTGTGGTGTGGTGTGGTGTGGGGTGGTGTGGGGTGGTGTGGAATGGTGTGGAATGGTGTAGTGTGGTGTGGTGTGGTGTGGAGTGGTGTGGGGTGGGGTGGTGTGGTGTGGGGTGGGGTGGCAGCAGGCTGGTGGAACACAGCAGGCAGCTAGGAGCCAAGGTCAGAGCCACTGAGCAGGAAGTGACTGTGGGAGGCTTGAACAGTTTTCAGTGATGAAAGAAGCTTCCGGAGAGGATTCTCTTCCCCAGAGCGTTGCTTCTCTATAAGACAGAGCTCTCAGACAGTCCTTGATGTGTGTTTTATTCCGTGTGTCAGGGTCTTATATGTATTTTGGGGTGGGTTGGGGTCTATGAGGCAGGTGGATCTCTGAGTTCAAGGCTAGCCTGGTCTACAAAGGAAGCTTCACGGCAGCCAGGGCTACACAGAGAAACCTTTTCTCAAAAAAAAAAAAAATCAAACCAAACCAAAACCTAAAAACGAAACCAAAAAAAAAATCCCAAAACAAAAACAAACAAAAAAACAAAAAACTGGTCTGGAGAGATGGCTCAGTGGTTAAGAGCACTGGATGTTCTTCCAAAGGTCCTGAGTTCAAATCCCAGCAACCACATAGTGGCTCACAACCATCTGTAATGATATAGGATACCCTCTTCTAGTGTGTCTGAAAACAGCTACAGTGTACTTACATATAATAAAATAAATAAATTTATAAAAAAACAAAAAACAAAAAACAAAAAACTATTAAGAACAACAAAAACAAACCAACAACAAAAACAAACCAACAACAAAAGAAACCTGAGTGTTCAAGGCTTCTCACTCCCTGCACATTACCCACTTGTGGGCTCTGGATTTGCTTTCCTCTACTGTAGGTGGAAGCCTCTCGGGTGGCAGATGGGACCTGATATATGGGTACATCCAAGTGTTATTAGGAGTCATTATATTGCTATGTCCTTTTAGGAGTTCAGTCATTTTTGGTTTCGCTTTAGGTCCATGGCCTATTCAGATTCTTGGTCCACGCAGTGTCAAGTATGGGTTCCATCTCATGGGTGGGCCTTAAATTCAGTCAGATAGTGGTTGGTTCCTCACACAATGTTTGTGACACTATTACACCAACTTTATCATGCAGTAAGGTCACTATTGTTGATCAAAGGGTTTGTAGCTGGGTTGGCATAGGGTACCTTTGGGTATCATGAACAGTGGTTTGGGGTGATGTTCTAATTAGACACCAGCTCAACTTCTCCATGTTCAATGAGATATGTAGGTGTTGTCTTCAGTGATAGGACTGAAGTTACCATCTGTTTGTGGAGAGCAACCAATAGTCTTGGAAATAGCGGTAGTTGTTTGGGGGTTTCCATGCCGTTATTTTGGCCAACAATTCAATTAGATGTAACCCATTGCTGGCACTGGAGGTCTTACTTGGTGGTGAGAGAAGTCTAGTAGTTTTATCTCCCTTGTTGTTTGGTGACAACAATTAAGTTTCTTTCATAAATGTATATATTTTAAGAAAAATCTACTATAGTAGGTTTCCATATGACTCTTCAAATGTCTCTTAGATTTAACTGTTTTCCTTTCCTTATCCCCTCTTCCCTCCTCCTCTCCATTCAATCCTCTGATTATGGGCCCCTTCATCTTTTCACAACTAAATATTTTATTTCCTTGGGAGAGCCTTCCATCCCACCATAGGCTCTGGCTTAGTCAGGGTTTGTATTCCTGCACAAAACATCATGACCAAGAAGCAAGTTGGGGAGGAAAGGGTTTATTTACCTTACACTTCCCTATTGCTGTTCATCACCAAAGGAAGTTAAGGCAGGAAGTTTCACAGGCCAGCAAGAACTGATGCAGGCCGTGGAGAAATACTGCTTATTGGCTTGCTTCTCTATGCTTTGCCCAGCCTGCTTTCTTATAGAACCCAGGACTACCAGCCAGGGATGGCACCACCACAATGGGCTGGGGCCTTCCCCCCTTGATCACTAATTGATAAAATGCCTTACAGCTGGATCTCATGGAGGCATTTTCTTAATTGAGGCTCCTTTCTCTGTGATAACTGCAGCTTGTGTCAAGTTGACATACAAAACTAGCCAGTACAGTCCTTTACTCTTATGTATTTAACTTCTGTGGTTATATGGATTGTAGCATGCCTACAGCAGAATTAACAGCTTACATCCACATATAAAGATTACATACAGGGCTGGTGAGATGTCTCAGCAGTTAAGAGCACTGACTGCTCTTCCAGAGGTTCTGAGTCCAATTCACAGCAACTACATGGTGGCTCACAACCATTTCTAACAGGATCTGATGCTCTTCTTGTACGTCTGAATACAGCTACAGTGTATTCACATAAATAAAATAAATAACTCTTAAAAAAGAATACATACCATATTTGTCTTTTTGGGTCTGGGTTATATTACTCAGGATAACATATTTTCTAGTTTCATCCATTTACCTGCAAATTTCATGATTTCACCTTTTTTAAAAAAAAATTGCTTGTTTTTTTTTTTTTTTCCAGACAGGGTTTCTCTGTGTAGCCCTGGCTGTCCTGGAACTCACTCTGTAGACCAGGCTGGCCTCAAACTCAGCAATCTGCCTGCCTCTGCCTCTGCCTCTGCCTCCCAAGTGCTGGGATTAAAGGTGTGTGCCACCACTGCCCGGCTAAGAGTAATATTACCTTATATAACTAAACTGTACTTTCATTATCCATTCCTCAGTTGATGGGTATCTAGGTTCTTTCCAATTTCTGGCTATTGTGAATAGAGAAGCAATGAACATGGATGAGGAAGTGTCTCTATAGTAGAATGTAAGTATACACACAAGAGTGTTCTAGCTGGATTTTGAGGTAGATACATCCCCAGCTTCCTAAGGAACTGCCATGCTGATTTCCACACTGGCTGTATAAATGCCAAGGACCAATCTTGGCTTGGTTAGGGGTCCTGAGGAAGGGGTATTGGGAGTATCAGAACAAATGACTCCAAGTCAGTAATGGGGTGCAAGCTGACAGCTCTGTAGTCTATGCAAGATAGCTGTCTAGACAGCTCTCTAGGTAGCTCATGGGTTTTCCAACTAAAGTCAGAAAACCTTGAAAAATTCCAAAGGAGTTGTAATAGCTCTCTGCATAGCTTTCCGGTTTTCCAACCAAACTGGGAAAAAAAAAACAAAAACAAAACCCTGCTAGACAAAATTCTAAAAGAGCTGCAATGCCTCTCTAGATAGTTTAGCATTTGCAGACCAAAGCCCAGTCTTTTAGCTGTATTTTAATTCAGTCATTTACCTCAGGTTCCCTTTTGATTATCCCACAAATCATCACTTTATGACCTTGTCCCCTTGATTCTTAGAAAAAGACAGCAAGC